>NW_026000093.1:18784515-18824358 GCF_001458135.2 Marmota marmota marmota
GGGGGTGGGGGTTGTTCGGCTCCGTCGTAATCCGCGCGCGAGCGACTAGCCTTCTGCCCTTCGGTGAGGCGCGGGCACTTTGTGGGAAGGCAGGGGTGACGTTCGGTTGGGTTCAGGACCCTGCCCTGGGATGGTCCTGCCCTGAGATGGTGAAAAGATATTTGATAATGTGGGAGCCACTGACAGTGGGGTGAGGGGCGATGATATTTCTGTTTGCGGGCCTTGAGAATAGTAATGAAAGTAGTTTTTTGTAAATTGGAAACTATAAACCAGAGATGGAAGTAAGTTGTACATCCTTTCCATGAAATACTACACTGTCTCAATTTTTAAAAATAAACCTGATTTATCTTCCGTGAATACAAAGCAACTCTTGTGTATAAATATATAAGACGTGCCTAACATTTTTTTAATATTTATCTTTTAGTTGTATTTGGACACAATACCTTTATTTTATTTATTTTTATGTGATGCTGAGGATTGAACCCAGGGCCTTGCATGTGCTGGGGAGCTCCCCACCCCCGCAGCACCTAACATTTTAAAACACACACACACACACACACACACACACACAGAGTTTATGTACATGTGCATATAACGTATATGTTATTTTATATGAATATGGGTGTTTTTGTTTTTGCTTTTGTTTTGCAGTGCTGAATATTGAATCCAGGGCTTCTTTACTCAGGAAAGCTAGGCAAGCACTCTTACCCTGAGCTGCATCTCAGCCCAATTTTTGTTTACCATGTATAAAAGAATAACAGGAATACACTTAAATACCCATATGTGCATAATAAATTTGGGGGGGAAATGGGGACTAAGGGAAGAGATGAGAAGGGGAGGAAATTATACTTTTCACTGAATTTTTTGTGCAGTTTGAATCTTTTTGCAGGGTTCGTGAATTATCTACTGAAAACTGTTAAAGGAAAAAGCAAAATGACATTCATTCAACTAATGTACCAATGCATACTGTTTCATGCACTCCTAGGCATAGCAATTGAAGACACACATTTTAAGAAGCCCAGGTTTGGGGACTAAGGGCGTAGCTTAGTGGTAGAGCCATTGCCTAGCATGCCCAAGACCCTTAGATCCCCAACACAGCCAAAATGGGGAAAAGGGTTGGGAGGATTGGAGGGAAGACAGGTTTGGGTTAGGTGACAAAAAAGGTTACCAGCAAAGATTACCTAGAGTAGATTGTATTTGAATTATGAATCATTCATTCAGAAATATGAATGCTAAATAAGAGTTTATCAAATGGACAAAAGTCTAGGGAAAGCAACCAAAGTTTGAGCGTGAAGAACAAAGATTCATGGATCCATTTAGGAAATTTCAAGTCGCTTAAAGAAATTAATTTGCTAACATCTGAAGTTTCATAAAGAAGCTAATTTACTAACATTTGCTGTTGGCAATGGAAAGAGAATCATTGATGGGAGAGAAGTGACTGTGATTCAGTGGCCCTGGTTCTTGTTGCCTAATATACTCTTTTCCCACTAGGGATCTCTCCTTACTGATCTCAGTGATTACTACTGACACCACTGTGTTGGGCTGGCTGTGGTTGGTTCCTGAATGGTTGGATGGCTTGCCAAGAGTGAACTCACAAGGTTTTTCTGGAATATTTGGAAGGAAATTGACTAAAGATTTAGTGATAGAACATAGTAATATGTATTTTTTTTTATTTTTTTATTTGTGGGATTGTGGATTGAACCCAGGGCCTCCTGTATGCCAAACAAGTGTTCTACCACTGAGTAGCATCTCCAACCTTTTTTCAATTTTTTTTTTTTTTTTTTAATTTGAGACAGAGTCTTCCTAAGGTATCCAGGCTGGCCTCAACTTAATTCCTTCTGCCTCAGACTGCAAAATAGCCAGGCAGGACACAAGAATTTGACATGAAAAGTTAACCTAAAATTGCATAATCAAGTTCACTTGTCTTTAGATTGGAGCAGAGGAGGTCTGTGTCCAAGACTTCAGGTTCCATAGGCTGTTTTGTCCTTTCTTGAGTGGCTTCACCCAGGTTTTCCCTGTATGATGGATAAAATACCCAAGTTCTTATTCTCAGAGGAATGGCCTTTACCACCGCAGGCTTAATAGGACAACTCCCAGGATGTTACATAAGCCTACCATCTTTAAGAACCAAGAACATTCCCCTGTTGTTCAAAGAGATGTCTTGCTGGAGAAGTCCCTTATGCCAGGCCATTAATCTAGCCTTGTCTCCTTAATACATATATGGAATTTTACCTAGTAGCCACAAGGGAAAGTGTGAAGGGAAAGAAAGTCAAAATAGATTATATATTATTATTTGGATATCAAGTATTCCCTCAAAGATTCATCTGTTGAAGACTAGGTCTGAAACAATGTTCAGAGGTGTCATTTCAGGGAAGTGATTGGATTGTGAAGACTCTGTTCTTATCAGTGGATTAATCCTTTGATATTAATCCTTTCATCAGTCCCGAATGGACTGGAAGATGGTAGAAACTAGAGGCTGATGGGCATGGTTGGAAGAAGTGGTCACTTTGGATGTGCCCTTTGGAACTGTATCTATTCATTGGCTCCTTCCCCTCTCTCTGCTTCCCGGTGCTATGAAGTGAACAGCTTTGCTGTACCATGTCCTTGTACCAAGATGTTCTGCCTCACCTCAGGCCCAAAGCAATGGAGCTAAATGACCATGGTTGGAAACCTGAGAAACCATGAGCCAAAATAAATCTTTCCTAATTTGTTTTTCTCAGGTACTTATAACAGTGATGAAAAGTCGACCAGCTGTGCATGCCTCTCTGTAATCCCAGCAGCTCGGGAGGCTGAGGCAGGAAGATCATGAGTTCAAAGCCAGCCTCAGCAACTCAGTGAGAACCTGTCTCTAATAAAATATAAAAAAGGACTGGGGATGTGGCTTGGTGGTTAAGCGCCCCTGGGTTCAATCCCTGGTACAAAAAAAAAAGAAGAAGAAAAAAGAAAAGTTGACCAACACAGTATATAACAAATATCATAGAAATAGATATTCAATGTAAAGAAAAGAACTCAGGAAACCTGGCTTCTGGCATTGGCCTTACCACTGACTGGGTGATTGTGACAAATCATTGACCTCTAAGCACTTCGATGTGGTGCTAAAGTTTATTACTTAAAAGTGCTATTCCATGTCTGAAGTTCTTTAGTTTTCTGTCTATCCAACCTCCAGATCTAAAGCCACCTGTAAAGGAGGTAATAATGCTTCCCTCATGAAAATGTCAGTGCATCAAATGTATGTTATTACCACATAGAACTGAAATGCATTATGTATTTGTATTTAAGAACTGTAATAGTCATTTGCTGCAAAGAATGAAAAGAGTAAGGACTTGATTTTCAAATTTTTCCCTTAACCTGTTTTCTTACCTGGAAAATATGGATTATAACTGCCTCACAAAGTCAGTTTAGTATCAAATAAGATAATGGATGGGCTAGGGGGTGTAGCTCGGTGATAAAGCACTTCCCTAGCATGTGTACGATCCTTCCTTTGATCCCCCGGACCACAAAAACAAAAACAAAAACCAACAACATAAAGCTTTGAGGGAGGAAGGATCTAAACATTTTGTAAATTCATGTTTTAAAATAAGCTTCATTTCTGGCTATATTTTAAGTCTCTTTTCCCCCACAGGTAGGTCATGATATTTTGTGATATTTTCTCTCACCATATAAACATTTTTAAATCTTAGAAACAATACAAGATATAAATAAAACCACATAAATATCATTTAAAACATTTTATTTAGCCCATAAAATCCAAACTCATTTTCCAGAAAAATTCCCTCAATAAAGTGACATAAATACTCCCCCCCACACACAGGTTTTTTTAAATTTTTTAGTGCTAGAGTTTGAACCCAAGGTCTTGTGCGTGTGGTACAAGCACTCAACCAACCAAACTATATCCCCAGAAAACTCCTTTTTTCTTAAATGGTAGTATACTCAGAATTTTCCGTTCTATTTGATTTTGAGCTATTTTCACTGTGTGTGAATTCCAATAATCTCATCTCAGTCTTCGGTCATATGGTCAGAAGGTTATACTGTGAAATTTAAAGATTGTTAAGACTACAGTTTTCAGTGTTCTCTGTGACATTTCAAAGTATAATACTATATTACAATTGAACATTTTCTGCTCCCAACTAAACTTGCATGTTTTCACTTCCTCTGTGTTTGATTACTCTCAGATTGTGAAAAAGAGAAGGGAGGGTTGAGGTAGTAGAAAGATTTGGAAGACTGCAATTTTGAATTTCTTACCTTGGCTTCCATGGTTTTGTAGCCAGCCCTTCTAAAATGGTTTGCAAAATGATGTATGTATTTGCATATGTGCAGTTTTATGGGAGAGAATCATCAGAGAATCATGACCTAGAAATAATTAAGAACTACTGTGAAATGCCTTCTTTCAGTCATTTCTAAATACCATGACAGACTGTTTTTCCAGCAAACACTTATTAAGCTCAGTACAAAATTTTGGAAGAAGAATTAGAATCAAATCCTGATTTTCACCTTATCTGTTGAGTGATCTTGGATAAATTACTGAATTCTCCAAGGCTTAGTTTTCCCATGAGATTATATATATTGTGTGTTTAGCACAACATCAGACACACAGTAGATAACAAACACTGAAGTCATTGTCCCTTGCCTTCACTCATTCCTTTTCCTCTATTCCAACTAGTCAATAAGAACTGTAGGAGTTAAATGACCCCAACATTGACCCGTCTTACAGGAGATGAGAGTCCCTTTCTGCTAAGTCATGAGAAGCTTTGGCCTGATGAAGGCTACAGCAGAAGTACTATATTATTTTAGAGAGAGGGATTTTGTTCTGGGAAATGAGAGTAGATTTTACAAAGGGAGAGTCAGTTGAGCTGAGCCTTCAAGGCTCAGTTTTTATAGTTTTTAAACTTTTATAGTTATTGCTTTAACAAGTCCTTTCAAATGCATCAGTACTCTTCATTGCCCTTTGTTTTTCTCCTCTGCCTGACCCACCATTTTTATTGTAATTGAGCAACATTCTTAGTGGTCCCTGTTTTGACTTCTCTTTTCAAGACTATATCTGCCCCTTCTATTCTATTCTGCTCTTCCTTCAAAAATTTACTTGAACAATCAAAAATTAATGCTATCAAACTCACTTTCTTTCAGGCACAGTGGTGCATACCTATAATCCCAGTTTACTTGGGAGGTTGAGGCAGAAGGATCATAAGTTCCAGACTAGCCTAGGCAACTTAGTTTGACCCTATATCAAAATAAAATAAAAGGAGTAGCTGGGCGCAGTGACACACACCTGTAATCCCCCAGTTGAGGAGGCTGAGGCAGGAGGATTGTGAGTTCAAAGCCAGCCTCAGCAATGGTGAGGTTCTAAGCAACTCAGTAAGACTCTGTCTCTAAATAAAATACAATATAGGTTTGGGAACGTGGCTCAGTGGTTGAGTGCCCCTGAGTTCAATCTCCAGTACAAAAAACAATAATAATAAGAAACCATAAAAAATAAAAGGACTAGAGACATAGCCCAGTGGGATAGCACTTGCCTGATACATGTGAGGCCTGGGTTCAATTCCCCAATACTTACTTAACCAATGAGTATGTGCAGATGAGAGAAGAATCTTTTAATATGTAGGATACTCTCTTTATCAGTGAGTTGACCATAGTAAAGAAGGGACCAACATAGATATGTGTATCAGAGGACTAATTAATACTGGATAAAAATAAGCTCATTTGGGCTGTGATTGTAGCTTAGTGGTAAAGCGCTTGCCTAGCATGTGTGAAGCACTGGGTTCGATTCTCAGCACCACATATAAGTAAAAGTCCATTGACAACTAAAAAAATTTTTTTAAAGTTCACTTTATAAAATAGTGCTTTAAAATACAGCTATATAAATATTTTGAATGAATATCTTATTTAAAAACTTTAAAGTGAGTTAAGAACTGGAATAGTGTTAATTATTTTTTGATGAGTCCTTAAGATTTGCCTTGTAGTTTCAATTGAGAAGTGCTCTGGAGAAAGGCCCAACATTGGATTCCAGGAAGCCTAAATTAATGTCTTTTCCATGTCACTAGGTGACCTTGAGAAATTCTTCTCCAAATTTTTCATTATCTGTTCAATAAAGATAATAATTCTGGTTGTTTACATAGTATAAATACTGGAGAGAAATTTGAAGACACTCTGAAAAGTACTTTATTACTAGGAGAAATCTATGTACTAAACTGTAGGTGTATGATTGTGCTAGTTTTTTTTTGTTGTTGTTTGTTTGTTTGTTGCTTTGACTAAAATGCCTATAAAGAACAACTTGGGGGAAAGTTTATTTAGGCTTATGTTTTCAGAGGTTCAGTCCATAGTTAACCAACTCTATTGCTCTAGGCCCAGGATGTTGCAGAACATCATGGTGAAAGGGCATCCAGGAGGAAAGCTGCTCAGCTCATGGCAGCCAGGAAGCAGAGCAAGAGATTGAGGAGCCAGGGACAAAATATAATCCCCAAGGGCATGCCACCTCTCCCCCAACCCTGCCAGTGACCTACTTTCTCCAGCCATATCCCACCACCTGCGTGCAGTTACCACCCAGTAATCCATGCAAATTATTAATTCATCAAATGATTAATCCACTGATTAGGTCACCACTCTCATAATCTAATCATTTCAATTCTGAATTCCTGCATTGCCTCTCACATGATCTATCAGGAGACACCTCAAATTCAAACCATAACGAGGATTCTCTACACATGTATCCAAGTGTATTAAAAGGCTGACTACTATAGAACCATATAACATCAGTAATATTTATAATCTGAATTGTTGCTTTGTTTTTGGCAACAGAGACCAGACCTTGCAAGTATTTCAAACCCTACTCTCCAGTTATGTGTATGTGTGTGTGTGTGTGTGTGTGTGTGTGTGTGTTGGAAATTGAATCTAGGGTCCTAGTAAGCATGTATTATTCCACTGAGCTACACCCCTAACCCTCCATTTATCTTTAATGTGTTCTATGTCTTGTGTTGACTGGTAGAAATCCTTTGGTATGGAAAATTTGGAATTGGAATGAGAATTGGAATGTATTCTTGCTTCTAACCTAAAGAAAACAGGAGTATATTTTTCCAAACTTATTTTTTCAAAGTAAGTGTTTTTTGCAAGCTAAGGCGGGAGATCACTTGTGCTCAGGAATTCAAGAGCAGCCTGCATAGTATTATGAGACCTCATCTCAAAGTAACAACAAAAAAAGTCGTTATTAAAAGAATAAGTATGTTCTTTAAAAAGTGAAATTATATTTAAGGACTCACATTTAAAAATCAAGTTTAGGTCTGGTTTGTGCCAGGAATCATTACTGATCTTCTACCTCTCTTTAAGGAAATCTCACTTGAAGGAATTTCTCACTTTAAGGAATCTGGAGATCAAGTCTCAAGAATGTTTACAACAGAGCATGTGATGGTTCACACCTGTAATCCAAGCTTCTCAGGAGGCTGAGGCAGGAGGATCTTGAGACCCTGTCTTGAAATAAAATCAACTAAGGATAGAGAACATTTTTACTCTTAGTAAATTGGCATTTTAACTTTCTTCATATTGCATTTGACACAAATTATAATTCAAAAGTATGTTTTAGAAAGAGTAGATTGTTCAGCATTGACATAAGTATACTTTTTGTTCATTTCTTTTTTGGAAAAATTGGTTATAGGAAAAAACCTCTTTTGGACTAGATTCTACTCTGTGAATTTATTGAATGCATTTCTATAAACTGCTTCTTTACCTTCAGACACTAAATCCAAACATTAAAGGTAAGATAGTCTGATATGAACCTTAAGATAAGCTATTTTGTCTTTTTTAAAAATAAAATGAGGTTATCAAATTACTAATTGAAATACAAAAGTGAATTATTTACCTTCTCTGGAAACAAGCAGAGTATGAAAGAATATATATATATTGGAGAGGGAGAGAGAGAGGGAGAAGAGAGGGAGAGAGGGAGGAGTGTGTGTGTGTGTGTGTGTGTAGTATATATTTTATTACAAATGATTCAGGACACAGAATATTGAAAGTGAACTCAGTTTATAGGCATCCTTCAAGTAAAGAAACTTTTTCAAAAATTTAAACTCACCAAGTCAACTAAATACAATCTATGGAAGGATTAATTTAATGTAACTATATGTTATGATTTAGATATGAGGTGTCCCCTAAAACCCATGTGTGAGACAACGGAAGAAGGTTCAGAGGAGAAATGATTGGGTTATAAGAGCCTAAACCCACTCGTGGAGTCATCCTCAGATGGGATTAACTGAGTGATAACTGAAGATGGAAGGTTGTGACTGGAGGAGGTGGCATTGGGGCCATGCCTTGGAGTACATACTTTGTATCTGGTGAAGGGAGTCTCTCTTCTTTCTGATTTTCATGTGAGCTGCTTCCCTCTGCCATATTCTTCCACCATGATGTTCTACCTCACACTGAGCCCCGAGGAATGGAGCTGGCTATCTTTGGACTGAGACCTCTGAACCCACTAGCCTCTAATAAACTTTTCCTCCTCAACTTGTTCTTGCCAGGTCTTTTAGTCACAGAGTGAAAAAGCTGACTAAAACACATGTAAGAAAGAATATTTGAGACCTGATATTTATATGTCAGATGCTGAGAATGGAGACAGAGATTTACTCTGAAGTCTGAGCTTAAACTCAGGATTCCTCATTTGCATGAACTTCTTTCAAGGCCACCAGATGATCAATTTTATTTTTTAAATAAAAATTGAAAAAAGTAAAATATTTAAACCTTGCTCAGTTAATTATGATGTCTCTCATTTTAACTTTTAATCAATTACAGTTTCCCTTGTGTTTAGATTTTTTTTTAATGATAATGATCTACAGGAGATTATCAATTGGGAGTACAATAGCTATATAGGATATATTTCCTTGGTCACTTGTGTCTATATTGTTTATTATAAGGAGCTGTCTGGTGTAGAAATGGGTTCCAGGAATACTGCAGTCTCTACTGTGCTAATTGACAGGATCCTATGATGAAAGGGTCACATCTTAATATAATGACATCCTACTGGATTAGTTTTATATTGCTAAATAAGAAATTACCACAAATTTAGTAACTAAAACCAATACTAGTTATTATCACAATTCTTAGGGTGGAAGTCTGGGTATGGTGTAGCTGAGTTTTCTATTCAGGGTTTCACAAGGCTTGGCTGCCATCTCATCTGCAGTTTGGAGTCTTTTCCCAATATCGCATGTTGTATTAGCACTCAGTTTCTCACTGTTACATTTCCTTGCAGGCTGTTAGTGGGAGCTACCCTTAGCAACTAGAGGTCACATGCATTCCTTGGCACATGGCTTATTTCATCTTTAAAGCCAGCATAGGGAGTTTCCCTCATTTTAAAATTCTTTTTTTGCTATGAAACTGTCAAGTAGGGCGTGTCTTTTAAAAAGGCCACAGCTGATTACTCTGGCCCACCCAAGATAATCTCCCCATTTAAAGATCTACTGATTTGGAAAATTACTTGCCTCTTTCAAAATCCCTTTATAACACTGGGTGTGGTGGCTCACTTTCCAGCTACTTAGGAGGCTGAGGCAGGATTTCAAATTTGATGCCAGCCTTGGCAATTTGGCTAGACCCTCAGCAATTTAGCAAGACCCTGTCTCAAATTTTAACGTACTCCTGGGTTCAGTTCTCAACACCAAATAAATAAACAGCAAAATCCCTGTATAGCTGTACCTAAGTAGTGATTGACTGAGCAACTTAGAGAAAGTGTGTGTAAACCAGAGGATGGGGACCTTGGGAGTCATCTTAGATTGCTGCCTATCACAACTGCAATGTCCAGCACCAAATGTATGCGGGTTACTAGAAGTTCTACCTTATTATAAAGGTTTTCAACTCCAAGTATGTATTTTCATAGGCTGGGAAGAAAATTCAAACACAAATAAAATGAAAATTTACTCAATTTACTTACATAGCTTAAATATATAATATACAATATATAAATACAAAATATAAATAAATATAAAATACAATATAAATATATAAATATTAAATATACTGAAATGTTTCTATTAGAAACAATAAGTTGAAGACTCTTAATTTATTTGTTAAAGACTTAGAGATTTGGGGCTGAGGATTTAGTTCAGTGGTAGAGTGCTTGCCTGGTATGCTTTAAGCCCTGTGATAGATCCCCAGCAGCATGAAAAACAAAATCCAAAACCCTTTTTTTCTATTAGAAACAAAGAACTCATAAAGACTAATAGAATATGCAATAAAAGAAATCAAGATGAGTGATATAATTAATGTAAATTACCCTGTTATACAGAATTAAATTCTAGAAGTTTTTTGCAGAACACACCAAGAACAGTAGTTCATTTAAAGGAAGAAATAAAGTTTGAAAATTAATAATCATGTTAGTCAGCCATCACTGTGATAAAATACTGACCTCTGTCCCCTGCCCCCCCCCCAAAAAAAAACAAGAAAGATTTATTTGGGCTCATGATTTCAGAGGTTTCAGATCATAGGTGATTGGCCCAACTGATGTAGACCTGTGATGAGGCAGAACGTCATGGCAGGAAATATGTGGTGGAGCAAAGCTACTCACCTCCTGGTGACCAAGAAGCACAATAGCAGGGAGACATAGAGCCCACTTGCGTGTATGTGCAAAAGAGCAAGAGCATGAGTGCAAGAGTGCAAGCAAGTTCTAGGACAAAAAAGAAAATGCTGAGGCAGTAGTATCACAAGTTCAAAGGCAGCTTCAGCAACTAAGGGAGACCTTGTCTCAAAACATTTTTTAAAAGGGCTGGAGATGTGGCTGAGTGGTTTAATCCTGGGTACAAAAAAACCCCACCACCACCAACAACAAACAAACCCAAACCCAAAAACAAAAACAAAAACCCTTCAAAGGCTCACCCCCTGTGACCAACCTTCTCCAGTGAGGCCCCACTCCCTAAAGTTTTCACCACTTCCCCATAGCACCACCAGCTAGGGACCAAGCCTTCTGACACATGAGCCTTCAGGGAACATTCCAGATCCAAAGTATAACAATAATAAATAGTCTCAGTGCTTTTCTTGGACTCTGAGGAAAGGAACCCCTGCCCTGATTCCTGCACTGTAGTAACACCTTGCCCATTTTAAATTCCGAAGCACAAAGACACAGTTGCCTCTCAGTATCCATGGGAGATTGGTTCCAGGACTTAAGGATACCAAAGTCTTCAAATGCGCAAGTCCCTTATATAAAATAGCATAGCAGTTATAAGTAGACTATGCAAACATTTATTCTTTTTTTTTTTTTTTTTTTTTTTGGTACAAGGGATTGAACCCAGGGCCTTGTACATGGTAGGACATTACTAAGATACATCTCAACCCTTTTTGTTTTTGTTTTGAGACAAGCTTTTTGTTGAGTTACCCAGCCTGGTATCAAACTTGTAATCCCCTTCCCTTAGTTGTCAAGTTGCTGGGATTATAGGCACCACCATGCTCAGCTATACTTTGAATTATCTTTCAATTGTGTTTAGTATCTAATATAATGTCAATTTTATGTAAATAGTTATTATACTGTATACTGTTATACAGAATAATGACAAGGAAAATTGTCTATTCATGTTTAGTACAGATGCAACTTATTTCCCCAGTATTTTTGATTCTTTGTTGGTTGAATCCACAAATGCTGAATTCTTGGATATGGAGAGCCAACTGTATTTATTTATTTATTTTTTGGTCTCATGGCCATAGGAGGCTGGCTGAGAGTAAGAATGGCCGAGGAGTCAGAAAAAGAGGAGATATTGCTATTTCAGGCTGTCTCTTTCCCCAAATCACCAGGTGGGTGTCTAGGTAAATTAGGCACTTGGCACTTGCTCTTTTCTTTCTTACTTTTGCTTGGCTAATGTTTTTTAGGGAGGTGAACTTCTAGAAGAGTGAATTAATTTCTTCCTTCCTTCCTTCCTTCCTTCCTTCCTTCCTTTCTTTCTTGTGAATCAAATGGGAAAGTGTTTGCCTACCCTAGCTTCCTGAGGCATTTAACCAGGTAACTTCCTTCTGGCACTTAGATACATGTACCACCCCCAAATCCAACTTGTTGACAGAGTGTGCGTGGAAGGACTAGGAAGGAGAAAAGTCAATTATGATTTCTAGCTATTTTTTTTTCTGATGAGCATAATGTATTTAATTGAGATAAGAGAAGAGCAGGCCTATGGGAAAGAGGGAGTGAATCAAAGATTCAGTTTGGAACAGAACTAAGATGCTAGTAGATTATGTGCTATGAAAGTTCATATTGAAATTTAATCATTATTTTAACAGGTGAGAGGTGAGGCCTTTAAGGGGTGACTCTGCCCTCCTGAATGGATTAAGGTTGCTATTGTGGGAGAGGTTTAGGTGTGTGTGTTATAAATTCTGCCTCACCCCACCGTCTTGCATATTTATACTCTCTCTGCTCTTGTGAGATGTCGTGCCATGCCCTTGGACTTACCAGCCTCTAGAACCATGAACCTAATAAATGCCTATTGTTTATAGTTTATTCAGCCTGACATTTTCTTATAGCAGCAGAAAATAGACTAAAACAATATTCAAGTGGAGACATCAAATGAGCAATTGGACATTTGAATGAGGAACTAGTGGGAGTTGACTGAGCTAGAGATAAATAACAATATATATCATGTAGCTCATATTTCCAAGGGGGCAAATGTTTTTCACATGTCTAAACAAACATTTGCAGGTCTCTATGATAGATTATATGTTTGTGTCCTCTACCTACTTATCTATTGAGTGTCTGACAATTCTTAAAATTCATTATATGTTTACAATTTAAAATGTGTCACTGCTGGGCATGGTGGTTCACACCTATACTCCCACTTACTCCAGAGACTGAGGTCAGCCCAGGGAACTTAGTGAGATCCTCTCTCAAATTAAACAATAAAAAGCGTTGAGAAGTAGCTCAGTGATAGAGCACTTATCTAGCATGCATGAGGCCGTGAGTTCATTCCCCAGTGCTGCAAATAAGAAATGAATGAATAAAAATAAAATGTGTAACAAATCAAATCACCTTCACAATAAACTTGATACATGGTTTTTAAAACGTCTTTATTTTGCAGAGAAAGAGATTGAAGCTTAAAGAGGTTAAATAATTTCTCATGTCATGACAGCTAGTAAATGGTAGTGCTGGGCACTGGATCTGGTTGTCTAATGAGAGTTCTGACCTCCAGTGACAAATTTAGAAGTTATCAGCATATAACAAATAAGAAAAACATATTTGCCCTCCACAAAGAAATGATGTACACTTCATGTTCACAAAGAAGGGATATATTAAGTCTCCTGAGAACTCACAGGATGGTAGATGGAGTAAATCAGGCTTAGAGACTTGATTTCTCTGCACATCAAGCGTGAATCCACCTTTCAGGAATAGACTCATATTAACCTGGTTTATAAATCTGCTTTTTAAAAGCAGAAGGCCAAATTGCAATGAGAAATCACTGCCCCAGAGACAGGGAAATGCAAAATTCATGAAACAAGGCGGCTTCTTATTTTTTAAAAATAATCTTAGACAAAGAGTAAAGTGTATGGAAATATTTAGCGACCTAAAACAAGAAGTCATCCATCTGACTCTTGGGATGATCTTTCTGGGGAAGAAAATCTCTGAAGCCTAATGCCTTTAATCATCTCACTTGCTCTCTTATTTCAGCAATTGCAACCACACCCTTCTGTCTCACCTCACCTGAATGATATTTCTGTTTTGGCCTCTGAAGACATTTGTTACCCTTGCCTAATGGCTTTACCCAATTCCAAACACTTGGATAAGTGAAAAGCTCCCCTGATTTGTGTTTCAATAGATAATACCTGTGTGTGTGTGTGTGTGTGTGTGTGTGTGTGTGTGTTTCACTGGGAATTGAATCCAGGACCTTGTTTATACTAGTCAAATGCTCTACTATTGAGCTACACTTGCAGCCTGATAATACTAATTTTTATCTTTAAGATCTTCCTTTTTTGAGGTTCTATAGCTGACCCCACTTCTGATGGAAAGTCACTTTAGATGCCTTAACAAACTCAGTGATCTTACCATCAAGTTTTAGCCTCAGGGTCCACTGTGGATTTTTAGTTACTCTCATAGCTTTAGTTTACAGTCCCCAGCTTCATTAATTATTGGCCATACAACCTATCTACACCACATATTTCATCTGTGCCTTGCTTGGTTTCTTAATCTTTTTTAAAGAGTTGACTCTTTTCTTAAAATACCTTTATTTTTATTTATTTTTCTGTGGTGCTGAGATCAAACCCAGTGCCTCACATATGCTAGGCAAGCACCCTAACACGGGGCCACAATCTCAGCCCTCTTAATCTTAAATTGGGGGAATAGAACCAAGTTCATAGGTTTACTGGCTATTAGGTGAACTGTCATTATAAAACCCAATGACTATAATGTTAATCACAGGTGGTTTTGAGAATTATAAAAAGGGAATGGGGGAGGGCAGGGCACCTCATAGCATGAGAAGCAGTAAGCTTAGAGATTTTTAAAAATTAGGCAGTGTCTTCAGAGGTCAAAACAGAAATATCATACAGGTGAGGTGAGACCGAGGGGTATGGTTGCAATTGCTGAAATGAGAGAGCAAGTGAGATGATTAAAGGCATCAGGGATTTTCTTCCCCAGAAAGATCATCCCAAGAGTCAGATGGATAACTTCTTGTTTTAGGTCGCTAAATATTCCATACACTTTACTTTTTGTCTAATTAGGAAAATTAGGTAGTGTTTTATTTTGTTTGAGAATCTATTGTCAAAGGACAAAGTTACAACAATTTAGTTACAAGATCTTAATTGGCTTAATTTTTTATTCTAGAACTGGGAAACACTTTATTCTATATTATAGAGTAAGTTCTCTAATAAACAAGCAGAAGAGGTTGGTTTTATAGACAGAAAAAGAATTGAAGATAGAGACAACCAACAAACCAAACAAACAAAAGCCCCAAGAAGGGAATTGGACATTTAAAGTTACTTTCCTTGAAAGGCAAACTAGAAGGTAGAACAATAGAAAAATAACTGATTAATTACTTTTTTGTGTGTAAGGATTAAAGCAGAAATAACTTCCTTATCATGTCTTTTTGAGAAATTTTGCTGTTATCTCTGTAATACAGGATTCTGAGACAGTCAGATAAACGGTTTAATTTAAGGTTGGGGACTAGAACTTTAGCTTAAGTGACTTTACTTAGATTTTCTGTTGGGGTCCTATGCAGGAGTAGGCCTAAAGAATTGTCTCCTTATAATTTTTATTTAATACCATTTATTAGAGAGTGGTAGTATAGACAGCAAAGAAAGAATTTTTTTTTTAAAGGAGCACTGGTTAACACATTTAGTTGAAAGATTAGACATCAAGAACATGAAAATGCTTATTGGGTTTAACATTTAGGACATAAATCAGTGAACATAGCCGTTTAGTTTCATTGAAAGAATTGGGATTTTCAATGAGAAAACAGCAGCTTGAGGACTGATTTGAGGGGAAATACAGATGTGCGGAAGTGGAAAAGCAGACCAATATGATACTTTTTTTTTTTTTTTGTACAGAGGATTGAACTCAGGGACACTTAACCATAGAGGTACATCCCCAATCCTTTTTGTTTATTTTTATTTTGAGACAGAGTTTCACTGAATTGTTGAAGATCTCACTAAATTGCTGAGGCTGGCCTCAAACTTCTGATCTTTCTGCCTCAGCCTCCCAAGTCACTGGGATCTCAGGTGTGCATCACTGCAACTGGTCAAGATGTCATTTTTAAGGAGCTTGGCTGTGAAGGGCATAAAGAGGGAAGTGCCTCAGATAAAGTATGTTAGTCTGAGGAAGCACTGATTACCCAGGGAAAAGGTCTAGAGATATGTATATAATTTAGGGGCAATACAAAGGGAGAGGCTGGAGAATCAACCAGATCAGAAATATAGGATGCAGAGAGAACTCTGAGGAGGTAGAATGAAATGGGACCAAGATATTGAACAAAAGGATCCACCCTGAGCCAGAAAAGAAATGTCTTCTACTGAGGAGGAAGCAATATGGAAGACATACACCGAAAAATATTGAAATAAAAAGTAGAAAATTGGGAAAGTTTGAAACTGAAATCTATACCTTCTTCTGTGTCTTTGGAGCCACTGGCCCAAATAGGTATATCCTATACTCTAAACAGAGAAAGTAGGGAGTAAGAGCCTAAAGAGAAGGTGACATCAAATAGAACATTTGCCTTGATTAATAACTAATCCAACATTGGGGATTTATTATTTAATTTTATTGGCTTTAAGAATACAGGTGACTTACTGGTTTATTTAACTGAAAAGGTGGAGAGATGGGTGGGTGGTCAGTTGCACCATAACTGTCTTGCTAGGAGCTGTTTTGGGTTCCCCTTAGGGTGGCAGTAACATTGCTGAGGAATTCCAGGTCTCAGCATCATATATGAAAACTTCCAGGGCTAAGAAGCTGTTTCTTTCAGGTGTGCTCTTCCCAGAGTACCTAAGTTTTGTGCACAGAACTCCCCAGCAAACCTTCTCTTACACCTCATTGGCCCAACTACTTTTCCTGGACGGTTTCTTGTGGCAAGGAAGTTCCCTTTGGTGGTTGGCTTACCAAGTGTAGGGTAAATTCCTGAACCCATCACTGACACAGCTGTGGACCAGCTGTTCTCAAGCAGAACTCTAGCATGCAGGTGTGCAGTAGATATTTTGGATTATTAGAATGATTGCAAGTGGAGGCCATGGTTGCTAAACTTCCTAAGATGCAGGTGATGGCCCTGAAGAGCAAAGAACTGGGCAGCCCTATATGCCAATTGCACCTGATGCTAGGAAATAACTGCTGTAGACGAGAGACCCACCCTTGAATTAGCTCACTGGTTCATGGAAGGATACCAATGTCTGGACAAAAGTATAGAAAGAAGGGGAAGCTGGTGCAGGGAAGGCAGCCAACCCCAGCTACTACAGAGATCATAGGCTTTGAAGCAGAGAGCCTGGGATTTAAATCTTGGCTCTGCTACTTTCAAGCTGTATGATCTTGGGCAGGTTAATGAAGCTTTGAAAGCCTTACTTTCTTTAGTAAGTTTTAAAAAAAGGAATAATAATACCCACTCATGAGATTACTGAGAGATTAATGGATTAAAAAAAAGAGTTTGAAATGTTCTGGCTCATGGAAGGGGCTCAATGTCTGTTGATTTCCTTTCTTCCTGTTCTTATGTGTATTAGTTTATGGTGTAGCCACTTGATAGAACCTGAAAGGATCAGTACCTTGGCATTTCCAACAAATGTTTTTTTGAGGTGCTAATATCTTCTAATGAGGGCATGAGCCATCATTTAAACCATTAGATTAGGAACATTGCAGATGGTCCCAGCACAATGTGTTCATGTCACAGATGGCTCATAATAGCAAGTCTGTATTAATAAACAAGAATAGACATAACAGTTTTAGCTCTGGGCTTTCATTTCTTTCTTAAATATACTATTACTGTATGAAATAAATAAAATGTGTATGCATACATATTTGCTTTCTATCTGTTTCCTAGGAAAAATTCACACACACAAAATGGCTCTCATTTAGCTTTTAAAGGCATCTTTTGCCCTTCAAACACAGGTCTTTGTGATACTGCTCCTTCTGTCTGGAATTTAACCCATAATTTTCTTTGAGATTCCATGCAGATCATTGATTTCCCCGGAAAGGCTGCTCCACCTTTCTGGACTATATGGTTCCTTTAGTTTTTATTCTCATATCCCTGCGTTTTTGTTATCTATTGATATGTTACAAACCACTTCAAAATCCAATGGTTTAAATACTAACAGGGTTATTACTTTTCATGATTGCTTTGGTTGACCAGGGGTTGGCTAGTGTGCTGAGACAGAAAACCACAAGGCTGGTGTACCTTGCTGACTACCTATGCAACTCAGCTGGGACTATGGGTCAGTGCCCTTGGTTATGTTTCATGTGCACCCCTATATGTGACTGCTTGATTTCTCCCCACAGAATGGCAATTAGATTCTAAGAAACTACATTCCAAGAGGCCTAATCAAACTTTTGCTAACATATATGTTTATAATGTCCCAATGGTGAAAGTTAATTTGTGTGGCCAAACCCAGTGTCATCATGGAAGGAGATTACTAAAGGATAAAATAACAGGAGGCATGTTTCATTGGTGCCAACAAAGTTTACCATAGCTAGTGAACCCTTCCTTCAGAGAACTCATCATTGTTTGCAACTATGTATTTGTCATATTTATATTATTATTTTTTTCTTTTTTCTTGACTCTATTATCTATAAAAACAAAGAACTTTTTGCTTTTTCTGCTAATCATTGTGGAACAAAACCTTATTTTTGAAGATGGCCAAATGACTCAGAAACTAACAGTAGGTGCCACTATGCAGGGCTTGCAAAAGGAATTGGTCCAAAACTGGTCTGGCCAGCGTTAGTAGATCATCCATCTCTTCACTATTTTCAAGAAAGTTGCAGGCATATGGTGCTCTCTCCCCGGAACATGGGGGAAGGGATTGAGGAGCTTCCCTCTCACCTCTGATCAAGTGAGAGGGATTGACCTGGAGACCTTAACATATGACCCTTGAATTTTGGCTCACCATCACTCTAGAAAGGGAAGGCAGAGATTGAGTTAAATCATGTGGTCAATTATTTAGTCAACCATTCATTTATAATGAAATCCCAATAAAATCTCTGGACACCAAGGCTTGGAGGAGTTTTTAAGTTGGTAAACATATTGATGTGCTGACTGGGTGATATGTCCTGCCTCCATAGGGGGAGGGCACTGAGACTCTGTGTTTTCTCCCAGCTGTAACTTGCCTTATGTTTACTCTTTAAAATAAGGCTATGATTGCAAATATAGCATTTTTCTGAATTCTGTGAGTTGTTTTGGCAAATTATCAAACCTGAGGGAGAATTTTGAATTTTATCCCGCCAATCAGAAGTATGGATGGCCTGGGACCCGCCCCCCCCACTAGAAACAAAAACAAAAACAATCCCCCCCAAACTTGTAGTAGGGATTTAGTGCAAGCCATATTGAGGAGGACTTAGTCCTTATCCTGGGGGTCTGTGCCAACTCTGATAGTTAGCATCAGAAATGAATTAATATATGCTCAGTTGGTGTTACTCTAGTTGGGGTTAAAATAAAATACTGAATAAGTAATCATCAAAATCTTTAGTTGTTTAATATAATTAAAAAATTGATTTCTCATAGTTCTGTAGGTTGACTGGGCTTAGCAGATCAGATCTTACCTGTATAGTAAAATAGTGAGATGGCAACTAAAACCTGAGCAGGTGATGCTTGGGCCAGGAAGGCTGGAACAGCCAGAACTGGCTAGGCATCTCTCTCTTTTCATAGCTTTTTCACACCACGATGATATCAGAGTTGTCATACTTCTCCTGTGGTGTCAGTCTTCTCTGTGAGTGAACATTCAAAGAAATCACAAGTAGAAGCTGCTGGTCTCTTAAGGCCCAGTCCTGACAATGAAGCACAGTATCACTTCTACTGTGTTGCACTGGAAAACACAGTCACAAAACCTACTCAGTCTTAAGAGGAAGGGGCACAGAACCCAACTTACTGATGGAAGGAGTAAAAAATAATTTGTGGCTATCTTTAGTTTGTCTCATAGGTTCTCTTTGGCATTTTAGACTGATTGCCACAAACAACATGACATCATGATGTCTGGTTTTCTGTTTATCTCTGACTGTTCTTTCTTAGTCTTCAAAGATGCTATGGGTTGAATGTTTTTGTTCTCTCAAAAATTAATTTTGAAACTTTGCTTCCTGCCCCAATGCAGTCATGTTAGAAAGTGGTACCTAATGGGAGGTGTTCAGGTCGTGAGGGCTCCACTGTCATTAATGGATTAATGCTGCTACAACAGGAACTTGCAGAAGTGGGTTTTCTTTCTTCTGTTCTGTCATAGGAGGGCAAAGTGATTATCCTTTGCTCACCTTTTCACATTCCACCATGTGAGAACACAGCAAGAAGCCCCTCACCAGATGCTGGCACCTTGATCTTGGATTTCTGAGCTTCTAGAACTTTTGATAAATAGGTTTTATAAATGCTGTATACCTAGCATACAGGCTAGGTATGCTGTAATAGTAATGTGTTGTACTAATACAGTAATGCTGTAATAGTAACACAGAATGGGCAGGACAAATGGAACCTTCATTCTTCCTGTACTCAACCTTAATCTCTTCTGATCTTTTCTCCTCATTACTCATTTACTCTTTTTGCTTTTTTTGTGTGTGTGTATGTTGTGTGTGTGTGGTGCTGGGGGTTGAACCCAGGGCCTTATGCATGCAAGGCAAGCACTATACCAATGGAGCTATATCCTCAGCCCCTCATTTACTCTTGATAATTATAACTGTTGTTTTGACTCTATTCATCACTTTTAGGTTTATGATCCTCCTATTTTCTAAAGATGGTTACTCTCCTGACTTACAGCTGAAGACCTTTTACAACACTTGTGGAATGCAACCAAACAGGCTTTGTGACTTTGTCAGATCCCACTCACCCATGAACAGAATTGTGAGTTTTGACTCCAAGTTGGTTGAATCTTCCTTGTATTACTGTCCTATGAATCTCCCGTTTCCACACAGCTGTACCCTCATTCTTGGCAACTTCCACATTTCCAGAATGACCTAGTCATGGGACCCAAAAAAGTCCAAAAGTTGTGGGAAGGCTGACTGGCTACATGAACAAGAATGACTTATAAGAAATTTAAAAGACATTTACTGTATAACCTACATTTAGTAATTTCCAGGTCATTCAGCTAATAAGAAGAATTGATATGGTTTGTGTGTTTCTACTATTTGTACTTTGTCATAATTGCATTTTATAGCTAAAACATGAACAACTTGTAGCTGAGGATGTAGCTCAGTGGTAGAGCACTTGTCTAGCATGTGTGATGCCCTAAGTTCAATTCCCAACACTGAAAAAGAAAAGAAAAAAGAAAATTAAAATTATAAAAAAAAACAAGAGAAACAATGCACAAGTCAGTTGGCCAGTACATGATTCATAGCACTAATTCCTATTTTTTAAGTGTTTCACAGAATATGCTGACATGATATTTAGTAGTAAAAATAAAAACAGGTAGTTGTTCCTGTAAACATCCTTAAGAAAAGATACATATTTGGAAAACCTGTTTGCTTTTAAAGGAGAAGAAATAGACTATGAACATTGTTTAAATAAATCTTAATCTGGTTACATGTATACTTGAGCTCTGGTGGTAGACCATTTCTGTGTTTCATCACTTGTTACCTCTAAGGTGCAAAAACTTAAGTTTTATGATGGACTATTACTGTAATTTCTTTCCTATAATTGGTCTGCTTCTGAGGCTAATTTAGCAATCAGATCACTGTATAAGTATTCCCATTTATGGATGTACCACAATTTGACAACCTCGGTCTGATGCCATCTTCAGTGAACCTCAACAGGCATAAGGCACTATTTTAGGCACTGTAGAGGATATAAAGATGCCTAAGAAGTTAAGATTACAGAGGGAGAGCAGAACTACAAGTAACTGAGTATGTAGCTACATGAGTGTGAAAGAGATACAGGCAGAGTGGTACAGTGCAGGGGAATTAAGGTTTGCTTCTCATTTGAAAAGAAAGAGAAAGGAGAAAGCATTCCAGATCAAGGGGGCTGGGCAGAGGCATGGAGCAGGAGAGTTCAGGCTGCAGTCGGGAATGAGTAAGCCCTGTGCTAACTAATACCCGAGTGTGAGTGGGCGACACCAAGGAAAAAGACTGAACAAAACAATGTGGCAGGTCCTGGACTCTTCTTTCAGAGAGGCATGAGTCATAGAGGCTTTGGGCATGACTGGGATTTGTTCCAACACTGTTCCCATGATAATGTCTCTCAGGCAGTACTATGACACTGTTTGATTGCTCAAGCCTCTTGTGTCACTTTTTTTCTGATGGAAGAGACTCATTTTAAAATAAAAACAAAGCAAAATCTCTTATCCTTGACCATGTTCCCTTCTATTAGTTTTATCGGTAAGTAGCCAAGTCCTTCAGAACACAGTAGAATCTGTCTCTAACCCTTCCACTTCTGATATGTTCTTTAAAACCTCTCAACTTGTGGGAGGGTGGGGGGGGGGTGTAACTCAGTGACGAAGGACAGGCTTACAATATTCAAGGACCTGGATTCAATCCCCAATACCAAAAACAAAACAAACAAACAAAAAACCCTTCCTAGGGCTGGGGATGTGGCTCAAGCGGTAGCGCACTCGCCTGGCATGCGAGTGTGGCCCGGGTTCGATCCTCAGCACCACATACAAAGATGTTGTGTCCCCCGAAAACTAAAAAAAAAAAAAGTTAAAGAATTCTCTCTCTCTCTCTCTTTAAAAAAAAAAAAAACCCTCCCAACTCCTCCAATATCAAGAAAAATCTACTGTAGAAAAATTACATGAAATATTTATGTAATTATTTTTTATTTTTATTTAAATTTTAGAGACCATCTCCTTATGTTGCCCAAGCTGCTCTTGAATTCCTTGAACTCCTCCTTCACCTCCCACGTAGCTGGGACACAGGTGCACACCATCATGCCCAACGAAATACATAATTATTAAAGAATATTTAGACAATACATAGGAGCAAAAGTATGAAGTTAAATTCATGCATGGTCTACTGTCTCAAATGCAATTATAGTTGTTTTATTATACATGTTGCTGTATGTTCTTTAGTTCTTTCCTTTGTGAGTGTATTTCTGTATTATCTGTACACAAAATCCTTCATTTATAAAAATGGACACAAATAATTTTATTATCTGCTTTCATCACTTATTAATAATGCATGACCACTATTCAATATTTTTCTACAAATTCAATTTTTATATTGGATTTATTGAGGTATAATTTATATGCAATAAAACCTTTTTTGTTTTTGTTTTGTTTTTTAAAGACACAGTCTCCCTATGTTGCTCAGGCTGATTCTCAACTCTTGGACTCAAAAGATCTAACTGCCTCACTTCCTGAGTAAAAACTCACCTTTTTAAAGTGCTCATTCCACATATGATTTATCCAGTCACCAAGATAGACATAAGTTGTTTCCAATTTCTGGTGACTAGTAATGAAATTACTATAAATATTTACGTACAAGTCTTCATATGGACCTACATTTTCATTTTTCTTGGAAAACTTCCTAGCAGTGAGGTTGCTGGGTCATATGGCATGTGTTTAACTTTATAAAAGAAATTGCCAAATTGTTTTCCAAAGTATGCTACCATTTTACATTACATGGTAATATAGGAGAACTTCATTTATATTACATTTACATGGTAATGTTAGGAGAACCTCATTTACTCCAAGCATCTTCACTGGTTTAAAAAAAAGTCCACTCTATTGGGTGGAAAGTGGTATCGCATAAGGGTTGTAATTTGTATTTTCTTATGCTGTCAGTATCTCTGTGATGAAATGCCTGTTCAAATCATTTGCCCATTTTTGGGGGATAAGGGGGCTGTGGTAATGGCATTTATTTTATTATTATTTTATAACTATATTAATAGATTTGGGAGGGATGAGTCCAGATTTGAAGAGACCAATACAATTTGGAGAATTCTTGTTAAGGAAATAAGTATAAAAATTATTTATAAAAACTTGTAAGAGCCTCTCTTAGAGAATTGAAGGAGTCTATGAAGTGAGGGGCCCAAACCTTAACCTTAATTAGGGTCACAGTAAATCTGCCCTGGATGGAACATAACTGGTAACGCAATACCTTATTGTTATTCATTTAAGTTGCTTCCTTTTTTAAATTTAAATTAAATTTTTTATGCCATTAAACTTATATTCAGATAGTTTATAGCTAAATCTTGGCATATATACACATTTATTATTATTATTATTATTATTATTATTATTATTATTTTCAATTTTCTTGGCATAGTCTTCTAGAAGTAGAGTAGCTGGATGATCAAGGAATATGAGCATATTAAAACTTTGATACAAACATCATACTATTAATAATTATAGCAGTTTATACACAACCCCTCCACACTTACCAACTCTCATTATAATTTCTGCTTTTGTTTTATAATGATTTTGTCTCCATTTGACTTGGGTCAAGTTTATACCCACATTGTGTCCCTGAAACTGTTGATATATCCCCAAAGACCTGTTTTCCAAATTCTTTTCTGAGTTCTCTTTACTTCCTATCTTCTTGATTTCTCTGTGTCATTTAATATTGTTGATTATTCTACTATTTCTTTGGAAGGGTTCGTCCGTAGCCCCATCTACAGCTTTCCTGGGATTGCTATCCTCTCCCTTCCTGCCCTCCTGCCCTGGTCATCTTTTGTTTTGCTCAGCCCTTCAGTGTTGTTGCTCCTTGAAGTTCTTTCCTGAACATCATATTTTCTTTCCCTCCTTGTCTCACCTATGCTGACCAATTTTGTGTGTTGACTAGGCCACATACTGCTCTACTTCATTTAATGCTTCTTCCCTCTATGTAGGCTTTGGCCAGACCAAGCTGTTTGTAGTTACTTAGATACAGTAGGCTGTTGTCAGCATATTCATGATGAAGAGAGCCCGTTTAAAATTAAAATCCCCAATCTCCCATTTCTTAAATTGGTTTTCTGCAACTGAACTTCCTCATGTTAAGAATGGAAACTAAGAAACTGATCCTAGAACCTGGGCTGGCACCAGATTTTAGAAAGGGTAAAAAACGAGGATTGTAACATACTCTCTGTCGAGCATTGCTTAGCAAAGTCTACATACGTATATTTCCCAACTTTGGCCCCACTGTACCCCCTTTCTTCTTATAAAAGTTGTTTGTGCCCCTGAATCTTCCCAAAGATGGAGATTTGAGACAGAAAAGATCTCCATTAGCTTTCCTCAGGGCTGGCTTTGAATAAACCTGTTTTCTTCCACCTACTTCTGTCTCCCAAATTTTATGAATGAGCAGCAAACAGCAGAACCTGCGATTCTGATAACAATGATTCTGTCACATTGACTGTGTTTCTGCCACCATCACTCATGCCAATGTTCACCCAGTGATCATTTATTCATCTTTCAAGACTCAAAATTCACCTTTGGTACCAAGTATTTTATAATGTACCCAAGTAAAATCAATTTTTCCCAGACTTACTTTAATCATAGCATCTGAAATACTTTCTTTGTGTACACTTGTGGCATGTAAATAATAGCAAATAATTCCTTACTAGATTAGTTTTTTAAATTTTTTTTTTAAATTAATTTTTCCTGAGTACCCAGTACAGACACTATACCAAATCTTAAGCTATGCTACAGCGCAATAGTAACAAAAACAACATGGTATTGGTACCAAAACAGACTGGTAGACCAATGGTACAGAATAGAGGACACAGAGACTAACCCACAAAATTATAATTAACTTATATAAGACAAAGGTGCCAAAAACATGCATTAGAGAAAAGATAGCCTCTTCAACAAATGGTGCTGGGAAAACTGGAAATCCATATGTAACAAAATGAAATTAAACTCCTATCTCTCATCATGCACAAAACTCAACTCAAAATGGGTCAAGGACCTAGGAATTAAACCAGAGACTCTGCATCTAACAGAAGAAAAAGTAGGCCCTAATCTTCATCATGTGGGATTATGTCCCAACTTTCTCAATAAGACTCCTATAGCACAAGAATTAAAACCAAGAGTCAATAAACAGGATGGATTCAAACTAAAAAGTTTCTTCTCAGTAAAAGAAATAATCTGTGAGGTGAATAGAGAGCCTCCATCTTGGGAGCAAATTTTTACCCATCACACATCAGATAGAGCACTAATCTCTAGGGTATATAAAGAACTCAAAAACCTAAGCACCGAAAAAACAAATAACCCAATCAACAAATGGGCCAAGGACCTGAACACTCTCAGAAGAGAGCATACAATCAATCAACAAATATATGAAAAAATGTTCATCATCTCTAGCAATTAGAGAAATGCAAATCAAAACTACTGTAAGGTATCATCTCACTCCAGTCAGAATGGCAACTATTATGAAGACAAATAACAATAAGTGTTGGAGAGGATGTGGGGGGAAAGGTACCCTCATACACTGCTGGTGGGACAGCAAATTGGTGCAGTCAATAAGGAAAGCAGTATGGAGATTCCTCGGAAAACTGGTAATGAAAACACCATTTGACCCAGCTATTCCTCTCCTTGGTCTATACTCAAAGGACTTAAAAACAACATACTACAGGGACACAGCCACATTAATGTTTATAACAGCACAATTAAAAATAGCTAAACTGTGGAACCAATCTAAATGCCCTTCAGTAGAAGAATGGATTAAAAATGTAGCATATATACACAATGGAATATTACTCAGTAATAAAAGAGTATAAAATCATGGCATTTGCAGGTAAATGGATGCAGTTGGAGAAGATAATGCTAAGTGAAGTTAGCCAATTCCCCCTCCCCCCAAAAAAAACCCCAAATGCCAAATGTTTTCTCTGATATAAGGAGGCGGATTCATAATGGGGTTGGGAGGGGGAGCATGGGGGGAACAGACGAACTCTAGTTAGAGCAGAGGGGTGGGAGAGGAATGGAGGGGGCATGGGGTTATTAATGATGGTGGAATGTGATGGACGCATTATCCAAAGTACATATATGAGGACACGAATTGGTGTGAACATACTTTACATATAACCAGAGTTATGAAAAATTGTGCTGTATATGTGTAATAAGAGTTGTAATGCACTCTTATCTGTAATAAGAATTGTAATGCATTCTGTTGTCATTTGTTTTTTTAAAAAATCAGTTAAAAAAGAAAAAGATATTTTTTCCTGAGTACCTAGTACACACACACACACACACACACACAACTTTTTGGCACTATGATCAAAATACCTGACAAGAACAACTTAGAGAAGAAAAAGTTTATCTTGAGCTCACAGCTTCAGAGGTTTCAGTTCATGGTTGGTCTAGTCCACTGCTCTGGACCAGAGGTAAGGCAGAGTATCATGGCAGAGGACATGACAGAGGAAAGCCATTCTGTAAATGGTCACCAGGAAGCAATCAGAGCAAGGGAGGAACCAGGGAACAAAACACAATTCTCAAGGGCGTAACACCAGTGACGCACCTCCCTTGGCCATGTTCTACCTGCCCACAGTAACCACCGAGTACAGTAATCCTTTCAAATTATCAATCCATCAAATGAACTAACCCACTGATTTAAGTTATGGCATCCATAATCTAATCATGGGTTTGGGGAGGATGCCTCATATTCAAATCATACCAACTTGTTATTAATATTTCATTTAACAACAATCCAGATTGTGCTGCAGTCAAAAGGTTTGGAATACTAAGAGAGCTTCAAGTCAAGAGTAATTCATAATGCAAAATTAAAACAAATCTCTGTCTCACTACTCTGGAACTGTTATACTTGAATTCGGGACCCCCAAAGACCACCAGAGACCCAAGATCGATGTAAGCAGCAAAGAGGTGTTTATTGCGAGCTAGCTCAGTCCTCTGCGCACACACACAGCAACTGGTGACGCTGAGAGGCCCCAAGCCCAGGGTTTGCAGCAGTTTTATACATTCTTTGGAGAGGGCAGGGACTTCACATACATCATAGCAAATCATCACACACCGCGGGAAAATCAAGTAACAACTCTAAAACATGATTAGCACATTCACTGGTGGGAACAAGTTGGGTAGGGCTGATTGGTCAGTATTCATTTGAACTGATTGGTTTAAGCCAAGAGGGGTGTACGTGCTGAACTACATGGTTTTCCAACTTGTTATCAACCACCATAAAATACTGGGAGGGTCATCTGGCATCCAAGATATTTCCCTGTCTCATGCTGATTGGTGGCTGCTAGGGGGCTGCTATGGATCCCCACCTAGCCTGACTGAGTCAGGGACACCTGGTGCAGCAGATCTCTCCTGTTATTTGTTTTTTTTTCTCTATTTTTTTTATTGGTTGTTCAAAACATTACAAAGCTCTTGACATATCATATTTCATACATTAGATTCAAGTGGGTTATGAACTCCCATTTTTACCCCAAATACAGATTGCAGAATCACATCGGTTACACATCCACATTTTTACATAATGCCATATTAGTAACTGTTGTATTCTGCTACCTTTCCTATCCCCTACTACCCCCCTCCCCTCCCCTCCCATCTTCTCTCTCTACCCCATCTACTGTAATTCATTTCTCTCCTTGTTTTTTTTCCCATCCCCCTCACAACCTCTTATATGTAATTTTGTATAACAATGAGGGTCTCCTTCCATTTCCATGCAATTTCTCTTTTCTCTCCCTTTCCCTCCCACCTCATGTCTCTGTTTAATGTTAATATTTTCTCTTTGTTCTGTATGTTGGATATCTTAATAACAATGTGTCTACTGTGATTTTGTATGCTCAGTGTCCTGTATGCATAGACAATTTGTATATCCATTTCCTTTTTTATTTCTGGAAAGTTTTCTATGATTATTTCATTTAGCAGGTTGCTCATTCCCTTGGTTTGAACCTCTATACCTTCCTCTATCCCGATGACTCTTAATTTTGTTTTTTTTTATGTTATCCCATATCTCTTGGATGTTTTTCTCGTGATTTTTTACCAGCCTTTCTGAATTGGCTAGACTCTTCAAGATGATGTATTTTGTCTTCATTATCTGACGTTCTGACTTCTACTTGTTCCACTCTGTTAGTGATACTCTCATTTGAGTTTTTAATTTGGTTTATAGTCTCCTTCATTTCTAGAATTATTGTTTGATTTTTTTATAATCTCTATCTCCTGATAAAGATGCTTATTTGTTCTTTTATCTGTTTATGTAATTCATTTTCAATGTGTTCTTTCACTGTTTGAATTTGCTGTCTCATATCCTCTTTAAGGTTCCATTCCATCTGTCTAAGGTATTCCTTGAGTTCTTTATTTGACTATTTTTCTGATTCCTCTAGGTCCTCCTGAATATTTAGGCTGTCCTGCATTGTTTGTACTCCTTTTCTTCCTTGCTTTTTCATGCTGCTCATGTTACTTCTTGTTCTGTTTGACTGCTGAGTTACTGTTTACTCCTATAAATTTATTTGATGCTGTCACCGCCGGTTTCAATGAAGTTATCTCCTCCTCCGCATTCTGGTGACGTCAGTTCTCTGCCATGGTGGTATCCCATGCAAATGGCGACAGTTTGTTCCCTTTGCCGTGTGACCAATGCAATGGGTGGGTCCTCACTGGCTCTCCCAAGCCCCGTCTCAATCTTGTGGCCAATGCATATGAAGGCTTGGTTGGTATTAACCTCTGCAGGTTCAGAAGGGCCGACCAGTTGTTTCAGCGGGATCCTTTAGTGCTGAGTCACAGCGGTTTGTCTGCGAGACACAGGCGAACGGCAGCTTGAATTCAGCCAATCCGGTCTCGGTGTGTGTTCTGAGAGGCCCAGACTGTTCTCCCCAGATCCACATCAGCTCAGCATTGCCTAGTGATCCTGAGCAAACAGCATTTAGACAGTTTACGACTCCCTATGCCTGCGAAGCTGAAGAGGTCAGAGACTTGATCTCTCCGTGCCCGCTGCCATGTTGGATCTCTCCTGTTATTTGTAGATAAACAACTTAGCAGGGTAGGAATGTGCTTAGGAGTGCTCTGTGGGTCTTTCCAAGGACAGAGGCATGTCCCTTCCTTGGACAGGCTTTGCTCTGAGATAGAGGCTGGTTTTTCAGAACATAAAGAGGGAGAAACCTTGTGTTCACAGAAATCAGGGAGTGATGTCTAGCCAAGGTTAAGAAGGGAATCCTCATCTCTCACACAACTGGTAAGGCAAGAGATTTCCCTTTGCTTCCACACACATGATATATAGTAACAAGGCTGTCTTGGCATTGATGTTTAACCAGAAACCGGGATAGTTCTTGGGTTTTCTGAATCCATCATCAACTTTAATGTAGATCTGTTGCTTTCTTTCACTCAATCGACTTTAATTCCCGTTTCCTAGATGGCAAAATTTTCCTGAAAGGTTAGAGAATAGCTACTTCTTGAAGCATGGGTGAGAATGTTCCCCTTGCTTGCAGGGGTCTTACTCTTTAGGCTTGGATATTCCATAATAGTGACAATTATGATGGCAATGACAATAGCACCACAGTAGCAACCATGACAGTGACCACTGTTGTAGTAGATAAGAATGCTTTCTGGGTGCTTTGCTAACCATTTTGTAGACATTATCTCACTGAATACTCATGGTGGCCTTATTTGGTAGGGATCCTTATTATCTTCATTTTACAGGTGATCAACAAGCTCAGAGAGATTTAGAAATTTGCCTAAAGCTATGCAGCCAGCAAGTGACAGAGCTGAGGAATGAATCCAGATTCCTCTTATCTAAGAGACTCCAACTCCTTTAATCTAGTCTTCTCTGTGTCTCCAGAACTATTTTGATTATACAGCATATACATTAAGATTGACATTGGTAATTTTACATTCCTTGAATTCCAATTTTCAGTCCATTGAGCAAATTTATATGCAAAGTCATGTACAATGATTAAAAAAATAAAAACCTGAAAATACATGTCCTTGCATTTTTCTAATTTAGAGAAAGTAAAAAATATTAAGGGCTCTGTGAATGTATGTAGTTCAGTTGTAGAGCATAGTATGCTCATGGGCCTGGGTTCACTCAAAAACCCAAACCAAAAACCAACCAATCAACAAACAAAACCCCCTTAGGTTGGAAACCTTTGTCCCAAGTAAGAACATATTCTAAGTAATGGTGAAGTCTTGGGTTCACAGGTCTGTGAGTCATCTGGTGAGTCATTTTTCACCTCTAATGTACAATCCATTTCCAAACACATCATGAGTTGGAGATTAATGCATAAACACTTAAGTCTTTAAAATTGCTCATTATATAAGTCTTACTGGCTCTTCAGATGAATATTTTCCTACCTCTAGTTCTAATCAACCACTGCTTCAAATATATTAAATTTCTGGTGATGTTCACTATCTTACTCCTACAAGTTCATGTCATCTAAGCTCTTTTCTCTTCTTGTCTTTTTCTCATGCTTCAATGATCATGAATCATGAGTCATGACTAACCTGGAAGGTGAAGGAAGCCATTCTTAGCTTTTACCTTGTGTGGCTGTTTCAACACTGACTTAAGGGATCAACTTTCCCACCTGCACCTCCATGCTGTGTGGATTCCCAATTCTTCTGTTGAAATCCGAAGGTCTGTGAGGTACAGTCATTAGCTGGGCAGTGGAAAAGATCAAGTTCATTCTCTGCCTAAACATCACATCAATCGACAGAGAGAATTCAGCCTGAACTACATGACTGAACCCATAAGCCCTTAGGGCCGGCTATTAGTTACAACCTGGGGAATCATAAACACTTCCAGGTTGCACATACTCTCTGTTCACCTTTATCTCCTTGAAATTGGTATCCTGGTTGCAGACAGATGCCATCCATGGCTGACTCAGAATTCCCACAGGATACAACCACAACATTTGCCCTCCAGCAGAGCCCTAGCAGAACTTTGGCACTTGTGGCAAAGTACAACACTTTCCTCAAGTCAGCTTTGTAATTTTAACTAAAACCTTTTGCTGACTAGGTGAGAACATAATAAATCTTTATTTAAAGTGGTGTACACTCTATATTTTGGGAACCTGAGGACAACCTTTGCCACTCTACTATTACTTGTGTTTTCCCATGGAGATCTTTGATGTGTGTGACCTCAGTTCCCCATAAGGAATAAGTGGTTTGTGACCCCCACCCCCACCCAGTTGGGACTGCTGAATTCAGGCAACCCTTTGTTGTAGGTCTCTTCAGAATTATTTCCATTGAAAGCTGCCTTAAGCAATATCTTCCTCCCAGTCCAAGGTGGTGCATATCTGTGAATGGATACCATGTTGTAAGGGCCAACCCTCTTGCCCAGCTTGGGCCATTGTAGCTCCAGAGTTCCCCATGGTGGTGGTGGTGGTAGTTGTCAGCTTAGGCTACACTGTCCCCTATTGCACTGGGGACAGCAGTGCAACCTGACCACTCTCATTACCCCATCCTATTCCCCTACTATCTTTTTCAAGTTTAATCTCTAAGGTATTCTTTAAAAAACTATCCCGATAACCCAACCCGCAGCAGCTCCAGCACCGAGCTCTATTCTTAGACATGAGGGTAGCATCACTGAGTGGAAGCAGGCTAACCCTCAGTCCAGTGACTCAAAAGCTACCAGAAAAAATGTATACCAGTGGTAGATTGACATAGTGGCTCTACCTGCCCAGCATCCATTCCCTTCTGACAACAGAATCCCTGTGTTCTTTAAGGGCTGACCTACTTCCCCTTCCTGTGCATGTACTCTAGGGTTGATTCCACCCCCAGTTCCATGATGAGCATGTTGCCCGGGGGCTATTACTCAGAGAGAATTGTATCCATTCTCTCTAACTGTACTGGTTGACTTGAGGAAGGGCACATGAACCATTGTAGCTGAATATGACTCAATTCTATGACCTCTCTTTGAGCTGTGTGGAAGACAGCTTGTTTGCATTTATATTATGCTGCATAAAGTGAGTCTGGAGCTGCTGGGGCCTAATGGAGAAAAGCATTCCTGAGACTGAAGATGGAAAGCAGAGCTAAGAGGTGGGAACAGAGCAAATCCCAAGGCTGTTGTAGCTTCTGAATCTAGATGTGCCCCAAACTTCTTATGAGCATGAAACTTGGCTATCAATTTCCTTAAGCCATTGTTGAATTTACTAATACATTTTTAATGTGTTTAAGTGTATTATAGTTGTACACAATAGTTGGCTTCATTTGGACATAATCATTCATGTATGACATTTAATTTGCTTCATTTCAGTTCCCAGTGCCTCTTCTTTCCCTCCTGCTTCTTCCTCCTATTTCTTTTCCTCTATTCTACTGGTACTCCTTCTACTTATCTATTTATCTTAATTGGTACTTTATAGATATACAAAACAGTAGAATTCACTCTGGTATATTTATACATGCGCATGGAATAATGTTGTCAAATTCATTATGCATTTCCTCCATTTTCCCATTTCTCCTCCCTCCTCTTCAATTTTTTTCTTCTACTTCACTGATCTTTCCTCTATCCTTATGACATCAGATTGCCCCTCCCCTCTTTTACCCTTGCTTTCCTCTAGTGTCTGTATAGGGGGAAAAAACATTCAACCCTTGATTTTCCGAGTCTGGTTTATTTCATTCAGCAAGATGTTCTCTATGTTTCCACCCATTTGCCAGCAAATGCCATAATTGCATTCTTCTTTATGCCTGAATAAAACTTTATTGTGTATGTATAATCATGTTTTCTTAATCCATTCATCTATTGGGATGACTCCATAACTTGGCTATTGTGAGTTGTACTGCTATAAATCTTGAAGTGATTGTATCACTATAGTAGTCTGATTTTGTTTTAAAGTTGGATTTATATTTTTCTGATTTTAGTTCTTTGGGAGAAATATCAAGTAGTGGGATAGCTGGATCATATGGTTGTCCATTTGTAGTTTTTTGAGAATTGCTGTACTGTTTTCTAGACTGGTTGTACTAATTTGCAGTTCTACCAACACTGTATGAGAGTGTACTTTCCCCCCCACATTCTCACCAGCATTTATTATTATTTGTACTCTTGATGATTGCCTTTCTGACTGAAGAGAGACAAAATCTCAATGTAATTTTAATTTGCATTCCCCTGATTGCTAGTGAGGTTGAACATTTTTTCCTATATTTATTGACCATTTATATTTCTTATTTTGAGAAGTGTCTGTTTAGTTCTTTTGCCTATTTATTGATTGGGTTATTTGCTTTTTTGATGCTACACTTTTTGAGTTCTGGATATAAATCCTGTCAGAGGAGTAGCTGGCAAAAATCTTCCCCCATTCCATAGGCTCTCTCTTTACACTCTTATTAATCATTTCATTTGCTGTGTAGAAGCTTTTTAATTTGATGCCATCCCACTTATTGATTCTTGATTTTATTTCTTGAGCTTCAGGAGTCTGTGAAGGAAGTTGGTGCCTGCACAAACATGATAGAGTTGATCCTGTGTTTTCTTCTAGCAGTTGCAGAGTTTCTGGTCTGATTCCTAAGTTTGATCTACTTTGACTTGACTTTTGTGCAGGGTGAGAGATAAGGATCTAGTTTCATTTTTCTACAAAAGGATATCCAGTTTTTCTACCACCATTTGTTTAAAAGACTATCTTATCTTTTCTCCAACATATATTTTTGGCATCCTATCAGATGGCTATAAGAATGTGCGTTGTCTCTGTGTCTTCTATTCCATTCCAGTGGTCAACATGTCTATTTTGATGCTAGTACCATGCTGGTTTTGGTACTATAGTTCTGTAGAATAATTTGAGATCAGGTATTGTGATACCTTCAGCATCACTCTTTTTGCTAAAGATGTTTTGTCTATTCTGGGTCCTTTATTCTACCAATGGAATTTATTTTTTTTCTAGTTCTGTGAAAAGTGTCATTGGTATTTTTATGGGGGTTGCATTGAATCTGTTAATGTTTTTGGTAGTGTGGCCATTTTGACATTATTAATTTTGCCTATCCAAGAACATAGGAGGGATTTTCATCTTCTTAGTTTCTTTCTTTAGTGGTCTATAATTTTTATAGTTTAGAGATTTTTCACCTCCTTAGTTAGATTAATTCCCTAATATTTTTTAATGTACTAGCACTTTTAAAAGTAAACATTTATCAAATGCTTACTATGTGCCAGACATTATTCCTAGCACTTTGAATGCATCAACTCACTTATTCTTATGAGAGAGGTGCCATTATTATTTTCATTTTACAAAAATGAAAGCTTCATTGTGATGATGCTATTTAATTTGTAAGGATTAGTAAATGATAATGCTGGAATTCAAACTCAGTCCATTTGACAATAGACCTAAAAGATCTACCAATAAAAAAACATGATTAAATTCCCAGGTGTTTGGTTCTATTTCTTAGTCTGTAAAGACTTTGTGGGCAGAGAATACAAAAACAAGCAAAAACAAAACAAAACAAAATCAATGAAAGTAAATTTCATAGCTTCCAGGACTACCCAAAGCAAGTATGGAGACAGGGTAATATAATACTAAAATTCCATGCAGTAAACACCCTTTCTGCACTCCTGCCAGTTATCCCTCCTGAACACTGAGAGTGACACAGTCTATTTGTTCTCCTTAACATGCAACTCTCTTTATCAAGATAGACCCAATGACAATTAGTTTAAGTTCTCAACTCCATTCTTTCCTTTGCATAAAGTCAATTTTATCTCAGAAAACCGTGGTTAACTTGGGAATGTTGTAAAATGAACTCTAGCTGGAACAATTGCTATAAGATTTCTATTTTCTCAAGAGGTATAACACAGCCTCTCAAATTTGTGTAACAAGATAAACACATATGTGTCATTAAAGGTAAGGTTGTGACTTTTTTTTTTTTAATCCCTGGATTTCTGAATGTTAGAACAAGCTACTCAAGAAAAAGTTCCTTGTCAGGAGCCACTCTGGAACGAAGCTATGTGCATACCTTTAAGTCCTGAGTAAAGGGGTACTGAACAGTTATTGCACCCTGCAATACATCAGGCTTTACCTCTGCTCAGATGAGGAAGGTGTGGCTCCAGGAGTGGGCATCACCCGATGATTTTAAGTTCTTTGGGTATAGACAGAGAAGTGGGATAGCTGGGTCAAAAGGTGGTGCCATTCCCAGTTTTTCAAGAAATCTCCATACTGCTTTCCATATTGGCTGCACCATTTTACAGTCCCACCAGCAATGTATGAGTGTGTCTTTTCCCCCACATCCTCACCAACACTTATTATTATTTGTATTCTTAATAGCTGCCATTCTGACTGGAGTGAGATGATGTCTTAGAGTAGTTTTGATTTGCATTTCTCTAATTGCTAGAGATGATGAATTTTTTTTATATATTTGTTGATTGATTGTATACCCTCTTCTGAGAAGTGTCTGTTCAGGTCCTTGGCTTATTTGTTGATTGGGCTATTTGTTTTTTGATGATTAGCTTTCTGAGTTCTTTATATACCCTAGAGATTAGTGCTCTGTCTGATGTGCAAATGGTAAAAATTTGCTCCCAAGCTGGAGGCTCTCTATTCACCACTCTGATTGTTTCTTTTGATGAGGAGAAGCTTTTTAGTTTGAATCTATCACATTTATTTATTCTTGATTTTAATTCTTGTGCTGTATGAGTCTTGTTAAGAAAGTTGGGGCCTAATCTGATATGATGGAGATTTGGGCCTATTTTTTCTTCTATTAGATGCAGGGTCTGTGATTTAATACCTATGTCCTTGATTCACTTTGAGTTGAATTCTGTGCATGGTGAGAGATAGGGGTTTCATTTCATTTTGTTGCATATGGATTTCCAGTTTTCCCAGCACCATTTGTTGAAGAGGCTATCTTTTCTCCAATGTATGTTTTTGATGCCTTTGTCTAATATAAGATAACTGTAATTATGTGGTTAGTTTCTGTGTCCTCTATTCTGTACTATTGGTCTACAAGTCTATTTTGGTGTTTTTGTTACTAGTGCTCTGTAGTATAGTTTAAGGTCTGGTATAGTGATGCCACCTGCTTTACTCTTCTTGCTAATGATTGCTTTAGCTATTCTGGGTCTCTTATTTTTCCAGATGAATTTCATAGCTACTTTTTCTATTTTTATGAGGAATGTAATTGGGAATTTGATTGGAATTGCATTAAATCTGTATAATGCTTTCAGTAGTATGGTCATTTTGACAGTATTATTTCTGCCTATCCAAGAACAAGGATAGATCTTTCCATCTTCTAAGATCTTCTTTAATTTCTTTCTTTAGTGTTCTGTAGTTTTCATTGTAGAGGTCTTTCACCTCTTTTGTTAGGTTGATTCCCAAGTATTTTATTTTATTTTATTTTTCAGGTTATTGTAAATGGGGTAGTTTTCTTTATTTCCCTTTCAGAGGATTTTTCACTGAAATGCCTTTGATGTACGTGTGTTGATTTTGTATCCTGCTAGTTCGCTGAATTCATTTACTAGTTCCAGAAGTTTCTGGTGGAATTTTTGGGTATTCTAAGTATATAATCATATTTTCATCAAATAGTGCTAATTTGAGTTCTTCTTTTCATATCTGTATCCCTTTAATTTCTTTTGTCTGTCTAATTGCTCTGGCCAGTGTTTCAAGAACTATGTTAAATAGAAATGGTGAAAGAGGGCATCCCTGTCTTGTTCCAGTTTTTAGAGGAAATGCTTTCAATTTGTCTCCATTTAGAATGATATTGGCCTGGGGTTTAGCATACATTGATTTTAAAATGTTGAGATCTGTTCCTGTTATCCCTAGTTTTTCTAGTATTTTGAACATGAAGTGGTGCTGTATTTTGTTGAATGCTTTTTCTGCACCTATTGAGATGATCATATGGTTCTTATCTTTAAGTCTATGGATGTGATGAATTACGTTTATTGATTTCTGTATGTTGAACCAAACTTGCATCCCTGGGATGAACGCCACTTGATTGTGGTGCACTATCTTTTTGATATGTTTTTATATTCAATTTGCCAGAATTTTATTGAGAATTTTTGTATCTATGTTTGTTAGAGATTTCAGTCTGAAGCTTTCTTTCTTTGATATGTCTTTGCCTGGTTTTGGAATCAGGGTGATATTGGCCTCATAGAATGAGTTTGGAAGTGCTCCCTCTTTTTCTATTTTCTTAAATAAATCCAAGAGTATTGGTATTAGTTCTTTAAAGGTCTTGTAGAACTTGGCTGTGTGTCCATCTGTCTCAGGCTTTTCTTTGTTGGTAAACTTCTGATGGCATCTTCTATTTCATTGCTTAAAATTGATCTGTTTAAATTGTGTATATGATCCTAATTCATGACTCTAGAAATTTGTCAATGCCTTCAATATTTTCTATTTTATTGGAATACAAGTTTTCAAAGTAATTTCTAATTATCTTCTGTATTTCTGTAGTGTCTGTTGTGATATTTTCTTTTTCATCATGTATGTTAGTAATTTGAGTTTTCTCTCTCTTCATTAGCATAGCTAAGGGATTGTCAATTTTATTTATTTTTTCAAAGAACCAACTTCTTGTTTCATTAATTTTTTCAATTGTTTCAATTTCATCTCTGATTTTATTTATTTCATGTCTTATGCTACTTTCGGTGTTGATTTGTTCTTCTTTTTCTAGGGCTTTGAGATGTAATGTTAAGCCATTTATTTGTTGACTTTTCTTCTTTTAAGAAATTAACTCCATGCAATGAACTTTCCTCTTAGTACTCCCTTCATAGTGTCCCAGAGATTTTGATACATTGTATCTGTGTTCTCATTCACCTCTAAGAATTTTTTAATCTCCTCCTTTAGTCTTTTGCAACCCATTGTTCATTCAGTAGGATATTATTTAGTCTCCAGGTGTTGGAGTAGCTTTTGTTTTTTTATTTTATCATTGATTTTTAATTTCATTCCATTATGATCTGATAGAATGCAGGGTGGTATCTCTACTTTTTTATATTTGCTAGGAGTTGCTTTGTGGCATAATATATAGTCTAATTTAGAGAAGATCCATGTGCTGCTGAGAAGAAAGTGTAATCATTCATTGAAGGATGAAATATATATTCTATATATGTCAGTTAAGTCTAAGTTATTGATTGTATTATTGGGTTCTATAGTTTCTTTTTTCAGCTTTTATTTGGACGATTTTTTCCAGTGTTGAAAAAGGAGTGTTCAAGTCACCCAGAATTATTGTGTTGTGGTCTATTTGACTCTTGAACTTGAGAAGAGTTTGTTTGATGAATGTATATGCTACATTGTTTGGGGCATATAAATTAATTATTGCTATGTCTTGTTGATGAATGGTGCCTTTAAGCAGTATGAAATGTCCTTCTTTATCCCTTTTTATTAACTTTGGCTTTAGTCTACTTTATTTGATATGAGGATGGAGACCCCTACTTGCTTCCGTAGTCCATGAGAGTGGTATGATTTTTCCCAACCTTTCATCTTCAGTCTGTGGATGTCTTTTCCTATGAGATGAGTCTCTTGGAGGCAGCATATTATTGGTTTTTTAAAAAAAATCCAATCTGCTAGTCTATGTCTTTTGATTGGTGAGTTTAGGCCATTACCATTCACATTTTTTTTCTTGACTTGTTTTCTCCTTTGATTTCCTTTAGTGTAATATCTCCCTTTGCTGATTTTCATAGCTGTTTTCCAATTACTCTTTGGGGAATATTTTGCAGAGGATGTTCTGTAGTGCAGGCTTTTGAGTTGTAAATTCTTTTAACTTTTATTTATCATGGAAGGTTTTTATTTCAACATCAAATCTAAAGCTTAATTTTGCTGGATATAAGATGACTCTTGGTTGGCATCCATTTTCTTTCAGAGCAGATATATGTTGTTCCAGGATATTCTAGCTTTCAGGGTCTGGGTTGAAAAATCTCCACATAATCTAAATGGTTTCCCCCTATAATGTAATCTGGTTCCTTTCTCTTATAGCTTTTAATATTCTCTCCTTATTCTGTATGTTAGGCATTTTCATTATAATGTGCCTTGGTGTGGATCTGTTGTGATTTTGTACATTTGGCATTCTGTAAACCTCTTGAGTTTGGTTTTCCAATTCATTCTTCATGTTTGGAAAATTTTCTAATATTATTTCATTGAATAGATTGCTCATTTCTTTGGTTTGGAACTCTAATCCCTCCTCTATCCCAATAACTCTTATTTTTTAAATTTTTTTTAATTTTTATTGTTGGTTGTTCAAAACATTACATAGTTCTTGATATATCATATTTCACACTTTGATTCAACTGGGTTATGAACTCCCATTTTTACCCCGTATACAGATTGCAAAATCACATCAGTTACACATCCATTGATTTACATATTGCCATACTAGTGTCTGTTGTGTTCTGCTGCCTTTCCTATCCTCTACTATCCCCCCTCCCCTCCCCTTCCCTCCCCTCTTCTCTCTCTAACCCGTCTACTGTCATTCATTTCTCCCCCTTGTATTATTTTCCCCTTTCCCCTCACTTCCTCTTGTATGTACTTTTGTATAACCCTGAGGGTCTCCTTCCATTTCCATGCAATTTCC
>NW_026000093.1:18829327-18900114 GCF_001458135.2 Marmota marmota marmota
GCGGGCCGCTGGGTCTGTTCCGGGCGCGGGCGGCGGCTCTGCTCTGCCCCTCTGGCTTGATGACAAAGTGAGAGAAACTCGGGTGTTTGTGACTCACTTTTTTTTACCAGGAGACCAACTGTTTCTGTCGCCGCTGGTATTGATGAAGTTCTCTCCTCCGCCGCTTTCTGATGACATCAGATCTCTGCCATGTTGGTATCCCATGCGAATGGCAGCATTTCGTTCCCTCCACCGTATTCAGCAGGATCCGGACCGAGAAGCAGTTTCCATGGGTTCTTTATCCCTGGGCCAGAGCAGTTCCGGGAGCTGGAATTCGGTCTCTCCGTGCTCAGTGTATGTTCTGATAGGAGCAGGCTCCAAGAAGCAGTTTCCGCGGGTTATTTAGCACTGAGCCTGAGTAATTTGTCTGCGAGCCGCAGGCGAATGGCAGCCTGAAATTACCTGTTCTATGGCTGAATGAGCTGCGATCAGTCGAAAACAGGGATGGTGACATCAGCTCTCCGAGATGGTGGCCGCTGGCTTCCTCTGTGGTCTGACCGGTGTGGAGAACCGAATTGGACCGCTTCCTTCCCCTGTCTCAAACCCAGAATTCATCACTGAGCACGGTGATTGCACAGCTGGCAGAAGCCTGCAGAAACTGCAGCGCTGTATCTTTGCATTGCTATCTCCTCGTTTCCCAGCGCGCGCGGCAGACTCTAGCCGCGGGGCGATTTGCTGAATAAGCAGCGTGACCCTCCGTGCGGACAAATCTCTCACGTTTGAGCCCCCGTAGCTGATCCTCGTGCGATGGAAATCCTTCCTCTAGGTTTTGGAGCACCCCAATTTTGCTGGAAATTCCTAACAAGATAGCTTTTAGCCGTTCTAACTCGTCATTCTCCCGCACAGTGACGCGGTACACGGGGTTAATGCTCTCCCTTCGCCGCCATCTTTTTCTTCTCCCCAATAACTCTTAAATTTGGTCTTTTTATGTTATCCCATATTTCTTGAATGTTCTGCTCATGGTTTCTTACCATTTTCACTGTGTTGTCCACATTCTTTTCAAGATTATATATTTTGTCTTGACTGTGTGAGGTCCTGTCTTCCAAGTGGTCTAATCTATTGGTGATGCTTTCAATTGAGCTTTTAATTTAGTTTATTGTTTCTTTCATTTCAAGGCTTTTTGTTAGCTTTTTCTTTGAAACCTCTATCTCCCTATTGAAGTAATCTTTTGCTTTCTATTTGTTTATATAGCTCTTCATTGAAATGATTTTTTGCTGCCTGTATTTGCTGTATTATATCATCCTTTAATTCACATTCCTTTAATTCTTTAATCATATACATCCTGAACTCCTTCTGTATAATTTTTTTCTGCTGCGCTTGCCATGGATTCTAATAATGTGGTATCTTGATATGTTTGGGACACTTTCTTCCCTTGTCTTTTCATATTACTTGTGTGTCTTCCTTTCTAGCTCTTTTGATCCAAGGTGTTGCCATTTTTACCCTATAGGTTTATAGTACCCCTGTAGGGATCCAATACCTCTCCTTTGAGGTGTAGACAATGTTATCAGGTCCCAATATAAACAGTATACACCCTGGCCAACCAGAGTTACAAAACTGGGATTTGCCCCCAATAAAGGTGGTGATGAAGGTGGCCCAAGATGGAGGTGCCTGCTTTCAGTAGTGGGCTGTCGGGGTGTAGAGGGGAAGCTGAGCGATGGTGTTGGAGGATGAATTCAGAGACTAGCTTGTGTAGTGTGTGGCTGTCAGCTGACTTCAGAGCCTGTGTGAGGTTCCTGGGTGCAGCCAGGCTACTCTGCATAGGAGACTATCTCCACGACTGTGGCAGTGTCCCAAAATGGTAGTGACTGCGGGAGCCAGTCCCATGTTGGTAGATGGGGGTCCACACGGGGTGGCAGCCAGAGTTCCTGCATGTGGGAAGCTTCTGAATGTCCTGCATGGAAGTAGTGTCAGTGATTTTTGCGTGGGTGGGTGGCAGAAAGTTTTGCGCGGGTGCTGATGGTGCCTGCTTGGGTATCTGGTATTTCTGTGTGGGCGAGTAATTGAGAGATCTACTCTGAAGCTGAAGCCTGGAGCTCTAAAGTGGCACAGTGGCAGTGATTTCCATGCAGGAGCAGGAATTTGGCTCGGAACTTGAGTCCTAGGTCATGGAGTGACATAGAATGCTGCCTCTCTCTGGCCTGCCTTCATGGATCTCCTCCTTTTAACTGTTAGAAGCACCTTATGTTTTCATGCTGGTCTTACTGTATAACAATGGCTAGTGTATTCCTTAAGAATCTTGGAAGCAAGTAACAGAAATGTGACTCCAGTTGAATTTAGGAGAAGGAGCACATAACTGGAAAAAAAGGGGACTCAGATGGTGACATTAATATATAGTCTCTCTCCTTCCAGCCCTTGTCTCTGGTCTTCCCAGCAATGCTCCATCTCAGGCAGCCTCTCTCTTGTAGGAGGGTGGTGATAATCACTTCTAGCTCATTTTTTTTTTAAATTCAGAAATGTCAGGAGGGAGTTTGGGGAAAAGAAGAGTGTTCTCTTCCCATTATTTTAATAGAAAGTTGCAGAATTGAACCTTGGCTTTAGTAGCACTCTCTACCTCTCTGTTCCCAAACCTATTTAGTAACCAGAGAACCATGATACTGATTTAATGTTGAGTAGGCCAGGCTAAGAAAGTGGAGTCAAGTGCATGTGACCCATATGACTTGAATCCAGAATATTGTAATTTCAGAAAGACAATTGGGAGTTCTGTCACTGGAAGGAGATTGACAACTGGGTAGGCCTTGGACAACAACGCCAAATACAAACTGCAGAACAAGAATTAGGAAACCAGTCACTACTTCTTTTAAAGTTTACTTATATTTCACCTAGTTCAAGGCATATATTGATTGATTTTGGCAAAGAGGATAAAAAAGTAGAACAGTTAAAAAAAGAAAAAGAGCTAAGGGTAAAGTTTCTACTCAAAAATAACAGAAATGAGTTGAAAATTGGGTTCTGAGATTCATGGCAACTAAATTAAAGATGATAATATGGCAAAATAACTAATGGGGCTAATAAGACAAAAATAAAGAATTTACATAGAGGAGAATGATGTTTTCTGGCCCTAAAACTTGGGGAATAAACCCTGCTCTCCTCCCTAGTATATGCTATTACTGCAAAATGGGTGTCTTAGGTTGAATAGTGGAGTCAAAGACAATGTTTCTTGCACCAATAATTTAGTGAGGAGGAATTCTCAGGAGAAGCTATAAATAAGCCCAAAGGAGCAGAAAAGAATTCTTGAAAAGATGGTTTTAGCAGTGAAGATAACTTGTTCCCACAATGGGCTCTTCAGTCTGAAAAGCATCCTGAAGTTATCCTGCCTTGAGGCAGGGAAGCTGGGATTTTGTATTTTTAAGCACTAGAGTGGGATAAGGTATGTCATATGCTAGACACCTCCAGACGAGGAGTTTCTGATCAGGAGAGAGCCATTTTCTGGAGAAGGGTATAGCTTTGAGCTATTACCAGCTGACATGCACAGCAGGTATGGGTGGGCAGAAAGGTGGGTGCCATAGTGTGGGTAAGAGTTGTGGGTCTTTTAGAGTGAACAACATCCCACTGATATTCCTAACAAACACACAGAGAGAATAACTGCTTCTTGAAGGATCTCTCGACACGGCAGGGGCATAAACAAGCACAATTCAACAAAAATCACTATTGAGTAAGTACCAAGATGGTGTGAGAATCTCAGTGGAGACCTAATCTAACATAAATTAGAATATCTAAGAAATGGATGGACTGCTAACCCTTTAGAGGAGCTTCCTCCTACACTAAATCTTTCTTTTCAACTTTTAATAAGAAGTCAACCATTGAGAATTTGTCAGGAACTTCAATTGCATATATTCAACAACATAGACAAGTGTAAATCTATCTATTGGCTTTGCAATGAAACCAAAAGAATTTATTTATAAGTCATTTCTATATCATTCACTTTGTGCCAGGCACTAACTAGTCTAAGTACTTTAAAAATTAACTCATCTAATCATCAAATTAATTTTGTGGTGGATTTCGTTATGTTCTCATTTTATAAAGGAGGAAATTGAGGCACAGAGTTTAAGTAAATAGCTTAAGGCACATGATAATAAATGGCTCAGGCTATTTACTAAATAAGGTGAAATCTAATTACACTCTTAATGCTTAATTAGGAGTAAAGTCAATTAAATTTTATGTTTTCAGTTCTGTTTCAAACCTACCCATCAGAGTCATTGGAATACTCAGAGACTTAAAAGAATTCTGAAGCCACAGTCCGCAACAAATATAACCAAATCTGTTGATTAATACCCTTTTGTGATTTTAACATTTTTTGCCACTGAAGTTATAACCATGGCCAGTTAAGTAATGAGAGGTCACAGAAATACTCAAAGCACAATTAGAACAAATTTAGGAGAAATCTTTTTTGAGACATAGAGCCATAGGAGAGTTTAATGAAAGTTATAGATTTTTTTTCCCAGAAAATTGTACATAAAGATATAAAAATGGTTTTCCCATACAGTTTTGAGGGGTTTCATGGTCACCTGAAGTCTCCAGGATTTTTGGAAGAGACTATAAATTGAAGTATTAGCTGTTGGCGAGCTTGAGGACTTCTGAAACAACACAAGATGTAGGTGACAATCATAGAAGACTCATGAAACTTGCCATGTGTTTTTAGCAAACTCATGGTGGGACTTTCTGGGACCACATGTGATATTAATCCTTTGCTCATTTTCAGGGGGAATAGATAATGATATGCCAGCCTATCCTTCTTTACTGTATTTTAAGCCTCCTGGTGTAAGGGACAAATGTTGCTCATCTTTGCAGAATCCATAAGTGTCTTATCAGTATACCTCCCAGAGTAGGTGACTGGAAAGAGAGCAGGACATTTTGGTGTAGACATTTTGAGATTGGGGAATATTTGGATGCACCAAAGTGTAAAAATGTCCTTTACCAGTAATACATGAAGCAAATATTGCTGGCTTTCACTCCCTCATACCATTCTCAACCCTTGTTCTGTTCCACTGAAAGTGGGTATCTATTATGCCTAATTCTTGGTAAGAGTAAGTAAAAATACTCTAAGAGTTAAATGTTTGATTTCCATCAAAGCAATTGCATCAAGATCAACAGAAGAAAATGTATTCTTTACATGTGAGTTGACTGAGTAACTCTAGGCATGATATCAGTTCTTTATGATGTTCCAGGTTTTTGGGTAGTTTTCCCAAACTCAGACAAACTTAGTTCCTCAGATTTCCCACTCTGAAGGTATAACCCATGGTGGTTGAGATATGGATAAACAGAGCTGGGTGTGGTAGCACAGGACTGTAATCCCAGGTACTGAGGAGGCTGAAGCAGGAGGGTCTCAAGTTTAAGGCCAGGCTGGGAAACTTAGCTAGACCAAGACCATATTTCAAAATAAAAGCAAAAGATCTGGGGATGGACCTCAGTGGAACCTGAGCTTGCATACAGAAGGCCCTGAATTTAATCTCCAGCACTACAAAAATCAAAACAAAACAATTGAACAACGACATTCCATGCAGTCGGTCAGATATCAGTTGTAATTGGAGAAGACATTTACAATTGTAAAGTCCTATTACTAATACTATCAGTGTTTATTGAAAATTTACTGTGAACCAAGAGATTTTGTAAGGGTCCCGCGAAACGTCGGAGAAAGAGACCACCAAGTGACCACTCATGCAATTGGCAGAAGGGGATTTATTGAACGAGCATGCTGGGGCTCCGTGCCCACTCAAGAAGGGAAAGCAGCCCAGAGCCCTGAGCAGGGGCTGAGCACTGCTTAAGTACACTTTTTGGGGAGGGCGGAGGGCTTTGTATACATCAGAACAAATCATCATGAGGTGCGGGAAAATTGAACAACAACTCCTAAACATGATTAGTTCATTCATTGGCGGGCACAGGTCAGGCTGGAGTGATAGGTCATTTCTAAACAGGGTACACATGCAAACTGATTGGTTTTAGGGCCTAGAGGACTATGTGACCAGTTACACAGAGCCCTTCAGTTATTAAATAACCAAACAGCCAGGGGAAATGTTTACTGGGCGGTTCTAAGCATTGTCTTAACAGCTACAGAAATTTCAGGTTTTGCAGGTAGCATAGAAACCTAACAATACCTCCTTTACATTTTAACTCAGAGCTTGCTTCTAATGGTTTTCATCCCTCACTTAAAATTCTGTTGTTTAGTCTACTTTTTCTTTTAAATCTTTAACATATTTATAATAGTTATTTTGAAGTTTTTGTTTGCTAACTCCCATACCTGGAAAAACTGTGGGTCTGCTTCTACTTATGTTTTTTTCTCTCTAGATGATGGTTTACATTTTTCAGCATGTCTCAGAATATTTTATTGTGTGCCTGATAGTATATATAAAAAAATAATAGGTGCTAATGTAGTTCATATTACTGCGTATGAAGCCTACCATCTTTTTTCTTTTAGATTTAGGGTATAAGGCTAGTCTCTATAACTTAAGTAGGAATTTAGCTTGGTTGGGAATATTTAGCCACTTTAGTTAGTTTTTGTTTGCCTCTAGTTTCTGATAACTTGAGGATAACATGCTGTTTCTACCTAATGTAGCCTTTGGAATCTGAGTGTGGTAAGGCTATAAGATTTCTCTCTGCTTTCTAGCTTAGTCCGTGGCCTCCAATACCACAATTTATTCAAAGTTTAGTGTGAGAGAAATGGGTAGTTAGGAAGATAAATATAAGTCTTTGTGATTCTAAACCATCATAGTATTGCACATGGCCCCTCCATTGGTTGCTTTCTATATTAGTCCATGCCTAAACTAGAAAAATGTGCCTGAGAATAAGAGCATCTGGTCTTTGATCATATAGGAATGGTCATCCTCCCCTAGAATGTTGCTATTTTATACTTGGTTGCATTCAGTTTTTCAATACTATAAAAAAAATGTGGATTATTATTTTGTTGTTATTTTCTTATTGTTTTAGTGGGAATGGTATCATTCCCTACCTTTCTTCTAATCTTAACTGGGGGCAGAAAGCAAGATGGGGAGAGGAGCACTGTATTATTATTTCATATTTATATCTCTGAAGTTATTATTCTTTTCACGGTAAGCTAAAGTTTTGAGCCAAATTATGTGATCCTAAATCACTGGTACTTCAACACTAGAGCATAGGATACATCCATAGATGACAGCATTTTTGCATATTTGAAATGGTCTCTTAGGCTATGTGGAATCTGCAAAATACTTAATTTCCTAGTTTTAAAAACTAGAGTATTTTATAATCCCTCATATCAATTACCCCCCCCCCCCCAAAAGTGTTAAAGACATTCATAGGCATTCAGATTCCTCTTGTTTGAGAGAAGTTTTGTGTCCAGTGTTTATTATATGGTACAAACTTGTGCAATGATCATAGTAGTGCAGAAATGATAAATTAGTATGCAACTGTTATGGCTTGGATTTTAAATGTCTCCCAAAATTCACATGTTGAAGGTTTGGTTCCCAGCTGATGGAAACTTTAGGAAGTGGAGCCTACTTGGAGGAAGTTAGGTCATTGGGGGGTGTGTACTTGAAGGAGACATTGAGACCCACACGCCTTCCTCTCTGTCTCTTTGTGTCCTGGCTATCATGAGGTACGTAACTTTTTCCACCTTGGGCTGTCTGCTATGATGTTCTGCCTTAACATGTTCCCAAATGATCTTGGACTAAAACCTGAATCCGTAAGCCAATGTAAATCTTTCCTCCTTGTAAGTTGATTTTCTCAGTTATTTTGTCACAGCAACAGAAAGCTGACTGATATAGTAATTCAGTTGTAAACTGGTGGGTGAAAAACCAGAGTATGAAGGAGGAAGATCTGGCCGCAAATCAGGACAGACTCTTATGTAACTACTTCTGGCTGAGATCTTTTACATTCTCTAGTGAGAAAGGATGAACACTAAATACTGAATTCAACCATGTTAATACATTTTAATTATATCTCGTTGTTACTTGTATTTTAGATTTATGTATATATTTGAATTTTAAAAAAATATTTCATTCACTCATTAGAACATGTAATGAGGGCATATTTCATGGCTGTTATATGCCATTTATTTTTCTGGGAGCTGGGTATATGGTGGTGAATAAAATGGTCTCGGGAGTCTCTTCTTGGATCTTGTCACATTGCCTTATTCCATAGGGAATTTTTTTAAATGTTAAACCTTGTGCTTTCATTATAAAATCCCAAGTTGTTTATGTCACGTCTTTCTCGATAGATTGTGAACCACTTGAGTGTAGTGTTATATAAAAATTACAGAAGACCATTGCTTTGGACTAAGCTTCTGCCCTGCACCCCAATAGACCACACTAAAAGTGAAAATAGAGTTGCCTGTGCTAACAGTCACAGTACCAAACTAAAACTAAGTTATCATCTAATTTTCCAAGAAATCAGAAGAGAGAGATGATAGCCACATTTCCCAAATCCTCTGCTTTAATCCTCACACATCAAAAAAAGCAACTTTATGAACTTGAGCTTAGTCAATCAGTTATTTTTCTATTGTCTGTCTTCCCATCTTATAAGGAAAGTATCTTTGAAACAACCAATCCTCTTTTTTCTCTGTCAGCATCTTTCAGTTCTTTTTTATGGAATGAAGTATTGCTTGATTCTAAATCACAAATAAAGCCAATAAAGATCTTTAAGCTAAATTGTTTTAACTTTGTCTTTTATCAATAGTTATTCTATAATATTCATCTTTGCAATCAGAGCCTCTTAGAATAATGCATTTCTCTTTGTAGTATTATTTCTCAAAAAAATGTTTATCTGACTTGATCCCTGTTGGTATGAATCAGGAGAATAACCTAAACAAGCTACACCTGATATTTATAACAGATAAATTATAAATCATGTTTATTATGTATAGAGGTACTGATGGCACAGGTATACTTAGGGGATGCCATTTAGATCATATATTATTTATGAAAATACAATACAATGCACTGTTCATCTGTAGGCTGAGAAACATCTAGACTGAACAGAAGTCATGGATTATGTAAGTACTCCTCCCCGCCCAAGGCAAATAATCTCAGCTGGTCACCCTTCATTATTATGCAGTTCTCCTTGTCATTGACTCTTTCTGTTTCTTTTTTATAAAATTTTTTAAATTTATTTTTTAGTTGTACACAATACCTTTATTTTGTTTATTTATTTTTATACGGTGTTGAGGATGGAACTCAGGGCCTCATGCATGCCAGGCGAGCGCTCTACCAATGAGCCACAACCCCAGCCCCTCTTTCTGTTTCTTATATTAACTATTCAAAGCTTTATCCTTTTCAAGTCCCTTTTCTTATTCCAGGTTGTAGCAACATAGTATGTTGAGTATGTGAAGACTTAGCTTTACTGTCCTCTGTCCTCTGCTACTTAGATAAAATCCCTAGACCCTCCAAATATTCTGTATGATAGGAGTGTCTTTGTTTGCCTAAGGACTGTGGCCACCTGATAGCTAACCATGTGAGTAATGATGGAGGCTTCAGGCCATGATGCATCATTGGTTTTGGCAGGGCTGGAGACTACAGGTAATGGTCTGACCTCTAGGAAGGGCTGGACTAAAGGTCAACCACATGAGCCCAAGGAAAATTCTGATACCAAGCTTGGTGGGCTTCCCTGGTAGGCAATATTCTGTAAATATTGATTGTCACACCCTGCTGCCAGGAGGAAGTGGCGCCATCTATGAGAGAAAAACTGAAGCTCAGCCTTTGGACCCTCCTGGATTCTGCCCCATGCATTTCTTCCCTTAGCTAGCCTTAATCTGTATACCCTTTCACTGCAATACACTGTAGTCATGAATATAACAGCTTTCAGTGGGTTTTGAGTTCTAGTGAAAAATCATAACTGAGAGTGGTTTTGGAAACCCCCCTTAGCTGGAACTGGTGTCAGAAGTGAGGGTGATCTCTTGAGGGAACAGGTCCCTCTAGACTGTAGAGTTAGCCTCAAACCCTGTACCTCCTTTCTTAGAGTATAGACAAAATTCAAGTTAGAAGAAATAATTCCCACTTCTTCTGCCTTCACATCTGTAAACTCTGTTGTCTTTTCCCACAGAAACTTCTTAAGCATTAGAATTACTTTTTCCTCTAGTTTATGGTTATTCCTTCTGTCTGAGCCCACGCCCTCTCACCTTCCAGTGACTTTGATTTCTGCCCCCCACCATTTTTGTGGACTGAAGATTGAACCCAGGGTCTCACACATGTTAAGCATGTGTTCTTATAACCCAACCCTTTTTTATTTTTTATTTCAAGCTAGGGTCTCCTAAGTTTCCCAGGCTGCTCTGGAACTTTGGATCCTCCTGCCTCAGCCTTCTGAGTCTCTGGGATGTGCTAGTGTGCCAGGTGTCTTCTCTAGTTTTAACTCTTCTCCTTCTCCGGTATTTGCCCACTGAAGGAATGTACTGAAGGCCAGCTCTCTTTAGAGAGACCTAAACACTGGAGGACCTTGAATCACCTGTCCTCTAATGAAAGTTAGAGGCTTGATTTCTTTATTTTTTCCTTTCTTGTTCACATTTTAACTAATTCTGATTACGGTTCCACTGTAAATGTTCTATCTGGTAAAGATTATGAATGGACTGCCTACTTGCAGCTCAGTAATCCATTTGGTGGTTGACCAATATATTTATTTGTCAGGTGTATTGTTGGGCCTGGGGAGTTCAGTGATAATCAAAGTAGAAACAGTGCTTGACCACTTGACACCAGTCCAGAAGGAGGGTTAGCCAAGCACTTAGAATATAGCAAGTGAGAAATTACATCATGGGAGATATGGGGGAGCCATGGAGACTTCCCGAGGGCTCCCAGCTTTCTCTCTATAGCATTTGACATTAATGACCAGCCCCTGGTTCCTTTTTCCTCCTGCATCTTCTCTTGTTTTTCTATTTCATTTCCTTTGCTTACAACTTTTCCTCTGCCTACTCCTAGAACTTTGGCATTTACTAGCATCTGAACGCAGAATTCTCTCTTCTAGCTTTGTGCTTTCCCTAATGAGTCTCTGTTTCTTTTGCAGCTGCTTTTCTCACCCATGTACCAATGTGTCCATATCTGTATCTCCCTTAGGCCACTCCCCTGAGCTCTAGACATATGTCATCAACTCCCCTCTGGGGGTACTTAACACAACTCCAGGGGAAGTTCATGCCTCTCCTTTCAAAGTAGCTCTGCCTTCTAGTTTCCATGCCTTAACAAATAAACGATATTACCACCATCTACTTAGCACAGATGCTGGAAACCTGCTCTCGGTCTACACTTGTCCCTCTCTTTATTGCCTTGTCCAGACACCATGGCCTTTTAGGTATACAGTGTTGTGAACATTTGCTGTTTTCTTGATGCTTCAGGATCTGATTCCCCTTATTGTTTGGGAGGATTATGCCACCATGTAGTAATTGTCAGGACTCTGCTGTTTACCTCGGAAGCCAGATGCCAAACTCTCTATCCCTGGCAGCTGTGGTGCAGGCACGTGCCATGCATTTGGTCAATCAGATCCTTCTTTTGGGATATTAAATTTGATTTTCCTTCTTCTAGACTTGCCCCTTCTGTTTCTTTCCCACAAATGATCTGTAAAAAATGTTAATGAGATCACATCACTCCCGGCTCAGAATCTTCTAATGGCTTTCCACCTTACTTTTCATTAAATTCAGAGTCTATTGGGGCTTATCACGACCTCCATGATCTGCCACTTGCTGACTCTCTCTCCATGTTCATTTCTTCCCCTTGCTCATCTTCCTCTAGCCCCCTTGATACTACAATCTGCCCAGCCCACTATGGACTCTGACTCTTTGCATTTGCTGTTCCTTTTGCTTAAAGTGCTCTTCTCACTGATTTTTTATATGGTCTCTCTATTACTTTATGTAGGTTTGCACTACAGAGGCTTTCAAAGACCATCCCACATATAAAACTGCCACCCCCGCAACCATCCTCTGACTCCTCACCTTCCTTCATGATTGTTTAAACACTTGCCACCATCTAATGGTATATTATTTACTTATTTGCTTACTGGTCTATTCTCTACCTGTCCCACTATAACATAAATTCCACAGTCACCAAGGGACACGCCAATAGTGCCACCCTGTCATCTAACATACAAAAATACATAACACCTTTCTACTCCCCACTGGGAGGAAAGGTGCTGTGTGACCCATTACTAAGAATCGGTGGTAGAGAGGGCAAACTGGAAATATAGGAATTTGTGGTTAGAGCCAGACCCTCCATCTTTTTATTGTCTGCGATTCTACCAAAGCTTGCACAATATTTTAGTTATCTGTTCCCTCCACTGACTACTTTTACTAATCTGTGAGCTCTCTTGAGAGAAGGGATTATGATTTCTCTGAGTGTGATCCCATTAGATAATATATACGTGTGTGTGTGAGTGTGTGTGTGTGTGTGTTTCCCTCTTGGACTGCCCAGCCTTGATCTTTGGCTACCCTCTGACCACTAGGTGTGCTACCAAGTGTAATAAAATAAAGTAGAAAATTTGACTTTATACACGCTGATGCTTGTACCCCTGCCTGGCCCAACTTAAGCCAGAATCATTCCTGTTCTTATGGGTCTGATTCTCTCCATTTTACAGAGGAGGAAACTGAGGCTCATATGCATGTGCACCTCACTGATGGATGATCAACTGACCCTTGTCACCTAAACTTTGCTGTTGCCTCTGTTACAAAATACTCTGTTTTCAGTCCTTATTCATGATTTGAAGGAGAAAGTTCCTCAGGGAGTGAGAGAAAACACTGACTGGCAGCATCGTTATTCTAGGTTGAAATGACAAATAGACCTTTAGTCCTCCTTGTGCTCCTAGCTGCACCTGCTATCATTTGTAGCTGATTTTGTTGTTCTGTCTCCTGAGATATTAAGTGACCTGCTCAGATCCACTGCACTAATGAGCCGTGCAGCTGGGATTAAAACAATGTATTGCCAGGCTTCTTACTGCTTAGTGTCTTCCTAACTTTCATTCATCTTATTTGTTAGGACCCTGAATCCCTATAACTTTTGTCAGTCAACTCCTCACCTCTAGCACCCTGATGGATTCCTCGTGCTCAGAAAGCAATCTCAACAAACATGTGCCTTATTACTAATAGGGACTTTTGTCTCTAGCAATTCTGCCTTGGTGACTTGGGCTGAGGCACATATAAACCTGTAGGATGCCTTTTACCCTTTTATTGTACAACCAACAGAGGCTGAGAGATCCTTGGCCTATTTTTTTTTCTTGTGTCAACACATATGATACCTATTGCCCCATGATTGAGAGATGAGAATATGAGTTCTTATACTTTAGGCCTAGAGAGCAGAGTTCCATCTTCTCCGTAGCAGTGTTTTTAAAGATCTGAGTCAGTATCAATTAAAGGTTGTGAAATCAATTGAGTAGGAGTTGGCCAGCATTAAAAGTATAAAATATAGGTTGAGGGTGTGGCTCAGTGGTAGAAGGCTTGTCTAGCAAGTGCAAGGCCCTGAGTTCAATCCCCAGAACTACAAAAATAAGTAAACTCATTAAAAATAGAACTGGATATAAAATTAGAAGTGAAGTGGTCTTATGTGAAATCTTTTCCCAGTCATGTATGAAGAAATGTATATGTAAGTATGTGTATATGTGTGCATGTGAGTGTATGGACAGTGACTTGAAGTGTATTTCTTATTCTATTTTGGAGTAAAAAAAAAGGCATTCTCAACTTGCACAAGAGCATTCTCAACTTGCTTGTGATGATTGTAACTTGGCAGAATGTATCAGAATGATATACCACTAAAAGTATACCAGGATCTCTTGGATGGGGCTGTGTGTCTTTTAAGCTCCTCAACCTATCTAACATAGCTTCCTTGCTATATCCAAAAGATACACACTCCACTGTTGTTGAGAACAGACAGAGTTTATCCATCTGACTATCCTCCTATGTCTGGAATAGCTCTGTCACTTGGAGGACAGAGCTATTTAAAACTGTACAATGGCAAAAGTTTAAAGGTAAAAAAGTGGAATCCATGAATTTTTCTTTCATCACGCCTTGCATACACTTGGCATTTTATAGATGCCACTTGGTGTGATTGCAATGACACATGGAAAAAAAATATAATCAGAAGATGCCAAATGACTAAAACGCACAGGTGTAGTGAACAGCCACAGAATTGGGCTGGCCTTCTCCGAAACAGAATAAAGTTCTTTCCCCCTCAATGCACTTGAACAAACCAATCCAAGGCGGGAAACTTCAGAGAAGGAGTGGCTGTCACCTCCTAAGTAATGGAGCCTATCTCCTCTTAACCTTTGTGACCCTCAAAAACCAGTAAATTCCTTCTTTTATCTATCCTAAATCCTTTCTATTACCCTCTAAGCCAATTTTCTGTTGTACTGTATTCAATGGGAATTGAAAACAGCTGGTCACCATCTGCAGTAGATTAATTCTTCTTGTACTTGAAGCCTATAATTAGGTCATTCCTCAGCCTTCTCTTCTCTAGGCTAAATATCTTATTTCCTTTAGTCCTTCCCCAAAGGTTTTATTTTCTAGTTATTTAATTGTCTTCGTGGTGTTACTCTCAACGCCATGCTCTCTGTTCTCCACACACCTCAAGTTGAGGAGGTAGGTCTGTGTGCAGGGTTGGGGTGTTTACAGTCACCACTGCCACTGTTAGAGAGTCCTTTCTTGTGAGCTGTTTATTTTTGAAGGGCCACTTAGAAAAGAACAGCAGCCTTTAACTCAACAGGATCCCACCACCCTAAAATTGGAAACAGAGGAATCAGAATATTATGCTTTGCTTTTCCCCTAACTCCAGATAAGCAGGATGATAGCCTTGCCTTTGTGGACTCACATTTGTGAATTGTCCAGTGCAACTCTATGGGGGGTAAATCTCATTCTTGGTTATGGATGTGGCATTAAAATAGCATTTGGAAAGGAACAAGATTCTTGAATTGACTACAGGAAACAAGAGTTTGGTTGATAGAATTGTTCTTCCTTTTAATCTTGGAATGTACTCAGAGAGGAGAAAGTCAGCCTGAGTGCTATTCTCCAAGGTAGCAGTTCATCTCCTTTCTGGAACTATGTATGTGCAACTCTTTTTTTAAAATATCCAGACTTGGATGAAATATAAAAATATTTTATGGATTGAAATATTTTAATTATGTTCTCATTTCTGTGATTCTCTGCTCTGTCTCTTGAAACTTTAGGAGTTCTATAGCATGATTTCTTGGTTAGAAAGTGTTACTTCCTTTTAGTTGGCTGCCCTTAAAAAGATTCCATCATCACTCAGAAATGATAGCTGGATGGGTACACACACACACACACAAACACACACACGTACGTCTGTTTTGTTGTGCCATTGTTTTTGGTGTTCAGGATTAATAAAGGGCCTTGTACATACTGAACACATGCTCTACCACTGAATGACACCCGCTTCTTGGGTATATAGTGTGTCTTGCCTTACACTATTAAATATTCCCTCTAACTGCATTATAGAAACTGCCCAAAATGTATGGCTTCTGATTAATATGCAATATCTTTTCATGAGGTAGATATAATCACCTGATTTTTATAGATGAAACAGATACAGAGATGTTTAAAACAACATGCTTATGGTTCCTAGGTCCTAGGTGGCAGAGCTGGAATCTGGATTGAGGTCTGATGGATCTCTCTAATCTCATCAGAATCACCATGGCATGCTGGGTAAAATACAGCTCCCTAGATCCTATGCTGTCATTATGCTTCAGGAGGTGAGGTCCAGAAACATGCACTTGCAATCAAATACCCCAGCATTGCTGATGCAGGAAACCCAAGTCCTATGCATTGAAAAACACTGTCTATTTAATGCTGGGGGATCTGAATTAAGAAATCTAGACCACTGTTTCTTAAACTGTTATAGACCAACCTAGGAACTTGTTGGAAAGAAGCCTGGATCCCATTCCACAGCTACTGAATCAGAATTGAGAGAGGCAGACTAAGGTGTATTATTGCTAAGTAGCTCTGGGGGATTCTGAGGCACACTAAAGTTGGTAAACCCCTGGCATGAGTCTTCCCACTGGTAGTTTCTTATCCCCAGCATTTCTTGATGCTTGGGAGATTTTGTCTGCTAGGGTGAAAGATGGGGATGGTAGTAGCTTAGAGCTAAGGACTAAGGAAAGAGCATGAAGATGTCCTTTGAGAATGTATGCTGCATCACCAGACAGGTAACTCCTAAACAAAATGCTTTAATTCCGAGGATAAAGAGTCATGATTCTGAAAGTCATGATTCTGAAATTCTGCATTTGCTATCAGAAGTATAGTGAAGGGGCAACCATTCATTATGGTGTCATAGCAGGTAGTGTTGCCTTGGTAACGTGGCAGGGGACTTACAGAGGAGATAGAACAACAGATGGGAAGGGTGTCCTTCTATTGAGAACTTAGGGGACATCAAAAGGTTTCCTGAAATGTGCGACATAAAAGACAAAAATAAAAACAAAAACAAAAACAAAACCCATAAAACTTGGCATATTGAGAAGTCCAGTCCCAGAAAATGAAAACTCAGAAGAATCAGTTCCATGGATATATTTTAAATCTACAGAATATATTTTAACAGCAGGACTAGCAGAATCCTTATAGATGTCTGAGAAATCTTCATTCAACAGACCTTATGTGCAAGCAGCTCTTTAGCAAATCACATACTGCACCATATGTTCACAGCATACCATGTGTGGAAAAGTGAGCATGGTGTTTGCCCTTAAAATCCAACACCCCACACAGATGATTAAACTGTCACCAGATGACCTAAAGATAACTAACTGGATTCAGCATAGCAACTTTTTTTTCTTATTTTTGGTACCAGGCATTGAACCCAGAGGCTCTTACCACTGAGCCACATCCTCAGCCTCCACATGCACACACACAACGCCCCGCCCCCCCCCGCCCCGGCTATTTTTTTTTTTGGAGACAGGGTCTCACTAAGTTGATTAGAGCCTTGCTAAGTTACTGAGACTGGTTTTGAATTTGCTATCCTCCTGACTCACCCTCCTGAATCACTGGGATAATTTTCATGTGCTATTGTATCTGGCAGCATAGCATTTTTTTTTTGAGTTGATATTTATTAGGTAAGTACGTGAAAATAACTTTGAAAGTTCATTTATGGTTGTATTTATATTTCAGTATTACAGTATTGGCAGGCAATGTTTAAAAACAGATTAGATTTTAATGCTATAGATTAATTTTGACTCATATTTATTTAGTTAATTTTGTGCCAAGGAAAAGTTATTACTTCATACTTCAACATCTATATTTCATTAGTTCAACTTCATGATAATCTCATCAAAACTATTGGGGGAAAAACCCTCTCTACTTCAACAACTAAGCCTCACTAACTCCTTAAATGTATAATTGCAAGATTAAAATGATTTAAAAAGGAAATATGGGCCAGGTGCAGTGGTGCATGGCCATAATAGGCTCGGGAGGCTGAGACAGGAGAATTGAGAGTTCAAAGCCAGCCTCAGCAATGGCAAGGCACTGAGGAACTCAGTGAGACCCTGTCTCTAAATAAAATATAAAATAGGGCTGGGGATGTGACGCAGTGCCCCATGAGTCCAATGTCTGCTACCAAAAAATAAATAAAATAAAAAATTTTAAAAAGAAATATAGATGTGGATTTTGTATGTGGGTTATATACAAAACTTTTGGGGGAAAGTCTCACTAGGTTGATTGGATAGGCTGGACTCAAACTCCTAGGCTCAAGCAATCCTTCTGCCTCAGCCTCCCAAGTAGCTAAGACTGCAGGTGTCACACCTGGCATACACAAAATGATTATCCCCTCACTTGATAAAGATCAAACTGGTTTTCTGAGTAGTAATCAGATGCTGTGGGCATCTGGATAGGGAGAGGAAATTCCTCACATTTTCTTGTTTCAATTAGTGTCTGAGCAGCAAGGGAAATGGGGAGGACAGAAAGAAATAAGGAAGAACTCTATAATGTGAATGAATCTCCCCCTTGATACACCGTGGGTTAGATTCCTGAGAGAGTGAATCCTTCTAGGAACACTTGTTCTCCCCATTCACCTTGTGGTGCGTCACAGGGCATGTACTCTTCCTCACCCACCTTTCCTGTGATTACCTTGTTCAAGCATCTCCTTTTGCTTCCCAGCCTTGGACCATGGAGCACCTTCCAAAGCAGGAAATCAGGGTCTCTCTCTGCCCTGTGTGTTTCTGGAGGTATCTGACATTTCCTTCTCCTGTGTAGCCTTGCAGCGACCCTGGGTTTCTCTGTTCAATGCTACTTCACAGATCACACCTTTAGTATCCTCAGGATGAACTTTCTGGACTTCTCCCTCTGTGTCTGTGCTTTCTGAGAAGTAGTAGCTACTGAAATCCAATTTGGAAGCTGGAGGACTTGCTAGAGACAATGAACTAAATGCAGGGCTTTGTGGGACCAGAGCTTGTCACCAAAATTCCATCGTTTTTTTTCCTGTTTTTTTAAAAAAATTCTTGTGGTGCTGGGAATGGAATTCAAGGCCTTAGGCATACTAGGCAGGCACTCTTCACCATTTTCTTAAGTCAGAACTAAGGAAAATTATTTTGGGGGAAGACTTAGAGATCCACTTTTACAGTGGCTGACTACATGAAGAAACGATGGAAATAAATTGGTATAAAGATGATCAGAATGAGATAATGATCTAGTTCATGACCCATGTGCTCCTTCAGTCTCTTTAGTTATTCTGCTTTACAATTAATTAGATCCTTTCTGTAGATAAAAGCATTGCAAAATAGAGGTTGTCTACAAGATAAAAAGAAATATATTAAGTCCTGGGATGAATCTCTTTATTATTCAGCACTCCACTAATTTCAAATAATAGAAACTGCTTTGCATTAGCTTAAGCAAAAAGGGGGACTTTTGTTTTAGAGGTGGGGGTGTGTCTCATAAAATTCAAGGGCAGAATACAACCTATGGCTTGAATTGGACTCAGGAAATGTATGTCCATCACAGGTTGTATTCATTACAGTTATTTACATAATATGTACATCATATTAGGCGTTATAAATAATCTGCAGATTATTCAAAATGTGAAGAAGGGTGTACATAGGCTATATGCAAAACTACACAATTTAACATAAGAACTGAAGAATTTTGGTATCTGCTGAAGTCTTGGAACAAATTTTCTGCAGCTACTGAGGAAGCACTGTATGAGTTCAAACTGGGACAGTGTACTGTACAGTGCTGGTCCAATCAAGTATGGCTTGAGGGAGAAATCACCTTGTACAAAAATGACTGTCAATCATGCTACTGCTTGGCTTCATGGATGCCAATGGGATTAGTGGAATAGCTAGGGCATTCCCAGAGCAGGAGAAGTGGATTTGAGCTGGGCAAACTATAAGACCCCATTCCCTATCACAAACAAATCGATACTTTCTTTTCTTCTGATGCACTTAAAGATCCTGCGACCCCCCTCAAGATGATCTGTTTCATATAAATATTAATTTTATACAAAATATTCCCCTCCCTTGTGCAGGATATCTCAACTTCATGATCTGCCACTGAACTCAGGAGTTTTTATCGAGATGTATAATAAAGATTAGGGCTCAAGATTTCTTGGTGAATTCCACTGCTCTTCCATTTCAGTACTGTTTCTGTTTACATGGGACAGCTCACTATTTTGCAACCCTGAGGACTATTTAAGGATAAGTACTTCTAAAACATCTGTTGCTAAATAGTGAAGGGAAAATTGGAATAACTTTGATAAGAACCTCCTGTTTAGCAAACAGGAAAGAAGAGCCATTCTGATAATAGATCATGATACGGTCCACGTTTTCGGTTACAGATAACAAGATCTCAAGAGCATCCATTGGCCATCCTCTTGTAGGCAAGCAAGTGTATTTTTTTGGTTCCCTGATCTGGCTGTCTGAGTTTCTGACTGCTGGCTTGCTCTTGTCCAGCATCTCTTAAGGCCATCTAGGATGGACACCTGGGAAGGTGTGGGTTTGTATGCACAAAATAGTCATCTTTCTGTTAGTGCAACTACTTGGATTTTGGAATTATTTTAGAAACTAATAAAATTTGAGCACTTCCTCGCTAATCCCTGTGCCCCCCCACACCACACACACACCACTTGACTGACAATGCAACACCCTTAAATCCTTTGTTTCATTTCTGGGGATTCCATTTGTTTATAAGCAACTGCCCCAAATCCCATGAATCTGTTTCTTAATACTGGGGCTGGATTTTTCTCTTCTGCGCCTGGCTATGAGCCATGGGGTAAATTTTCCTCCCTAATCTGCCCTGGAATGTTGTCTCAGCCTCTCCTGGAGGCATCATTAGCTTTGTCGGCCATGAGAGGGTTGCCTTAGGCCCTTAGGCTCAAAGGCTGTCTGCAGGAAAGCCTATCCAGATCTTGGGAATGAAACATTGAGAATGGTAATTGACTCCATTTTCCAGTGCTTGCAACAGGGCAGATTTCCTCACATACCATATTTTAGCCTGGCTTGAAAGCAAGCTGCACATGCTATTGGTTGAAATAGTTGCATGTTTTAAATAATATACACTATTAAATATTGCTTAATAATCTTTAAATGTTCTGTATTTTTCCTTGCCCCAAAAGTTTGCTTACACTCAGTTTCTAGTCTTCTGGGTCGAACTCTTGGCCCTACACTTAGAATTCATCCTCTGTCTTCTTGTCATCCCTGGGCTCCCTTCTTTGTAATTTGAACTGTGACAATAATACAGTTTTTATAGTTGCCTGCTGCTCCAAATGAAGCTTCCACCTTTGACCTCTGACCTCCTGTAGCTCTGTAATCTTTTATAAGGGAAGGGTATTCCCACAGTAGGTAGAGATTCCTTTGCCTTCTTTGATTCTAACTAAATTTCTAGTGTTTTTGTTCCCAGAGTAACTGAAAAATCCTGAGAGTAAAGTTGAAAGAAAATACATTCTGTAGAGACAGTGGTGGATGACTCTCTGAGACTTCTCCCAATAGCCAGAGCTTTGAAAGATCAGTATTATATGAGGAGTGAGGGTGTGATGAACAAATTTTGTTTTTTGGTCAGTATTTGGATTTCATTTCCCCTTTCCTTAGGTAACGGTCTTCCTTCCCTCTTTGGCTTGCTTTTCTTTTGAAGAATATTTACTGTTATTATTCTGGTTTAGTTCAATGGGAGAACTAGAATTTTCTTTTATGACTTTCAATTATTCCTGGTAATGTTATCATTTTTGCTTTATATATTGTGAAGCTATGCTATTAGACGCATAAAAATTTAAAGTTCAAAATTTAAATATAAGAATGCACTTTACCTCTCATACTTGCTTTTCTCCTAAAATTCCAAATATAGCGGTACCATATTTAATTTGGTTAATGTTTGTCTGAAGTGACTTTCCCATCATTTTATTATTAGCTCTTCAGACTACCATGTTAGGAATTATAAACAATATGTAGCAGAATTTAGAAGCTTTATTTTTGATCTAAAAATATTTGTCTTTTGTTTAGACAGTTTAGTCCATTTATATTGAGAATAATGATGTAATTGAATTGAAACCATCAAATGTAAGACACATCATACTTTATGTACTGTAAAAAGGAAAAAAGAAATGCTTCCAACTCCAACCATTCAATGCCATTGGTTGTAAAACATGTTATGACATCAGAGACATCAAAATGTGAAAAAGATAGAAATGGAACTATGCAAAAATGCCATTTTTTCAGTAATCATATTGGCATAACTCCCAAAGTTTGACAATGTACTGGTTGGGGAAGCAGGTAATATCATATATTGCTGGTGGGAATACAAACTGGCACAATCTAATTGCTGGAGAATTTGGTAGTTTCAAGTAAATTTACATATTGATATAGTCTTTAATTTAGCTATTCCACCTATAGGAATTTAGCTTATGTTATGCTAGCAAAAATACAAAGATCTATTAATTATAGTGCTACTTATAATAGTGAAAGCTAACCGGATGTCCCTCAACAGTGTTATTGTTAATGAACTATAGTCCTTTATCTAATGTAATATTTATTATAAAACTCTAAGAAAATAATGTGGAAGATATCTATCTATCTAATAATCTATGTGAAAAAGGCAAGTGAAGAAGAGTGAACATAATAAGAAAAAGGGTGAATAAAATGAAAAATACATACTATTTGCTTATATATTAAAATACACACAGTGGCAGGATAAAAATCTAAAACTAATAAAAGGTTACCTGTGGGGGATAATTGTGATGGGCATAAAGACATCAATTGAGTGCAATGTGTAGATTTTCATTGATCCTCATTTGAACAAACCAAATGTATGAAAAAACTTTTGAGACATTTAGGGGAAATTTAACACATATTAGATATTAAATAATATTGAGGCATTTTTGTTAATTTTGTTACTTGAGGTAATGAAGTTGTAGTTTATGTTTTGAAAAGTCTTTTTCTGTTAGGATTATCCATGTTACACTGTTTAGTACTGATAGATAAAGGTACCTGTGCCTCAAAACAACTTGGCAAAATTTTAAAAAGTGGTAGGTGGATGGCAAAATGTGATCATTAACAAAACTGGGAAATATTACATGTGGATTCATTATACCATTCTTTTAAAAAATAACCATGTTATAACTTGTTTTAGTTAGCTTTTGTGTTGCTGTGACCAAAAGAACTGACAGGAACAATTAGAGGGGGGGAAAGTTTATTTTGGCCCACGGTTTCAGAGGTTCCAGTCCATGGTCAACCTACTCCATAGCTCTCAGCCCAAGATGAGGCAGTACATCATGGTGGAAGGGTATGACCGAGGAAACCAGCTCAGGACATGGCCGCTGGAAATAGTGGGAGAGCACTTCTCACTAGGGACAAAATATAAACCCCAAGGCACACCCACAGGGATTCATCTCCTCCAGCCACAGCCCATCTGCCTACAGTTACCACCTAGATAATTCATATCAACCAATCAATCCACTGATGAGGCCACACCTCTCACAATCCAATCATTTCACCTCTGAAAATCCCTGCTTTGTCTCACTCATGAGCTTTTGGGGAGACATCTCATATTTGAGCCATGAAATACTGTTCTAATTTTTGTTCAATTATATGTTACTTCCTTTTTTTTTTTCTACTCTATGTTATCCCTTTATTTTCTTCTATTGCTGTTGCTGCTGTAGCTGCTGCTACTCCTCCTGCTCCTCCCCTTCCTCCTCTCTCAGGGGTTTCTATTCTCTTTGCTCCCTAGTGAATTGGTTCTGAAAAATTCTATTTCTATTCTTTTAGTAGTTCACATTTTAACATACATTAACTTAATAAGATCTGATAATGATGAATGTCTGTATACCTTTGTGCTAAACTTAGGAGTTTCTAAGAATGCTTTAATTCCAGTCACTGTCCCCCACTGTTTTGCATGTTAATATTGTCCATTTGGTTAGTTTCATCTTCATTTTATAATTTTAATAATTTGTTCTATTGCTAGATAATACTTGCTGTCATGTTTATTAATTTCATTACTTCTCATTTGATATTCAATTTATTTTGCTTTCAGTTTCCTTCTTTTCTGAAGATATCCAGTATTAATATTTTTTAAAGATGTATTAGATGAAAATTTTTTGTCTCCACTTTTCCAAAGGTCTTTTTATTTTATTTATTTTTTAAATGTTTATTTATTTTTTTGTAGTTATTGTTGGGCAAACTTTATTTTATTTATTTATTTATTTATTTTTATGTGTGCTGACGTTGGAACCCAGGGCCTTGCATGTGCCAGGCGAGCACTCTACCGCTGAGCCATAACCCCAGCCCCAAGGTCTCTTTATTTTATCCTAATTCTTGAATGAGAACTGGATATGGAAGTGTTCTTTTCCTCAATGTTTTGAAGATTGTTTAACAGTCTCTAGCTTCTGAAATTGGTGATGAGAAATCTGCTGTTGGTTTGTTATTTCTTTGTACTATATTTATTAGTTGTTTGCTTTATTTCTAATACTGGTATTGATCTCAGGAGTGCTTTACCACTTAACTATATCTCCAGCTCTTTTTTATTTTTATTTTGAAATAGTCTCACTAAGTTGGCCAGGCTGGCCTTGGACTTATCTTTCTGCCTCAGCCTCCTGAGTAACTGGGATTACAGGAGTGCACTTTAAAAAAACTTTTTAAAATACTTTTTAATGTGTCCATACACAATACCTTTATTTTTTTTAATTTTTATGTGGTGCTGGGATTGAACCCAGTACCTCATGCATGCTTGGCAATTACTCTACCACTGAGCCACAACCTCTGCCCACAGATGTGCACTTTTAAAATTTATTTTTAACTGGTGTTCTACAGTGTAACTATTATATATATATATATATATATATATATATATTCCCTTTATGTTGTTCAGAAATTTTTATACTTTTAAAATGTGGATTGCTGCCTGTTACTAATTTGGAGAAATTCTCAACCATAGTCTATTTGAATTTTTTTTCCTTCTTGTTTTCTATTTCTCCCTTTGGAATTTTCACGTTTTGTTTCCTTGCCACTCTATGTTGCATTGTAGATTATTTCTTCAGATACTTCCAGAGTATCTGGAAAGAATGTTAAGTCCACTGTTTAATACATCCCTTGAGTATTTAAAATTTTAATAACAGAATTTTTCATTTCTAAAAGTTTCTAGAATTTTTGATCTTTAAAATATTTTTCAGTGTCTTATTTTCTTATATTTCCACAATTTCTTTTAAATCTATAATAAAAGAATATATTTGCACACACAAATGTATATAATTAATAATTTCTTTATGATTATTATCTATATTTCACGGGTTTATTTAGTCCTAGCATTTACTCATGGTAGACTTTTGTTCTTGTATTCTGTAATTTTTTATTGTGAGATCATCTTCAGCTGGCTTTTATGCGTGGGATTCTTGTGAGACCTAGATTGAGATTCATTTTCTGATTACTTACACTAGGATTAATTTTCTATTTACTTACACTAGGGGATTATTATTAACCTAGGACTAGATTTTAATTTGTGCTTGTTTTTGTATTTTGTTTTATTCATATTGATTATTTTGAATGATTGATGTAAGTTACAATATTAGAAAGACCTTCTCCCATCTCTTTAATCATTCAATTTACCTCCCAGACTTTCTCTTGGCACTTTCTTATTGTTTAGTTCATTTATTCATTTAAAAAATATTGAGTGTCCATGCCAAATATCGCTCTAGAAGGTCAGAATACATCAATGAACAAAACAAAGATCCCCGTCTCTAGAGATCTTACCTTCTAGGGGAGTGTGTATGTGTGTGTGTGTGTGTGTGTGTGTGTGTGTGTGTGTGAGAGAGAGAGAGAGAGAGAGAGAGAGAATATGTAGGGGAGACAGACAAAAAGTGAAAACACAATCAGTGAATTGTATAATGTTTTTCTAGGTGGGAATGATGTGAGAAATGGGACAAGTAAGGCAGTCTTAGAAGGATGGAGAGCGCTGGCCCAGGGAAAGGGAGCAGTATTATATGGTTTCTTCATGTTAAGTCTCCTTGACTGAGTGAGATTTGATCAAAGACTTAAGAAGGTGAGGTCAAGTGGATGCCTTAGAATGCATGTTCCAGGTCAAGAGAATAGTTAAACCAAAGGGTATAAGGTAGGAACATGCCTGACATGCTCAAGGATTTGTGGAGCCTAGTTTCTAGTGTGTTGGGTAGGAATGGGCAATAATAAGAGATAAAAAGTAGGGGGTGCAGAGAGCAGGCAAGCTCTCAAAGGCCATCATGTGGACTTTGGCTCTTACTTTGGGCATTGGACATTGGAAGACTTTGCTCCAGAGTTTTGGGTGTAGGGGTGATGGGATCTAACATTTTTAAAGGATTACTCTGGTTGCTAAATTTAAATTAGGGTGTGTGAGTGTTGGTGGAGGAGCAAAGGCAGAAATTGGGAGAAGTCGGTGCAGCAAAAATATGAGCAAGTTGTCTCATATTCTTTCGTGAGATGGTATCTAGTATGTCTCCACAAGAAGAGACATAGGACATGCCCAGAAAAACAGAACTCATTACACTTACAGGTAGTAGAGAGACAGTCTTGCATGCCATGACTATTTAGTCCTAACATTTATTATTCATTAGTCCTAACCAAATGTTAGGACTAAATAGTCATAGCATGCAATGACAGTCTCTCAAGTGCACAGAAGAGCACTAATGGAATAGGCTTACCCAAGCAGTGGCAAGCAGGAAGAGATAGAGGACCCCCCTCTCCCAACAAGAACCTTTGTTGGGGGTCTGGATAGAGTACATGAGAAAACGCACCAGGAAATTCCACTGGTGCATTGGAATGTTAGTAGGTTGCAGGTGGGGAGAGTGATCTTATCCTACAGGTGGCTCTGGTTGTCTTGCAGTGCTCACAGCCTGTCCTTGGAGAAAAGACTAACTGGGGGTACATCTCTAGGTGTTCTACACACATACATCAGTTAAATACCTAGTTTTTTTTTTAATGTAAATGATAGCCTGATATCTTCACTGTTTTGTATCTTCCTTTTTTTTTCCCAATCACCGCAGATCTTATTCCATAGTGCTCTGTGTTTTATGTGATTTTCTTAAGCTCTATGTTCCAGAATCCTCACATAACATAATTTTTAATCACAAACACAAGTGAGGGCAGGACCACTGCTTCAATTCTCAGAAAAAAAGTTTGTTTTTAACCTCAGAACTTACACTAAGAAACACCAACTTCTCTGTCATTTTCTGTGTTAGTGAAAGTTGTTGTTTTTTCGTCTTTGCTTTTACTGAGGTGTGTTTTTTTCCTTTCTCAGGAGCTCTTCCATACATTTAAGCAATGATATTTTGTGTGGAATTTAGGTATGAGGCTTTGCTTTTAAGGTTGGTCTTCCAGACTGCCATAAATACCCATTCCCCAATCTTCACCTTTCTCATTGTCTTACTTCCGGCCCTCTTTACTGTTCTGCTACTTTAAGATCCTCTCAGTCTACCTTGGCAGTGTTTCTTTCTCTTCCATATTGTCATCAGATGGATTTTTGTGTATGTGATGCAAATGTGAAGATGTGATTCTCTGTTCTACAATTTTGTTTCTTTTTCTTTTTTTTTTAGAGAGAGAGAGAGAGAGAGAGAGAGAGAGAGAATTTTTTTTTAATATTTATTTTTTAGTTTTCGGCGGACACAACATCTTTGTTTGTATGTGGTGCTGAGGATCGAACCCGGGCCACATGCATGCCAGGCGAGCGCGCTACCGCTTGAGCCACAGCCCCAGCCCCAACAATTTTGTTTCTTAATGACTTTCCCTTCTTATACAGATGGGCCTTAATGTCTGCAGAAGAGTCAACAAGGAATCTTGAATTCCTCTCTCACATTACTCCCATCCCTGTGCTCTGCTTGGTCCAACCTATGAAACCTGTCACCTTTGAAACCTGTCACTCTCTTACTGTCTCACCCTTGCCTGTCTGCATTCTCCATCTGGAAGACCCATGCTTGATCTGTGTGGTCCTGGCTTGGTGTTCTTGAGACTGACTCCAAATACTCTCTTCCCTGGAGCTGTTTCCTATCAGGACAGTCTTTTTTAGAATGAGTCAGAAGCCTTTCCTTTGTGCTCCTACTCTTTGCTCCTGGATGTACTCTGATGATAACTCTTCTTCTTTACCTTGTGATGAAAATTTCTCCCTCCAGAGAGAACAAATTTTTTAAGTTTCTTTTTATTAGTTCTTTTTAGTTATACATGATAATAGGATTCATTCTGACATAATTATAAAAGCATGGAATATAATGTGCTCTAATTTAGTCCCTAGTACTTCCCTTTCCTCCCTTCCTCCCACTCGCTGTTCCCTTCCCTCTACTCTACTGATCCTCTGCTACTTACTTATAGTCTTTTTTTTTTCCCCAATTAGTGTCTTGTAGATGTCCATGGTGGTACATGAGTTCACTGTGATATATTCATTTATGTAACTAGGAAAGTTAGGTCATATTTTTTCCACCATCTTTCCCTATCCCATCCCTCCTCCATTCCTTTCATTCCCAATGATCATCTTCTATTCTCCCTCGCCTTATTTTGGATTACCTTCCACATATCAGAGAAAACATTCGACCTTTGACCTTTCAGGACTGGCTTATTCCACTGCATGATGGTTCCATCCACTTACCAGCAAATATCTTAAAGTCATTCTTATTTATGGCGGAGAAGTGTATATATCCCACATTTTCTTTATCAATTCATCTGTTGAAAGACACCTAGGTTGGCTCCATAGCTTGGCTATTGTGAATTGTGCTGCTATAAACTTTGATGTGGCTGTGTCACTGTAGTATGCTGATTTTAAGTCCTTTGGATATATACCAAGGAATGGGAGAGCTGGATCATTCCTAGCAGACAGAACAAACCTTGAAACAGGAGTTGTCTTCTCCTCCCCAGAACCTAGCACTTGCTTGTCTGCCACATAATACTACTCAATGAACATTTGTTGAAAGATTTGAAAATATGCCAACAGGAATGGGGATGCACTTTGGTATTGTAAAAAGATACATTTTGTATCTTTATAGAATAATTTTGTTTTGATTTTGAAGAAAAAAATACCAAAAAAAATTGGGATTTAAACATGTTGTGAAATATCACACTTTTTAAATGTGAATGCCTAAATGGTAGGTGGTGAAATGGCAAATGATAAATGTCAGTGAGATATTAAAATGACTTGGCTTATTCAAATCTAATAAGAATACAAGCCTATTGAATGCAGAGGTACACTTCATAAATCTCTTTGAGTAGATAGAATATAAAACAATGTTTGGGGTGGATTATCAAAAAATGGTGAAATGATGGAACAGCATTTGAGATTTGGATAGGACTGTGATGGCAAAGGTGAGCTAGTGCAGCTGGTGACTCTTTCTACTTTAACTGATTATAAGCTCCATGAGGGAGGTGGTTGGCATGCAGCAGGTGCAAACTATGTGTTCACTGAACTGAGATGTTCTTGAGGACGCTGTGATATATTAATAAATATATATGATATCATGAAATGTTTTGGCAACAATGTTGAAACATCAGGGAAGAGAGTTTTTTTTTAATATTTATTTTTTAGTTGTAGTTTGACACAATACCTTTGTTTTATTTATTTATTTTTATGTGGTGCTGAGGATCGAACCTAGGGCCTCACATATGCAAGGCAAGTGCTTTACCACTGAGCCACAACCCCAGCCCTAGGGAGGAGGTTTTTAATTTCTAATATTTGTTTTATTTTGTAGGCTAAGATAATAATATGATGGGAAAAATCCAGATTTTCTTCCTATTACAATGGGGTTAAATCCATTGTGATGAAATAATTGCCAGTTGAAAATATCATAAGTTGAAAGTACATTTAACACTCCCAACCTATCAAGCATCACGACTTAGCAATACAAAACACTAGAGGTGTCAGTATTCCCTCTTGATCCTGGGCTGACTGGGAATGGCTGCCACTCTGCATTGTGAGAGATCATCCTGTCACATGTTGCTAGCCAGGGAAAAGGATCAAACATTCAAAATTTCAGCACATTTTTTATTAAACACATTTGCTTTGACATCACATATTAGGTCCTGGACTGTCTGTAAACATTGGTCTAGCACTTACTTTGTGCCGATTTTCTAAGCATTTTCATGCACAGCAACTCAGTTACCCTGTATGGCTACATTATTAGGTAGGTTTTATTTCCATCCTCATTTTACAAACTGGAAAATTGAGGTTCAGAGAAATTAAGTAGCATGTCCAGTGCCTCATAGCTGGAAAGTGGTAGAGCTGGGACTTGGATATCTCATGAGAGCTTTCTGGTTTCCCGTTCTCTCCTGGACTTTGTCTAGACATGCGTGTTTTCATATCTGTGGTTGTAACACACTTACAATTTGGCACTCAGACTTATTCTAAACATCTTCCTAAAATGTTATATAGATCTACCCCAGCACCACACACACACACACACACACACACACACACAACACAATGTTACATAGATCTAAACATTACAATTTTAAATGACTGTATCACATTCTTTGCAGTTTGTTTCTCAGTTGTTAGAAATTTAGGTTGTTTTCAATTGAATCTGTTATGCATAATACTAAAATAATGACGTTAATACACCTATATTTCCTTTCTTTAATTTTTTACCTTGGGATAAATACCTTTAAATCAGAGTCATTGTAAAACAATGGAAATAATTCCATTACCCTTGAAGTCTAGAGGATTTGTGTACCTCTAACCTGCTGACAGTAGTGGGTAGCCATCGAACTCTTCCCAATTGCACTAGCGATGGGTATTAATGGCACCGTTTTTCTAGTTATTCTTGTTTGTTTTTAAATAGATATATAATTTCTCTTTTCCTTTTCATTTATTTATTTGGAAATTTGAATACTTCTACATAAAGCATTTCTTTGCTCTTTTACTGCCTTGATTGCTGTAAAGTGTCTTTCCAATTGATTGCTTATCTTCAAGATTCTTATTTTGATCGTTACCATCACAGACACTTAAACCCTTTATATGGTCACATTTGTTTCTTTAGTTCTAGTGCTTCCTGTCTCATGACTCCTAGGATGTCATCAGATAGTGTAGGTTCCTTGCTCATGACCAGAGTACAATTTGATATTTGGTATACACAATTATAAAATTGCTAAGGAATTGTGAAGTCTCAGTAGCACCTACAAGAGGCTCTGAAGGAAATGTTGTTGAAGTGACATAGAAAATTGTACTGATTGTTCTGTGACTCACCATATCTAAGCTATGCTGAGGCAGTTCACAATTTTATGCCCAGTGTTACTGGATTTATTTATAGCAACTCAAAGACCCTGGATCCTCCCCTGCCTCACAGATCTGGCTCAAGACAATAATTCCTCTAGTTTTATAGGCTTCAAGCTGTTTTATAATGTGGAACATTTGAAGTGAATTGGCACAAAGCACACTCAATACTGTTGTTTGTTTAAATTTAAAAGATGGCATGTGGCAATGTTGGATCTTATTAAGGAAATTTGAATGTGTCAATGCTCACATGACTCTTAAGGTGGCATTTACCTTCTGTAAATTCTCAGTTCAGGTTCTCAGGTTTGAAGTTTTGAACATTTAAAATGTGAAACATGTATGGTGTGAATCTAGCTCTTTGGGGGCAGATTCCCATTAACAAAGGTGATAAGAGACTGAGGTAGAAATCAAAATACCAGTATCATTTTGCAATGAGAACCCCAAATGTCTTTTTAATTTTTTTTTTTAATTTTGAGGCAGTGTCTCACTAAATGGCTGAGGCTGGCCTCAAACTTGCAATTTTCCTGCCCCAGCCTCCTGAGTCTCTAGGATTATAGATGTATACCAACACACCCAGTTCAAGTGTCCTTTTGAAATGCCACTATGATGAGCATATTATCTCTCTCAGCAGCATCCCTAGAGGAGTAAAAATTGTAATCAGGAGGTTCCCTGGTGAATATGGAATTAGAGCAAAGGGATGTAAGATTTTAGATAATTAATCACAATGGGTATCTGGGGTCATATATGCATGTGCACTGACAGCAGTGCTGTGGCCTGTGGGCCACTTCACATGTGCCCTTCTTTAGAGTGTGTGTGGGTTTTGCTCCCTTCTAGATCCTTGAGTTCTCTTATTCTTTGTATGGAGTTAGCTGTGCTTTCAAGTTCAAGTCTTTCTCCTGACAGGGTGAATTAGAGTCCCCCAGGTTCCTGCTTTCTTAATTTACAATCTCGCTGTAATTTGGCCTTCCTGTGGCAATTCTCAGGTCCTCTTAACTGCCATTTTAGGTGTGTTTAAAACATTTCAAGAGTCTCTTGGAGTAATTGGATGATTAATCAGCCTATTGTAAGATGGGCAGACTCCCTGGATTAGCTCTCAAGGACAAACTTCTCTCCATGTTTTTGGGTGGGGGCACCCTTCAATGTCCCCCCTTTTGACTCCACATATGGTCCAAGTAAAAGGAAGGTTATTGATATCTTTGTCCAGTTCTCAATGCCTTTGATCCCTGGCATCTCTTCTTTTCTACCTCCTAAGAATTTTCCCTTTTAGGCATTCAGCCTTCACTTTTTATTTTTATTATTTGGCAAATGTCAAATCATGCAAATTTGAGGTTGGGTTTCCCTCATCCAAAGCTCCATATGGACCCTCCTGAGCTGAAGCAAAAGGCCTAGATCCCCCTGAGGTGCTCTTCCGGCCTCCCGGTGCTCCATGGCAGTTGTGTCTCTAGACTGTCCTGAAATGCTCTCCCCCTCCTTCTCAGGTCACCTGGTTGCTTCCTCTTCCTGGGTCTGCCTCCTGGGCTCTGCACCTGACTCCCCATGTCCCCATGAGCTCTGCCAGCTGCTGTGTGATAGGTGGTATGCAAGATGCAAGGGTGCAATGGCAGTTTGGTCATATTCTGGACAACTCTTTGTCAAAGGAAATGGAATAAAATGCTCCTGAAGAAATCATGTCATTCTTTTGGAGAAAAATACTTTAAAATAATAATAATATTTAAAATTTAGTATTTAAATATTTAAATTAAACTATTTTAATTTAAAATATTTATCTATAAGTAGTTAACTTCATAACATCTCACAATGCCTAGTGCAATGGCCTGGACTAATGACACAAGTGAACATGTAAAAAATCAAAATTGTAGATGTGAACAGTCTTCCACTGTAAAGATATCAAATGTAGTTTATTGTGCATAAGCACTGTCCTAAAACAGTAACACTTTTGTTATGAGAACTTGATTACATAATCAGGAAATTATGAAACTCAGCAAAAGTTATAGCTGCAAAAATGTTCATCTTCTTCTTCCATAATAAATTAAATGGTAGTAATGCATGTAAATCACATAAAGAGACTAGTAATAGTTTGTATGATATGTATTTTTGATTGATTGTGTATATATACATACATATATATTGTTCATGTATGTATGTTTCAATTATGTAGAAACAGTTTCATCAACCTAATCAGTGCAGATAGATAAACTGAACAATCGAGTCTTGTGAAGGCACATAAAATTTCTCTTTTTTCAGAATGAGTTGTCATCACATTTGCTAAGTGAGTCTCATGTATACTTTTGACTAGAACATTTCTTTGATGATATTGAACTAAGTGATTTATGAGTATGCTCAAATTCAGCTCTATCTGGATTCTTGAAAAGAAAATTGAAATATTAGCTGGGAAAAAAGTAATCATATTGAATGTACAAGATATCTTGTTTGGAGAATATAAAAATAGCCCTATAATTTGTTTAGCATGTTTAAGTGTATATAGTACCTTTAGGTTTAGGATCTCATTACATTGTAATAACTTGTGAAATAATACATTATTCATGATTTCATAAATGAAGAAACTGAGATTTCTTTTATAAGTGGCACATTTGGGGCTCTAATTTCAGGACTTTTTCTACATGGTGATCACTCCTGGAGAAATAATGTTTATGATTCATAAAAGGGAAAGAGATGATTTCAGATGGTTATATCTGGTTGTTAACAATAGTAATGACAAGCACTAACCTCTATGCCTGAGACTATGTCAGAGCATTTCCGTGTATATGCTAGTCATTTGCTTGTTTGTTCTCAGGCTCAGTTTCTGCTCTTTCTCTTTCTCTGTATCTCCAGGAGCTACACTTCTTAGGCTCCTGTATTTTCTGAATTCTATATCCTCTGGGCAAGGAGAGTCACAGGTAGGTGACTACAGGAAGGGGGAAAGTAAAAAGCCTGAGCCTTTCTCTCCCTTCCCTCTGCCTTGTGTGTTCTTTTCACATCCAGCAGCAACTCATTCTGTGTGGCATTAGATCTCCTGGCCCACCAGGGCTCCAGCTTCTTCTAGTGAACTCACCTTCCTTTGTCTTTCCAGCACCTAATCTCTGGATGGTCTCAGTTCTGTTTGGCAACTTTCTCTTTCATACCCAATGGAATAAATTTCTAACCAATTCTGTCCACTTGAAAGACCTAGAGTGGTTCTGTTTCATAACCAGACTGTGCTGCTACAATAGGATATTGACGTAACATTCACAACATTCTTGGAAGGAGGTAATGTTATTATCTCCTTATGGATAAGGAATTTGATCCTTAGAGGAAATCAGTGATGTAACCAAGCCCATACAATTCATAACAGGGAGGGAGATCTGGGACCCAAATCCAGCCATCTTGTTGCCTGCCTCTAAGTAACGGGTGACATGACACTGAATGAGTGCATTCTTGTGCTAGGCTAGGGTCTCAGTATGGCTATATGCATCATAGAGTCCTTACAACAATCTCCCCAGACATATGAGGTGTTGGGCTCAGAGTCATTAGTTTGACAAAGGTGTAGAGATAGTAAGGGGAGGGCAGAGATGGGATTCAAACTCAGTTCTGTCTGGCTCCAAGCCTGCTGTTCTTTCTATTCTTACTAATTTTCCCCTAAAGTTAGCATGCATCATAGCCAGTATGTGAGATGTTGTTGAAATGCAAATCCCCCATTCCCTGTCTCCAGAAATTCCAATTTGTCTCCATGAACTCTCGTGTACATATAGGCATTCTCGGGTTTGGGAAGGGGCCCAGGAATATGTATTTTGCACAACTTCGCTATGCAATGGTGAGGTCACAAGGGACCAACCCTACTTCTTCTCTCTGACTTCCCTGTTCTACCTGTGGCACCTATGTGGCCCTGCATGCCTCTTCTCACTGGTCTCAGTTTCCTCATCTGTAAAGGGAGAGGTTGGACTAAATAATGTCCGAGGTCATTCCAGGTCTTTACCAAGCCCCCTCAATCTGTGGGCTGCAGGGATGCAAGACACATCTTCCCTGGGGGACTTGCACTCTGCCACCAAGCCCTCTGCAGCCAGCAAGCAGCCCAGTGCCGGGACCAGGGTTTCTCATGCCCTCCACAGGTTGTGAGGCTCAACAGGCGCCCCCTGGCTTGAGGTAAAGGAAAGCCCTGTTTATCAGATTGCAGTAGTTGGCAAACTGGCATTCTAAAAAGGAAGTGGATTGTGGGGTGGGGGTTTTTTAATTCAGGGAAATATTTGAAGAACTGTGTTTGCTTGGAAAGGTCATTAAATAGGTTTTGTTCCCACACCCTCTGGAAAAATGATGCTTCATTAAAATGGCAACATGAGGTGTAGTGAAAATGGTGAAATTGGGAAAGCTGAAAAGACACATTCACTAGATTCCACTTAAAATGTAAAAGGAGTGTAAAGAAAACAAATGGACATTTTCTCGAGGCAGCTGAGCGATACAAAACACAGGCATCTTTGTCCCCTTCTTGAAAACTTCCACAATGCGTTCTCCTTTCTTCCTCTTGACTAATCTGTACTTCTAAGAGGTGTTGAGTTTCGGCCAAACTTTCTGCTGGCTCGCATCAAAGGCTGCCCTCTTGTGAATAGCCAACCCTCACCTAACGATCGCCTTACTCACTCCTGACCAGCGGACGCAGGTCAGTCCCCATAATAATTAGCTCACAGACAGAATTTCCAGGCGGGTTCCAGGAGCATCCATCACAGGAATGAATGGGAAGCCCATGTGTGGGAACTGCAGGGGTGCCAGGCGCAGAGCACTCCGCCACCCCGCCACCCCGCCACCCCGCACTTTGTCACCAAGGGATGCTTCCTCAGCTCCCGTCCGCACCCCCCCACCCCCGCCCCCAGCTTGGGTTGACAGAACAAGTCACGCCAGTCACCAGATACATTAAGAGAGCCTCTGCGACACCGGGCGTCTACTCTCCCATGCAGGCCAGGGGTCTTAGGTTTCTGTTGGAAGGCGATCTTTCCCCAACCCCAGATGTGTGTTGGTTCAGCTTGGGGGTTTGCTTTTGCCCCCCCGAGGGCCGTGTTCTGCAGGGCTCTGTGTTTCCTAGAGCAAACAGGGTACCCGTGGGATTGAGGGTTTGCTTCTCTCTTTCCTGCTTTCTGCTGCACTCGCTCGTTTCTCATGCTTTCTTCTTTGCTCTCTAATATGAAGTAACGGGCCACACATATTAGCTAATAATGAGTACGAGGAAATAAGGCACTCTGAAAAATACAACATAATGTCAACACAGAATCCTCCCTTGCTCTTTTCCAATAACCCTTCCTAAGGCCCATCTACCTCCTGCTCTCTCCTGTTCTGGGTTGGGAGATCCTGGCCCAGACTGTCTTGTTCCTTTATTCACCTTCCGCCCCCGACTTTGCTGATTCAGAAAGAACCTGGGGCCTGGGAAACAGTTCAAGATCAACATGAATTTGGTCGGTTCTGATGCCTGCAAATTGTGGTGTGGTGCTCCCTGTGCCTGGTATCTTTTCCTTTGCCCATTATCTGGGACCATCTTCAATATCAAAAGGTACTGAGTTTAGCTTTGACCAGTAGCTTGGAGTTCCTGCCCCACACTGGGAAGGAGGGTGGCAAGGGGTGCAACCTTGGGGGCTCTGGGCCACGACTTCAGGGTTCTTCCAGATTTCTGCAGCATTGTGAGGTTTTCTTGAGGTGGGGGTGGCAGGTGGGGTGTGGGGTGGGAAGGAGACACTTGGAGACTAAAGAGAATCCAACTACCAAAGCCTAGCGACAGGTCTAAAGCAGCATCAGGTCTATGCTGCCCCCTGGTGGTCATATGACTTACTAAACTCGGCTCACTACAGTTCGAATTAGTTGTCCGGCCCAGTGATGGTCTCCTGTTACAGTGTGGAAGTCTAGAATTGTGGGCAATCAGTGAGACTAGATCAAGGGCAATAAAACCACAGATATAAATATTATCATAGGATTGAAGACAAACCATTTTACTGTTGGAGCCTTTCCATCTTATCTGGTAAGGAGCATAAACTAGTAAACTATGCCAAAGTAAAAATAACAGATCCGGTGGATTTAAATTGGATTTGACAATGAAGAGTTAAAATCATATTTATTTAATTTATTTTGACTTTCACCAATGTTTATTTTAGTTTTCTGACTCATCACCCCACCCCCTTACATAGTTCAATGGGGAGAGAATGTAATACATTTTTGATTTCTACTTCACCTGCATGGAAGCAGAGATGGAGGCCTTTTCCAAGTCAGTAGAAAACTCAGGCTTGCAGGCCTCTGATTCCAGGATCAGAGGTTGCATGTGAGTCAGGGAACCTGGGGCAGGACGACAGGGCTTCTTCATTTTTGGGTTTGGTGGCTTCCTCTCTACTTTTTCTTATTCTTGTCACAACACACTAGAAACATTTTGTCTGCTGTGTACACTATGTTAGGCATTTCAAATATGTTTCTGAAAGTTGTCAGTGCTGTTCTCCATGAGGCCTGAAGGCAGAATTCAGTGTTTGTAGTAAATAAAGTACTAAAATTATATCAGCTATTAAGAGGATGGATTATTTCCAAGTTGCTTAGCCATATTGGCTGAGTGTTGAATTCAGCAATGGTGCCAACACATTATGCACAAGAATCTTGTATTCCTGGGTACTGAGAGTAACATTGAAGATAGTGATACAGGGTTGTCTAGGTGGGGAATATTACGGGATGGTTAGTAGAGTTTAAGAAGGAGATTATGGAAATGCAATAGAAGGTTCTAGAAGCTTTGCTAGGATGGTCTCTCCATTGGACTAGTTCCCAGAGAGGCTGATATAGAGAAGATAGACAACACTGGAAGCTAGACACAGAGATTTTATGGTGAATTTCCAAGGAATATTCACTCCCAGAATTAAAGTTATATGTTCTTTCTTGAACTCTAAGTTTTTGCTATGGGCTGAGTTATGTGTCTTCCTCTCCCCCCCCCCCTTCAAATTTGTATGTTGAAATCTTAGCCCCAAGTTCCACACAGTGCAGTTTTATTTAGAGATAGGGTCTTTAGAAAGGTAATTAAGCTAAAATGAGGCCATTAGTTAGAGCATTAATTCATATGACTGATGTCATTATAAAGAAAGCAAATTGGGACACACACACATAGAGGAAATACCAGGTAAAGTCATAGGGTGAAGATGGGTGTTTACAAGTCAAGAAGAGAGGCCTCAGAAGCGACAAGCTTGCAGGCATCTTGATCTTGGACTTCCAGACTCCAAAACATGGAGAAAATATATTTCAGTTGTTTAAACCATAGGTTTCTCCTAGAAATAAATCTAGTTTCCCTTTAAATTTGAGGAACGTGACTAGACAGCCCACCCACTCAGAATTATCACCAAGCAAGTAAAAATCATCAAAGTCACTCTGTAAGGAACTAAATATCTTTAAAAAATAGGAAAATGATTTGTTTGAAAGGCATCCAGTATCTTTTAGTAGACAAGATATATTAACATGATTTCTGGAAAAAAGCCCAAGTACATGCCCCAAAAATGTACACCACAGTTATGACTGAACATAAATCTTTCCCCCTCTCATTCTGTGGAAGGAATCCAAACAGTATGGAAAAAGGTGTATACCTCTGAATGAATTTATAGCCAGATTTCAGGGAACCAAGCTACAAAGTTTTCAATTGTTGCAAGAAAAAAAAAAATTCACTGATGAATTTTTCTTGAGCTCTTTTGAGATACCTGGTATTTAACTCTTAGAATACATGAATTGATGAAATGCAACTGAAGATTTAGTGATAAAAGAGGCCTTAGCACTGTGCCTTAGTTAATAAGCATTAACCACTCATGACAGGGAAGAGGTGACATGGGTGATAGCGCTAAACCTTACCAAGCACATCTGATGGCACAGGTGCTAATTAAAAGTCTACGGATTTGACATATTTCAACCAGGTTTTTACGGAAAAACTAGGAGATGTGACACAGAGTCAAGTACTGGTTTGATTTTAGTCACACTCGGGATGGGACCTTGAATAAATTGCTTCATCCTCTGTGCTTCAGTCTTCTCTTTTGCAAAATGTTGTTGGTAATGCACAGGAAGATCTTGAAATGGTGTCTTGCCCAGGCCAAGGTTTCAGCAAATGTTGGCTATTTTTTTCTTAACAAAGGACAGTAGAGGTATTAAGCAATTTGCTGCGTATCTCATGTACCATTGATTTTTTTTTTTTTTTTCCTTTGCAATGTTTTAGGCCACTGCAACTATTTGGGCTCCCCAGCGCCCCCTGCTGGGCATACCATCTTTCTAGGTACTGGGCACCTTATTTCTGCCAAGGCACATGTTAAGGTTGACTTTCATATGTGTGATACCTGCTCTTTCACCAAATACTTCAGTGTGTGTCATCTAAAACCAAGGACATTCTTTTACAGAACCATCATAAAATGATCAAAATCAGAAAATTAACATCCATACACTAGTATCTAATCTAATAGATCTTATTTCACCAGCTGTTTCACTTATGGCCTTTATAGGAAAAGAAAATAGATCACGTCCAGATCCAAGACAGGGTTCCACATTTCATTTAGATGTCATGTATTTTTAGTTCTTCCCTCGCTCCATCTGGAACAATTCCCCAATCTTTTTTGTTTTCTGGATATTTTTTACTTTGACAGGTAAGCGTATCGGCTATTTATTTTGTGAACTAGTCCTCAATTTGGAAACAGATTTGTTGCTGGGTACGGTAGTGCATGCCTATATTCTGAACTACTGGGGAAGCTGAGGCAGGCGGATCCTAAGTTTGAGGCTAGCTATGGCAACTTAGCAAGACCCTATCTCAAAATAAAATAAAAAGAACTGGGGCTGTAGCTTGGTAGAGCACTTGCTTAACATGCATGAGGCCTTGGACCCAATCCTGTGTCAGGTAAAAAAAAAAAAAAAAGCAGATTAGCTTTTAATGTGCACTTTCTGGAAACACAGTAACTTTACCCACAGTAATGAAAAGATGGTGGGAATATATAAGGCATCTTAACAAACACCATGTAGGGATATTCTGACCATGTGGGAATATTTTGAGGTAAGTGGGTCTTCCAAATAGTATTTAAAGCAAACTATGTTAGTGGATATCATGATTGACTCTGTTGTGAGAGTTGTTTACCATTTGTCTTGGTCAATTAGTTGCCTAAAATCATGGACTTGATTTAGGCCAGTAAATCAACTTCTGTCCAGCTCTAAAATCCTTCTAACATTGTGGTTTAAGCCTTCTCACACTGGCTTCTTAAGGTAAGGAACATCCCAGTTTATACCATTTCAAGGAACATCCTGATTAAACTACTTATCTCCAACTGTTCAATTCCTTCTTCCTCTAACCTTGACATTTTTTATTCTGTGTTCTTTGTGTAACTCTGTGCCTCATTTTGACCATGTGTGCTGTTTTGGAAAAGGCACCCTCACAGGCCTGTGCACAACCCTCAGCTCTCTTACTGCCTGGGCTGGTGGCAGTTTATTCTTCCCAAGAAACCAGTTGCTGAATCACCCCCGAGTAGTAATGCAGACAATGCATTGGCCTTGATGACTTTGTTTTCCAAGTATCCTTTGTCAGGCACAGTTTATATCTTCCCGCCAAGGGGCCTATTGGCTGCATGATAGCTTTGGTGTAAAAGAAAAAGACAAATGTCCACTAGAATGTTAAGTTTTGGAAGTGAGTCTAAGAGAACATTGATGTTAGAAAGAGACAAAATTCTGCTCCCATTTATGTAGTGTGGGGGTGGAGTTTCTAGTTGCAGTTGAAATACTGGAAAATAAGCTATCTGCTGAAAGATGAGGATGGGAGGGTCTATGAATAAAAAAAAAGGGAAGTTTGAGGTCCAGAGAGCTATTTGTATGTGATAGTTACAGAATGGATGGAAATGGAACAGTTTGCACTTTGCAAAGCACATTCAAGTATCCACTTATCTATTCATCCTTCCTTCCATTCTTTGTTGACTCTGAAAATGCTGATATGAAAAGAGGGAAATCCTTGGTGGGGCAGGCATCAGAAAGGGTAATTACAATGTGACTCAGTAAGAGTCATAAAGAGGCCATGAATGGGCCTTGAGGGGTTAGAGATGAAGGATTAATCCAGGAAACATATGGAGTGGGAACAGTTACTCTGGGTCTTCCAGAATGGGTAGGGGTTTGCTGTTTGAAGAGGAATGGAACATTTCAGACACTAAGATCTGGAGTAATATCCCAAAAGGAGCTGATCTCTGGAGGTCGGGGGAGGTGGAGCATTTGATTCTGACCAACTGTGTATCTGAAACCCCACAGTATTCGACTGAGCGGAATCAGCTCAGATAAAATCAGGAAGTGGGGAAGAACATCACTTGAGCCCTGTCCTGGGCCTTCACTGACTCTCCTTTTGTCTGTTGGAGGGAAAGAGCTTGAAAATAATTTCATGAGGGAGGTTTGAAAAAAAAATTCGTTCTCACCCTGGGCTGTATCTTGGAAACTCCTTGGAAAGATTTTGAAAATTGTGTGACCAAAGACTGACTCCTTGTGCTCATGCTTGGGGGTGTGGGGTGGACCCAGCACTGACCTGCTTGGCAGAGCATCCAACCTTGATTGGGAAGGTCTGATGCACCTGTTCCCCTGCCAGGAGTATCTATCTGCCTGGAAGAAAGCATGCAGGGAGACATCCATCTCTCAAGACAGGGCCTGTGAGTCTTTCAGAGCAGGGGCACACCCACTGTCCTGCTGCACTGCTCTAAATTCTAATGCCACCTCAGTTCCAGGACACAATTTCAAATAAGATTTGCTAATGTCCTCTAGAGTTCCCTTGTCTGTTTATATCATACTCTTTTGTTAATTTTTATAAGCAGGCTTTATCATCCTATTAGAGAATGGGAGGGGGAACATTGAGGGCTTCCAGTTGCTGGCAGTGATGCTCCATTTCTTGACTGAGCATTGATTACGGAGTTGGATTCATGTTTTAAAATTAAATTTCATTGAGTTTCTTGCTGACCATTTGTGTGCTTTTCAGTAAACATGATACTTCATTAAAAAGTTGACTTAAGCTGGGCATGGTGTAATCCCAGTGATTATGGAGGCTGAGACAAGAGGATCACAAGTCCGGAGGCCAGTCTCAGCAACTTAGCTAGGTTCTATGTGAATTAGTGAAACCCTGTCTCAAAAAAACAACAACAGCAACAACAACAAAAATCGACTTAAAAATAAACATTTTCTAAGCATATAACTTGTAATGTAATGAATGCAGAGATCATTTTTCCTTTGCTTTAGTCCCTTGAGGCTGACATAGCCTCAGAATGACTTCCACCATGGCTCTGCACTTTGCCAAGGATGCAGTTCAGTGTCCAAGCAGGGACAAGGGTCACCTATGTGTAGAAAGCTGTGGTGGGGTGTGGGAATGGCAATCGTGGATTTCCTGACTTTTGTGCATTGATGGTTTTGCTCACAGAGTTGTAACAACCCAGTTTTCTAGGCTGAATGAAACCATTGGCAACTTTCTGATTTGTTTTTCAGTCAGAGTTTAAACTGGTAAAGAAGCCAAGAATTCCCAAGCTTTCCCAGGCAAGTGTGGAGAAACACTGGGACGCCTTTTTCTCCTTCTTCGTCCATCTGCAGGCCAAGTGTGCATCGGTCACAGGAAAACTCTGAATCGAGCTTTGTGCAAGCCTCTGGAAAGAGACCCAAGTTTGTGTGATGGGCAGAAGTGACAGTGGCGGTGGCAGTGACATCTGCAGAGCTAGGTCTGCTCCTATCTGCAGCAGAATGCGTGTGGGCATCATTTTATGAGAACAATCCACCCAGGATAGAATGGGGCTTTTGACATCAGCTGAGACCCAGGCTGCCTTACAATGAGAGGCCTGTTGGTCAAAGGGAGGACTGTCTAATGAACTGAGAATCAGAGGCCAGCTCTGGCCATCTGTATGTAGGATCCGGATGGTTTGAGCCACTCTTTTCCGTAACTAGCTACACTGAAGCACATTGACTTTCAAAGAAAGTAACTGCAACAATAAGTTCATATTTTCAGACTGTGAACCTTAAAATTTTTTGTGTGTGTGTCTGTGATAAAAAGCATTATGTAAACATTAGATACTACCAAATAGCATTATCTCAATGTTAGATGCTATCATTTTATTAGTAAGTGAGTCTGAAAAAGTATCTCTCTCTTGGCTCTGAGGTCAATAATGATAATGGGTTTTTCCTTACACTGGGTGGCAATGTTCTGTCAAGGATATGAAAGTATTTTGTGAAAATGAAATTCATTAAAGACCTTAATAATCTAGTGAGAAAGGCAGGTGCTCATGACTGTCACCACTTGGCAAGGGAACCCACTGAAGCTCAGGGAGGACAATGACTCAGGAAACAAGGTCAAACTGCAGGTGGGGGGCGGAGCTAATGTCTAATGGTGTCCTCTAGCTCCCTGCACCTGGGAACGGAGACACCAGACTTGCATTGACTTCTCCTGGCAGGCTTGTGATTCCCAGCCAGAACGCAGGTGGCAACATTGTGATTCCTGGCGTAACCTTCAATGCTTCAGTGCTAATGTCTGCCAGTGCCAGGCACCAGCAGAGTGTCACTGTGCAGCTCCCAGGCTTAAGTGAGGCCTGCCGAGGTTTTCAGAGCAGCCTCTCATTTATTAGTTGGGTTGGAAAGAAATCTCTAACGCCTAACTGGGTACCTCTGGATTATAACAGCTGTGTTTTATAAGAGATTTGGGAAGGGGGTTGTTCTCAAGGTGACTTTCAGAAACTATCACCTTAGATTGGCGTTTCCATTCTGTTCCAGGAGGATAACTTGCAACATTTCTAAGCTCAGAAATTCAACCATGAAAAAAAAAATCAGGTTATATTTTTACACATACAACTCATTTTGGCAAATGTGCCTTCGTGCCAATTTCCCTTCTTGCTCCCCTTTATTGGCAAGGGTCCTGTTGGAAGAGTTTTTGTCAAACGTCGACTATCTTGGAAGGTGTCCTGCACAGACACGACTGCTTGGCCAGGGGCTGGAGTTTTCACAGTTAAGCTGGGAGAATGGGGGTTCCTTCTCATCTGAAATGTTATGACTTCAGAACTAATTCATTTTAACTCATAAAATGAAATGATCTTAGCTACCTTTTATTGGATGCTGCTTAAATTCCATGTTCTGTGCTAAGATTTAACATCATTACTCTGGTTTTTCTTTTCATCCTTCTTTCCTTCCTCTCTCTCTCCTTTATTATTATTTTTTTAATTTAAAATTTTTGTGGTGTCTGGGATTGAACCAGGGCCTTGCACCTGCCAAGCAAGCACTCTACTACTGAGTTCCAGCCTTTAGCATCATGACTGAATGCTAACCAAAACTCTGCCAATATTATTCTCCTTTTAAACAAGAAAAAAATGGGGATTAGGGAAATTAAAGCCTTCTGTAGTGTCACAGATTTAAAATTTAGCAACTGAAATTCACCTGGAAATTTATCCTAGATCATTCTAACTCCATGGGCTAAGCCAATGATGGAACCAGAATTAAATTTAGACATCTGTGGTTGCCACCTTAGATAAGCTCTCTGGGTGGCTGCCGCAGTCTGGCTGGGCACAAAATCACGAGCCACTCAAAGCAGGAACAAAGTTTATTTTTTGAAACTGCCGCCAATGTCCGGTACCGCCCGGGAAGATTTTTTCCACCCACGGGGCCTCCTCCCCAACCCGCAGAGAGTGCTCCTCCCCCGGAACTCCCTCCTACTGTACTTCCCCAACCAATGGGAACTCTCCAGGAGTCCCGTAGCCGGCCTAGGTGAACAGCAGGAGTCCAATATCCATATGAATGCAAATCTTAACATAATCATATCATCTCAATGGCTAGCTGGCGTCACCTTTCGACCAAAAATGCCATGCATCATATACTTGGCTCTTAGCAGGTGGCTAGTACTGGTTCTTTTATAGGGAAAACCTCCAACAAGCACCAGAGAGGTCTTGGTCACATGCTTACCAGCAACCCCAGGATTAATGTCATCCTGCCAGTTTGGGATCCACTAATTGTAAGCAGTCCAGTGCACTTGAAGAGATAATGTGTTAATTGTCACCATTAGCACCATTGTGTAAATTAGTGTGATTTAGCAAATGCCCAGAAGAAAGAAACTCAAAGCTTCCTAGGCCCATGATTTCCAGGATGGGCAGCCCCAGTGCTGATATCGGGCAGCTCTGAGGAAGTGTTTCTCAATACAACCGCCATTCAATAAGGATTTGTTGACTTGTCAATTCACTGTCTTACTATTCAAAAAATCAAGGCATGAGATTTATTAGAAAAAGTACCCAGAATTTGGATTTGTGTGGTTGAATGTATACAATAATTAAAAATGTGGTTGTCACATTTAATATAAATATATAACATATAAAAGAAATAAATATAAATTTCTTCTTCTTCTTCTTCTTCTTCTTCTTCTTCTTCTTCTTCTTCTTCTTCTCCTCCTCCTCCTCCTCCTCCTCCTTCTTCTTCTTCTTCTTCTTCTTCTTCTTCTTCTTCTTCTTTTTTGGTGGAAAGTTACTCTCACAATATGATCCTGGGCAGGGGGGCAGTGGTGGGTCTTATTTCTCATTTCCCAGTCTGTGGCTAAAGGTATTACAAAAAATGCTTCTTGTCCTTCCAGAAGTGGGATGTGATTGCAGTCTGCTTTGATTCCTTTTAACTTTAAATGCCTTGAGACTTCAGAAGTCATTTCTATTTCACATAGGTCCTATTTTATTTAAATAAAGCAAAACATCCCTGTCAGAAAGATGTTAATAGCTGCAGTTATTAAAGTCATGTGAAATATGCAAAGGCAATCTAACACTCATGGTGAAAAATACAATAATTATGAACAATTTAAGTTTTCCAGTTTAAATTTTGGAATGAAAATAAATTCAAAAGTTAAAAAAAAAGAAATTGGCTTTATAGTATTGAGATATAAAGTACATGTCAGATACTGCAGGAAAGTATGCTTTATCTTATCACTCAATGCCTGTTAAAAAAAATCAATACTAAGTGCAGATTTATCCATGAAGATAGAATTTGCTTAGATTGTCTGAGAACTTTTTTCAACTTTGATATATTCAAAAATACATTGGAGGACTGGGGATGCAGCTGAGTGGTAGAGCACTTTCGTAGTATAAGTGAAGCTCTGGGTTCAATCCTTAGCACCACACAACAACAACAACAACAAAGAAAACATTGGAAATCAGTTGGAAGCTCTCTGGTGACACTGCCCCCTGCTGGTTGCCAGGAAGATGGATCATCTGAACCCAGAATGGGACTGAGGCTTGTGACTGCTGTGAGTAAGCAACTGGACTCTGTAAGAATGTCAAGACTAAATGTTAAGAATCTAGGCCCCTTGGCTTCTGCGAGGACATCAATAAGGTTCTACAAATCATGCAAAGCAAAGGAAACTGACTCCAATATGCATCCAACACGTGACCATTTCAAGACTTCATAAAAATTTAAATAGATGTGCAGAAGGGCAAGATCTACTCCACCTTTGAAACCTATGAACTGCTGTGATTTGATTTTTTTTTCAACAAACAAGGGAAACATTTATGAAACAGAAAAAATTACTTCGGAAAACATTCTCATGAGAGGACGTGCCTCATTAATTAGGGAGACGGAAAGGGTGGAGAGAAATAAGGTGGGCCAGGCTTGGAATAGCATGGAGTTGGCTTCCCATATTTGCAGGTTCTGTATTTACAGATCCAACTAATCCTGGATCCAAATGAAAAAAAAATGACATCTGTGTTGACCACGTGCAGATTTCTTTTCTTGTCATTATTCCCTAATACAGTATAACAACTATTTACATAACATTTACATTTTATTAGTATTATAAGTAACCTGGAGATGATTTATACTATACATGGGGACATATGTGGGCTATATACTGTGCCATTTTATATAGGGACTTGAGCATCCATGGATTTTGGTATCCTGGAGCGTCCTGGAACCATTCTCCCGTGGATACCAAGGGACAACTGTACTGACCATACATGTGATCCTGCGCATTCTCTAGTATGTTCTGGCTGCTCAGGGACTCCTTCTTCCTGCAATATTCAGGGTCTGGGAAGCTCTCTCGGATGGCATGTGCTCTGAGACCAGTTCTGGTGGAAGCTCTGAAACTTCTTCTTTTCTGAATTTGCAGAAGTTTTCTAGATCTATTGCTCTTCCCTTATCCTTTATATAATTTCCATCTTGGTTTCCTTTTTCATCACTAGGGTTGCCTTGGTGCTGCCTAAAGAAGGGGAGAAATACTGGAGGTGGAATCAGTCATCAGTGAATCGATAAATCGATTTGAATTCATATAACAAAAATGCCAGGTGCAAGACACACTGGCTAACACCAGATTTTGAAGAGGGTTATAGCTGAAATTTAATTACTGTTCTGTGTGCCTTTGGCACTGATATTTCACTTGAGCGTCTCCAATGCTTGTCATTTTTTTTTCTGTTTTTATCTTATTGTGTATTAGGGTTTGGATCTGAAATGCTCCCCAAAGGCTCCACATGTTGAAAGCTTGGTTCCCAGCTAGTGGCATCATTGGGAAGTGGCGGACAGTTTAGGATATGGGACCTCGTTGGAGTAAATGGATCACTGGGTAGTGTCCTAAAAGGATATATCTTGTCCCCTGCCCCTTCCTCTCTCTCTGCTTCCTGGCTATCAGGAGGTGAATAGCTTTCCATTACCACATCCTTCCACCATGATGTTTCTACCTCATCACAGGCTTATAAACAATGGAGCCAGATGAGTATGGACGGAAACCTCTGAAACCAAGAGCCCATATAATAAATCTTTCCTCCTTTAAAGTTCTTTTTTTCAAGTATCTTTTCACAGTGATGGAAAGATGTCTAACACATTATGTCCTATTACTTATCTTTTTGAAGTAAAAATGTAAGTCTTCCAAAATTATTTTGGGCCTGACTGAGCAAGTAAATCTCAAATTGGTGAAAGCACTTACATTTCTACTTGTTATGTCACCTCAAGTTGAACAAATTCCAAAGTGAACTGTCCTCATCTGAACTATGCTTTCTGAACTATGCTCTCTGTCCTTTCTGAAATCAATAGATTCATCTTTGTCCTATTTACTCAGACACAATGCTTGGGGACACAGCACTTAATGATTGATTCATGTATTTGTTTTCTTCATTAACAAATATTTATTGAACACTTACAATGTACGGGCCCTGTTATAGATACTGAGGATTCAGCAGTGAATAAAACTTACAAAAATCTCTGTCTTATGTCTTCACATAAGACTCTCCTGGGTCTCTGTGTGTTTTCCTATTCTGTCTCTTATAAGGACACTTGCCCTTGGGCTTAAGACCCACCTGGGTAAGCCAATGTGTTAGTGAGTTTAGTGAGTTTTACATCACTGTAAAAAATACCTAAGCTAATAAATTATCATCTTGGTTTGAATAAGAGGTATCCCCTCATAGCTCCTGTTTATGCAGGAATACTCAGAGGTAAAAGATTAGATTATGAGTGCTATGACATAATCAGTCCATCCTAGTTTCAATAAAATGACTGGGTGCTAACTGTAGGCAGGTGGGTTCCTGGGGATGTTCCTGGAAGGGTTTATCTTTCTTGTAGTTCCTTCCCTTTCTCTCTCTACTTCCTGACCATACCAGGAGCTGAGCAGCTTTCCTTTGCTAGGTTCTTCCCCCATGATGTGCTGCCTTACCTCAGGCCCAGAGCCATGGAGATGGGGCCATCTATGGACTGAGACTTCTGAAACCATGAGCCCCAAATAACCTTTTTCTCCTTTAAGTTGTTATTGTCAGGAATTTTGGTTACAGTAATAAAAAGATAATAAGGAAACTTAGAAAAAGTTTATTTTGGCTCACAGTTTTGTAGATTTCAGTCTATGACCACTTGGCCCATTTGTGTTGGGCCTGTGGTGAGACAATCCATCATGGAGGGAGTGTGCAATACAGCAAAATTCCTTACCTTATGGCCAGGAAGCAAAAGAGAGTCAAAGAACTAGATTTGCTTTCCAGCAAATCTAAAAAAATAAAACAAGAAAGAGAAGGAAAGAAATAGAATTAGTTTCCCTAATCCCCTCCCAGGTCATGCCCCCAATCACCGAAGACCTCCCACTACCTCTTAGAGTTTCCACCACCTTCCAATAGCACAAATATGGGGACCAAGCATTTAACACATGGGACTTCGGGGGACATCCTGAATCTCAACTATAGCAGCTAAAAGTGACCTCATTTCAAGGGTAATAACTTAATTAAATCTACCAAGACTGTCTTCCCCAAACAAAGGCACAATCCCAGATTCCCAAGGCCAGGAAGTGGCTATATCATTGTTGAGGGCCACCATTCAACCCATTAGGGGACAGAACAAGTAGGGTCAATTTTCTTAGAAAATTGGAACTAGGTGTTCTAATTCCAATTTTGGAAAAGGTGAGATTTGAATAAAGACCTGAAAGAGGTAAAGGAGGGAACTTGCAGACTTCTGTGATGGAGCACTCTAGAAAGTGGTGGTGGTGGTAGTACAGTATGAAGGCCTTGGCTCTTTGTTCAGGAATGAAGAGGCCAGTTTGGGTGCAGCATCCTCAGCCCAGGTGATGACATAGGTTTCTATGGTGAGTGTGCAGGGAGCCAATGGATGGCTGCAAGCAGAGTAATGATGAAACCTGACTTCCCTCACTGGCAGGATGCTGGCTTGTGGAGAACAGATGAAGGGGAAAAGGCAAAGGGACCTACTCAAACAAAATAGCAGCATGGGAGCAGACTGTGTCTAGAACCACAGCAATTGCTGCCGAAGAAGTGGTTGGATTTTGGATGTGTCTTAACTTGGGGATGGAAGTAAAAAAAGGAGTTGAGAATGACCCCACTATATTGGTCTGAATAACGGGAAAAAATAAAGTTGTCCTTTACTGAGATGTGCATGACTAAATGTAGCTGAAGCTCAATTGTGGACAACTCAGTAGTGTGAAGCCCACTCCCTGGTCATCCAGATTTATGTGGTGAGTGGGCAGTTGGTGTCCAACTCTGGAGGAGAGGGGAAGTCTGGTCTAGACATGTAGGCTTGGAACCTATAAGCATAGAGAAGATGCTTAAAACTACATGACCAGATGATATACAAAGGCAAGAAGAAAGAGAGATCATCCAGGGACTGAGCTTTGGGACATTCCAATGTTAGGCTCCAGGCAACAAGGAACCAGAGGGATCTGAGAAGAAGTGAAATGGGTGGAAAATCAGAAAGCATGATACATGGAAGGTATCATGTACCACTTCCTTTATCCAGAGGTGCTCCAGATGCCATCTCCAATGCAGTTATTTTTTCCTTTTAACCATTCATTACTCTCCTATCCTTCCAATTCTAACTCCATCCCTCATATAATTACCTTGCATTGGGTTTTAGTAATCGAATCAGTTTGTGGTGCAAAAGGTGAGATATCACCAAGGATTGGTCCTAGCCCTCCCCTCACTCATGCCTGGGACTGTATTGTGAGGGAGGGGTCCCTATGACCAGCTGAGGGAGGAGGAAAGGCCAAGGAAAGGCTATCAGTTCATGGCTGGATCAGCATGGAATAAGATGCAAGCTGACATGGGACTGCAACTGTGGTCCAGCCATGAAAGACAGGTGAGGGAAACTCTGTGGGGCATGAATTGGGTGGTACATTTAATCATGTACAAAAAATAGTTCATGGATTCACAAGCAGGGATGGATGGCTTGGCTGATTGGTCAGAGGCTCCTAAAGCTGGGATCATCAGGGACAAACAGGTGTAGGGCTGATACAGATGGACAGGGACTAGGTGTGAGGATCTTTGTTCCTTATAACAATGTTGCCAGCCAGCCACTGCCATCTAAGAACTGGCTACTACCCTGGAGGATGGAGCAACTGTATCTAAGATGAGAGGTGATGTACAGACTCCCACTCACCAAGGCTTCTGCTGCTTGTCCCAAGGGTAGACAAGCCCTGAACCCTGACTTGGTTCTACTCCTCCATTCAATCAGCTGGAGCAGATGAGTGACACTGTACCTGTGTTACAATTCAAAGCCCCTTGCCTGGTGCTGTACCCTCACTCCTTCACAGCTGTCCTTCCTGACAGCGGTCACTAATGAACTTCCCGCATGCAAATACCTGCTTTTTATCCTAGGAACCTGACCTGAGACAGGATAGGAAGGGGAAAAATAAGCAAGAAGAAAGACAAACATCCTGTATGATGTCACTGATGGATAAACAAAATGTCAACCACTATTCTCTGCCTCTCTGCCTATTTGTCTCTGGATCTGTTTTTACACCTGTGCCCACATTTTAATTTTATTACACATTTTCCAAAACCTCCAGTAGGTGGAGAACTTGCATCAAGTTTGCCACTGACACCCCTCCTGACAGAACTGCATTTATTTTTTTATTTAACCATTACTGAAATGAAATGATGGTTTCTAACCGACAATGAAATGCATTTATGGCTCTTCTTAGTGGCCTAAGCTTTTCACACATTATAGACCTAAAAACATTATATAGAATTACATTTCTCTTGTGATTGACTGTTACTATAGAATGCTCTAAGGAGAAAGAGATGAACTGTGTGAAGACAAGGCTAAAATTCAACATTATCTTTCTCTTTTTTTTTTTTGTGATTGTTGTGGAATATTGCTCCTTGATTAGTTTATTGTGCTTTATTTTAAGCTCTTACATCTGCAAGATGGTGTTTTTTCAAAAAAATTCTGCAAGTGAGTATTGATTGCAAGATAACTGCAGATTAAGGAAACAATTTTGTTCATTAAAAAGTCTTATCCATTGCTGTGTTTCTTTACATTTCAATTTTAAAACAGTAGGCAAAGGATTTCTTTTTCTATGTATGGTTATTCTTGCTGATTATTGAGAAGGTTTTATTGAGGTCACAGAATTTAGGTTAATAGAATTTAGTATACTAGAGCATTCCCAGTTACAGCTCCCAGCAGTAGGAATGTGGCCCCAATTTAGCAGCCAGTCAGTCCTGCGGCGGGGACATTGCACTTAGAATCCTTGCTGACCCTGGGGAAGCCTCTCTGTTGGGCTTATTTCAAGACACAGGTTTGGAAAGTGATGGACAGCTATGCCCAGCTGTATGCACAACCCCAGCAGGACCTCCCAAAGAGAGTCTAGATATGGTCTCTAGATAGGGTCTTTAGATATTTGGATTTGGGGCCAAATCCAGCTCACTGCCTGTGCTAAGGCTCTCAAGCTAAGAATGTGTGTGTGTGTGTGTGTGTGTGTGTGTGTTTGCTAAGAACGGTTTTTACAAATGAGCATCGCTAGTTGATTGAATGATAGAAAATATTAATTTGAATCACAATTAAGCAAGTCCTTCTCCTCTCCTCCCAATTCCATCATTCTCATTAGTAGATCTCTATTTATCTTCCCTTCCCAAATCATACTCAATTATTACTTTATTTTGGATTTTGTCAGCTAAATCTGTGGGACTTTGTTTTCCCTCTTGTTATTTAGGTTACCTACTTTTGCCTCTTGACCTGTAAAACCTAACATATTTGCTATCTGGCCTTTATAGAAAATGTGTTGACTCTGCTTTTATATACTTCCTAAAACTTGAGGGAAGCTAGTGTGTTAAGCATCTGAAATTTTTCTGAAGAGAAGGTGTATGGCTTTCTGTGTAGGGTAGCCAGACAACCTTGAATTTGCCCAATCTATCTGAAAGGTGACTGTGACCACAGATAGGTTAAGATTCACCAGTCTACTGGGATGAGGGCCTATCTATTGCAATAACAACAACAACAACAACAACAACTCGTGGGTCAATATACCAAGAATGATCAAAAGATTGTCCATAATGAATTTAAGGGGCTCAAAGACAGCTTGAAATGAATTACTAAACAATTGAAGACAATTTTTTTTGTCATAACCATAAGGCATATTGTGTTGCAGTAATGTAGGTACTTAGTTATGCCATAATGTAAAAATAGGAACACCTTTTCTTGACATACTTAAGAAAAGCATAGTCCTTGACCCTGAGTAGGCATCTAGTGTGTGTTCATGACAGTGAATTGACTGGACATCTCAAATGGGTTAAATCAAATGCATATCCTTAGAGTAAATGAAATGATTATTCTTATGAATTTGCAGCTAACCTAACTATGATGGGACAAAGGAGAGAAACTATAAATGAGGTACTTCCTGTGTTCTCTAGGGCCCATGCTATTTCAGTAAAGCCTGCAAAACTGAGGCCTTAATGACTCTGAAGAGCAAAGAGGAGCCGGGGCTGTGGTGCACGCCTGTAATCTCAGTGACTTGAGAGGCTGAAGCAGGTGGACCACAAGTTCATACCAGCCTTAGCAACTTAGGAAGGCTCTAAGCAATTTAGCAAGACCCTGTCTCAAAAAAAAAAAAAATAGTAATAATAAAAGAAAGGACTGGAACTGTGGCTCAGTGGTTAAGTGCACTTTTGTTCAATTCCAGTAACAAAATAAATAATACAAAGGCAGAGAGGAGCAGAGAACCTTCTAGAAACCAATAGCAATCCCTTAAAAGGCATGGTTAATATTTTAGTTCTATTCAGTGAGAATTTCTGGGAAGCTGCTTCTATTCAGGTGGTTTCAGCCCATACCTATGTGAATATTCAAATAGGCTAAATGTGGCTTGCCCACACCAAACACACCTTTCATTGCTGGAGCTAGCTCAGATACATCCTTCCTGCAAAGATGAGTGGAAGGAAACAACTCGTCCCCACCCTCCATGGAAAAGAACTAGGTCAAAAGGCAAATGGGACTGTCCACTGGAATCAAAGCCAGCAACCTGGGAAGTGCTGACTCACATGACTGTCCTTTTTTTTTCTCCCCCCCCCCCCCAAAGGATACTTGCTCTATTTTATAAAAAGGTGGAGGATTCGCACACTTTCTTCTTTGATTGAGCTGTTTATGTTGGTGTAAGTTCTGGCAAATGTGTCCTGGGGCTTAGCTGAGTGGTTTGGATACAACATCGCCTACTGTTCCAATTTAAGAAACTCTCACGAGATTGCACGGAGACAAAGAATCTGCAGAAAGGCACAGTCCTGTAGCGCTCCAATGCTCTAATCTGAGTTCTGCTCTGCGAAGTCCTTTCTAATCCTCTTGTACCCTGCTGTGGCTAGCAGTCAAGGGAAGGGCAGTAAGAGCAAAAGCTGCAGGAAACAGATTTAATTCAATCTAACAAACATTTACTAAGCACCTCTGGTGTGCCAGACACTGAGCCAGGTTCTGGGGATACAAAGATGAATAGGCTATGGTCCCAGAATTCAAACAGGTCACCGTTTACAGGCAGACAGGCACAACCACATGAATAATAAAACAACAGAGCGGGAGGGAAGGGGATTCATCACTGAAGGGATGACATGGATGTGTCTTAAATGACAAGGAGAGAGTAACAGAGAAGGGAGAGTGGACATTCCAGGCGGAAGCAACATTAGCAAATTGAAGAAGGTATCTAAGTCTAGGGAAATTGAGGAGAAAATCAAAAGGATTTTGTCTTTGGGAGGAGTGGAAGAAACATCTAGAAATATGAACTAAGGCACAACTATTGATCATCCAACAAATATTTACCACTGGAAATAGAAAAACAAATGAGAACAAGCAAATCTCTCCCTGTGTGATGCTCACCTTCAGGTTCAGCAGGTGGAGTGGGGTGAAGACAAATAACACCAGCAAATGATACATATTTTATTTTGCCAAGCCTGACATAACAGTTAAGTTCCACTAGGAGGTTTGGAGGACAGCATCTTATTGTCTCATAGTTCTGGAGACTAGAAGTCCAAAGTCATGGTGTCTCCTTCTACAAGAGAGAATTTGTTCCGTGCTCTCGTCCAGCTCTTGTCCACACTCTGGAGGTGTGCTGGCAATCTTTGGAGTTCCTTGGCTGGTAGAATATCACCTTCACCTTTGGCTCATCTTCCCATGGTATTGACCCTGTGTATATGTCTCTGTATCCAAACTTCCCCCTTTAAAAAAAATAAGATTACTGGTCATATTTGATTAGGACTAGGACCTACTTCTAATGAACTCATCTTAAAAGTTGATCATCTGCAAAGACCCTCTTTCCAAATAAAGTCACATTCTCAGGTATTAGGGGTTAGCACTTCAACATCCTTTTTTTTAAAAAAAAAAAAAATTGGTTTTACTTTTTAAATATATGACAGCGGAATGCATCATAATTCTTATTACACATACAGAACAATTTTTCATATTTCTGTATTATAAAGTATGTATTATAAAGTTTCTGTATTATAAAGACGCCAATTCATGTCTTTATACATGTACTTTGGATAATGATGTCCATCAGATTCCTCAATCATTGCTAACCCCCTGCCCCCTCCCTTCCCTGCCCACCCCTCTGCCCTATCTAGAGTTTATCTATTCCTCCCATGTTCCCTCTCCCTACCCAACTATGAGTCAGTCACCTTATATCAGAAAAAAACATTTGCCATTTGTTTTTTTGGGATTGGCTAACTTCGCTTAGCATTATCTTCTGCAACTGCATCCATTTACCTGCCATGATTTTATTCTTTCATTGCTGAGTAAAATATTCCACTGTGTATATATCTACTGAAGGGCATTTAGGTTGGTTCCACAGTTTAGCTATTGTAAATTGTGCTGCTATAAACTTTGATGTGGCTGTGTCCCTGTAGTATGTTTTTTTAAGTCTTTAGGTATAGACCGAGGAGAGGGATAACTGGGCCAAATGGTGGTTCCATTCCCAATTTCCCAAGAAATCTCTATACTGCTTTCCATATTGGCTGCATCAATTTGCAGTCCCACCAGCAGTGTATGAGTGTGCCTTTTTCCTCATAACCTAGCCACACTTACTGTTGTTTGTCTTCATAATAGCTGCCATTCTGACTGGAGTGAGATGGTAGTTTTGATAGGCATTTCTTTAATTGCTAGAGGTGATGAACATTTTTTTTTCATATATTTATTGAAGCACTTCAACATCCTTTGAAGGGACATAATTCTACCCATAGCTGCATGTTAGAGTGTAATAAATGATGTTTTGGAGAAAAAGCAGCATAACTGTGATGAGGAGGACATCTGTGTGTGAGGCAGGGGAAGAGGGAGGTTTGCAGTTTTTAATAATTGGTCTTTGGTCTGACTCACTGCAAAGAATACATTTGAACAAAATCCGGAAAGAGGTGAGCAGTGAGGCTCAGATATCTGGGGAAGACTCTTCTGGGTAGAGAGACAAGACAGTGCAAAGGTTGAGAGTTAGAACATCCCAGGGTGGGTGGGGGGAGGTGGATGTGGGGACAAAGGAGGAAGCCAAGGAGCTGGAGCAGAGTGAGAAAAGGCAGTTTGTCACTCTTCTGCTTCAAACTGTTTGATGTCTCCAGGGTCCAAACCCTCCTGATAGTAGTGAGATACTACATGTCCCAGCAGCCCGTGGACACTGACCACACCTCCTTTTGCTGCACCACATATAAATAAAAGAAAGGTCCACTGACAACTAAAAAGCAAAAAAAAAAAAATGGGTTGGGTAGGGTGCGATGGTGTACTCCTGGAATCTCAGAGGTTTAGGAGGCTGAGGAAGGAGGATCACTAGTTCAAAGCCAGTCACAGCATTTTAGCAAGACCTTTTCTTAAAAAACAAAAACAAAACTTGGGAATATGGCTCAGTAGTTTAGTGCCCCTCTGTTCTATCTCTAGTACCCCAAACCCCCAAACAAACAAACAAACAAACAAATAACAACAAACCCCCCAGACTAGAATGGTCTGGGGTGGAGACCAAGGTGGATATGAGGAGACCAGTTAGGAGCTTACTGTACGAGTTCGGTGAGAGGCAGGGGTTGTTGGATTGGAGTGCTGAGTGGAAGTGGTCAGAAATTTGGATGTATGGAGTTTGAAGTTAAGCTCTAGAGTTAGATAGACCTGAGTTCACCCTTACCTAGGCCATTCTGTCATTTTCCCAGAGATAAACTTCTCTTTGAGGAGGTTATGACTTGTACATGCAAAAGGACACTCCAAGAATTTCTTTCAGGTGGACATTGTCTGTAATCCTCAATGGCCCCATTTCTTTTCTACTCTTGGTCTGATGACACAGACTTTCAATGATAGGGAATCATGTATTGGGTACTATTATCTCTTTGTAAAAATAGAAAAAAGATACATAGGTGGGCAACTCAATGTGATCCAGAAATTCCAGTTTTGCATATTTTGTGCCTGGTAACGATGAGGACAATCCAGAGCAGTGACCTTCTCCAGGAAGTGGCCGACTTTGCAATCAATGTGCCATGGGGCCTTCTCCACTAGGTATTACGATAACGACAGGCCAGAGTTGCTATGGAGTCCACAGAATCTCATTGCAAGCCACTTCCCTCATGTGACTGTGTGCCAAGCACTCAAGCCTTTTATATCCTTCTGTCAATGTCCAAGTTGAGGCCTGAATTCTCTTCAGTATTAGAATAGTTTCCTCACTGTTCTTCCTACTTCTAATCGCTCTTTACTTCCTTCTAAACTATTCTTAAAGTTACTTCCAGAATGTTCTCCTGAAAATAAGAAACTTAGGAAACTCCTAGTCCCTCTTCAAATCCTTCCACAACTCCTTCTGTGTTTTCTTTCTTTCTTTCTTTCTTTCTTTCTTTCTTTCTTTCTTTCTTTTCTTTTCTTTTCTTTTCTTTCTTTTTTTTTTTGGTACCAGGGATTGAACCCAGAAGGGCTCAGCCACTAAGCCACATTCCCAGTCCCCTTCATTGTCTATTTTGAGACAGGTCTTGCTAAGTTACTTAGGGCCCCACAAAGTCGCCACAAACCTAAGCTGGCCTTGAACCTGTGATCCTCCTGTCTCAGCCTCCTGGGTCACTGGAATTATAGGCATGTGTTACCACACCTAGCTCCCATCTGGTTTTATAGCAGCCAATGTTCTCTGTCCAGGCCACAAAGCTGTTTCTGCCCCAGCCCATACCTACAATCCCAGCCCGGCTTCCATTCTCTGAACCTCAGACTCCATACCTTGTCCTCACTGGACTAGTGCCTTTCCCAAAACTTGTCCCTTTCTATGCCAAGGAAACTTTGATTGAGGAGAGCCATCATAATGTAATAACTTGCATCTCTATGTTTTTTACTCTGTGGAATAGTGGAAAAATAACTCTTTCTGAGTCAGTAAGACTTGGATTAGAACCATGGCATTAACAATAGCCATCTGTGTGATTCTGACCAGCAACTTGACTTTATTTTCTCATCCATATAATGGGAATAAGAATGCTTACCTTGCAGGAGTGTAATAAAGGTAGAGATCATGTTGTGAAAATGACTGTGGGTCATCAAATCTGTAAAAGATACTCGGTGAGTGGTAACTTATTGAATATCAATTTGGAGCTCAGGAGAGAAACTGTCTGGAATTAGACTTTGAGAGAGTCATGAATGTCTGTGGGAGCTTGGGCAATTTACAGTTTCCTGGGCCGAGAAGTAGAAAAGGAGAAAATGACCCAGGACAGAACGTGCACAATTAATTGACATCAGTTTTTAAATCTAACACATATTCACACTTCACCAAGTTAAATCCAGCTAATTGAGATTTTAAGATACTGCAGGCAAAACTGGGTTGCAACTTACTTTTGTGCTATTTATGATAAAATTAATAGGGAGAACATGATTCAGAGCTCCTGATGTGGGGATGTTTAACCTACTTAAGCAAGCACATTTTTAAAGTTAAGTTAGAATCCATTTAGCGAGATCAGTTTATGTAGAGACCATGTGCTACTTGAAGTGATTTAGAGATGTAAAATTAGAATTATGAAGTGAGAAAAGATATGGAGATCATTATCATATCCTCTTCATTTAAAGATGAGAAAAAGAGAGAAAATAAAAAAGGTCAACTGATTTATACAAGCAGACACAGAATACACAACACATTCCAGATGAGAATCCAGGCCACCTGATCCAAAATGAGGTTCTTTTTGGATAAGCTAGACATTGAGTTTTGCCACTCAGGTCACCAGCAGTTTTTTTTTCCTAGGCCACCCCAGGTGACCATTAGTGTTTTTTCACATTCTTGGTAGCAATTAAAGGAGTGCTACTTACAAATTACCGTATAATTCAGATTTACTATTAATCCATGCTGGTGTTCTCAGTGTGGTCCTGGAATGGACTACAAGGATTTGGCCAGTTTTCTGGGCAGAGTTGTAAAGAGAGACCCGCACAATGAAAAAAATCCATTGGCAGCATCACCCTAGACAAATGTTCTTTAAAAAAAAAAAAGTGGCCTTTAAACACTCAATTTAACTCACTGGTTCTTAATTAGGATCATTGTGAGTTTAAGGTTTGTTGTTCAGAGTAGAGGTTTTGAACCCTGAAGGCTGGCTTGCTTAGGAACTTTGTCTCAGCTAAGATCAAACGGATTTATGAACACTGAATCCCCTTCCTCTGCCATCGGATGGCAGACAGCTCTGGGGAGTCTACTTTTCAGGGTCATGTCTTTTCTTTCTTTTTTCTTTTTCCATGTATATTTTTTTTATTGGTGCATCACAGTCATACACAATGGTGAGATTTGTTGTTACACATTTGTATGTGCACATAAGGTAATTTGCCCATATCATTCCCCAGTATTTCCCCTTTCCCTCCCCTCTTCCGTCCCCCTGGTTCCTTTCCTCTACTCAACTGATCTCAGATTTTAATGAGATTCGTACCCTCACCTCTCTTTTGCTTTTTCCTCTTCCATATGTGAGAAAACCTACGAGGGTCACACCTTTTTAGGCTTCCACATTGGCTGAAATATGAGCATGTAATATACATCTCACTGGATGTTTTCTCAGAAAAAATGGCCGAGGCAGATGATTTTAAAGGCTTAATGGTTTATACAGATTATTATTATTATTTTTTTGGTCAAGAATATATAGCTCCCAGTTTCTATTATCTGACTTAGGATAAATCTAAAAAGAAAATCTAGTGTGATTCATTTTCAAAAATGTGTGTGTGTTTGATATAGAAATCTGCTCCCTAAGCACTGTGGCTCCATGCTGCCAAGACAAAATAAATCAATGTGTTAATTACTTGAAAAAAACAACAGTAGAAAACCAGCTGTAATTAATGGAAAGAAAACAAATGGAAGCCCAAAGTAGTATTCCACTATGGAAGATTCCACACAAGCAAGTTTCCACCCAAGACTAGAATTATGAAATTGGTAAAAATAGATATTTCTCAACTCTGTGAACCACACAACCAGAACTAAACACCACCGGCCAGGAGTCCTATCTAGGGGTGAAGTGGACAAGCTGTGACTCACCTTTTATCATCCAAGGTACACATAACTTTGTCTTTTCTTCTTCTCTTTCTCCTTTGTCTTCTTTTTTGGATTTAACGACTTTGATTGGAAGAAGGATGTAGTTAAGACAAATACATATTTTTGGTTAGAACGATAAAGTGTGTGAAGTATGCTGGCATGAAGCCAACTGCAATCAGTGTTTTTATGAATGGACTAAAATTTCACTATGTGAGTCTGGGCAGTTCTGGGATGTTCCAAATGCCCAATGCTTGGCCTCTTCTGTTGCAGAATATTTGAACTTGCTATTTCAACCTTGACCTTTCTTTGTCTGTGTTGCAGAACACAGTTCAAAGGACACTTCCTGGTGACCCTCCACATGGATCAAGTCCCCTGGTGTTTGCTATCATTGCCTGTTGGGCTTTTCCTTCATAGCCTTTCTCAGACCTCCTGGCTGTGGATTTGTGTAATGTGAGATGATCTGATTACTGTTTGCCTCACTTTCTAGATGACGTGAAGATGGTGTCCATGTTGTTTTGCTCACTCATCTGTGTCTGGAACCTACTTTGGAATGAACCCATAACAAATAACAAATAAAATAAAATAACAAATGTCCTTAATGGTACACATTAATGCCTACCTTTTATGGAATGTCTACATGTTAGGTATTATAATAAATGGTTTCTGTATTTTAATTAACACACAGCATCCCTCTGTAAGTTTTAATCTCAAACATGGAACACTATATTCATTTGTCAGCCATTTGATGTAAGGGCAAGAACTTAATCATTGATTAAAACTCCCTGTCTTTTTAAAATACATATATACATTACACCTATAATGCCTATAATTTATGATTTCCAAATTGTCTAGGACATAAGAATATCTGTAAAGCAATTAATGCTTTTAGATTTTTACATCTTCTCCCATAACAATTTTTCCAGTTATATCATTAAATAATTTGACAGTATTTTAAAATGACTTGTTTTGGCATTTTGCCTTTCTATTTTCTTGGGATAGAAAATTCTTAATTGTTTTGTAATTAAAATAAGTACAACTTGCATATTTAAGAACAAACAGGACTGTGTCCTTATGGGTGTGCTACTTGTTATCTTCTTCTTTTTTTGGTACTGGGAATTGAACAGAGGGTGCTTAACCACTGAGATACATCCCCAGTTCTTTTAATTTTTATTTTGAGATAGGGCCTTACTAAATTTCTTGGGGCCTCACTAAGTTGCTGAGGCTGGTCTTGAACTTATTATTTTCCCTCCTCAGCCTCCTGAGTTGCTGGTATTTATTACAGGAGTGTGTCACTATACCCGGTCACTTGTTATATTCTTTTTTAAAAAAAATTTATATATGACAGCTAAATGCATTGCAATTCTTATTACACATATACAGCACAATTTTTCATATCTCTGGTTGTATACAAAGTATATTCACACCAATTTGTGTCTTCATACATGTACTTTGGGTAATAATGACCACCCCATTTCATCATCATTTCTAACCCCATGCCCCTTCCCTTCCCCTCCAACCCCTCTGCCCTATCTAGAGTTCATCTATTCCTCCCATGCTCCCCCTCTCTATCCCACTATGAATCAACCTCCTTATTATCAGAGAAAACATTCAGCATTTGATTTTTTGGAATTGGCTAACTTCACTTAGCAATATCTATCTAACTCCATCTATTTACCTGCAAATGCCATGATTTTATTTTCTTTTATGGCTGAAGAATATTCCATTGTGTATATATGCCACATTTTCTTTATCCATTCATCTACTGAAAGGCATCTAGGTTGGCTCCACAGTTTAGCTATTGTGAATTGTGCTGCTATAAACATTGATGTGGCAGTGTCCCTATAGTATGCTGTTTTTAAGTCCTTTGGGTATAATCCAAGGAGAGGGATAGCTGGGTCAAATGGTGGTTCCATTCCCAATTTTCCAAGAAATCACTTTTTATCTTCGTAAGTGGGCTGCACGCCTGTGCTCAGTATTGGTGATCATCAGCCAGTATGCTGAAGGGAGCATGAAGAGTGCTGATTAATCTTGGGAGTTGTTAAGTGCAGGTTGGTCAAGAAAGCTACTGCTGCATCCTTATACACATTTTGCAAAAGAGAAGATTGAGTCTCCAAGAGGAAAAGCAGTTTTCCTGATGTCACAAAGCTCATGAATGGTGGAGAATTTTGGATGAATAATCACATCTGTCTGATTCCCAAGCCAATGTTCTTTCTTTAGAATATATATGATTTTCTCTCACTTCTGGGTGGTAACTCCTTCTGGTAGAAACCATCTTTGATTTTTCACACGCTGTGACAAATAAAATAGCTATTATTAATTAATAGTTAATAAGTTATTTAGGATTTTCTTGCTGAAGGAGGGCCATTCTTTGACATTTACCATGAGAGTGGGTCATTTTATGCTGCAAAGATGGGCATTCCGCCTTTTTATAAGGTTGTGATTTCTTATATGGTGTGTGTGTGTGTGTGTGTGTGTGTGTATGTGTGGGGGGGGAGAAAGAGAGAGAGAATTAACAGCAATGTCTAAAGAATATCGAGTAGTCAAAATATACTTATTTATTAAACAAATCAGTTAATTACAATAAAAATGAAAAAATCAGTATCCTGAGCAGGACTTTTATACCCCCCATTCTTGTGGTTTTGCTGATGGTATCTGTTGGTTTCCCATCAGTGTCTCTGTTGATCCTTATTTTTCTACAAATTTATTTAGGAGGCTTCCCACATATATAAATATATACATACAAATATATGTAACAAATATTATATTTAAGTTTGTAAGTGTATATTTTATGTGTGTGTGTGAGCCTCAACCCCAGCCCTTCTTATCATTTATTTTGAGAATGGATCTTGCTAAGTTGCCTAGGTTGGCTTTGAACTTGTGATCCTCCTGCCTCTACCTCCAAAGTTGCTGGGATTACAAGCATGCACCACCATGCCCGGCTCACATTTCTTATTTTTTCAAAGTGATTTAACATGTTCTAAATTTATACATTTTGAAATGGAGTAAATAAAGTGAGATTTATTGCATGATGTGCAAGACAAGCAGGATGTTCACTGTGCTAAAAGGAATCGTGGAATCCTGATTTAGGATGGTTGACTGGTCGTGCTCCTTGGCACCCTCCTCTTTTAAAATTCCTATTGATCATTACAAAAGTCTAAAAGGGGTATGAATAAAAAAATCAAAAAGAGCAAGAGTCAATCATCAGCAAAGGAGAGACTGTTAAACAACTTTCTAGAAGATGGAAAACAGATGAAGGATTAGAGTCAAAAGCAAAACGTATCCTTGAATATGTGGAGCTCTAGGAGAGTCTGGGACTCAGAGATGCTGATTTTAGTTAAAGGCAAGAATGATTCTTTGGGCTCAGACTTTTGTGGCTTGAAAATCTTTTTTTTTTTTGGCAGGCCAGGTGAACTGGGGATTAAACTCAGGGGCACTGGACCACGGAGCCACATCCCCAGCCCTATTTTACATTTTATTTAAAGACAGGGTCTCACTGAGTTTCTTAGCACCTCACTAACTTGCTGAGGCTGGCTTTGAACTCGAGCTCCTCCTGCCTCTGCCTCCTGATCCTCTGGGATTGACAATCTTTGTATGAAGAGTGTACCCGCACTCCCACTTATACTGAAAATAACTGCTGATCAGGAATTTACCTCCAAACAAACACATGTTATTATCAAACAACAACAACAACAAAAAAAAAACAAACAAAAACCCTGAAAGATTGGGGAGAACTGGGGCAATATGGATTGCTCCAAAATAATTCTGGCATTTGGTGGCCCTCTAGGTCAAGGCCATCTCTATCATTCATTCACCCCTGAACAAAGTATTCCAGTCAACATGCTCTACTCAAGGACTCCCAAGTAGTTCTCTCCTTATTATTTCTTAAATATGATAGATCATCAAAGGTACCTTTTGGGTCGGGAATGTCACCCGAAAGCTGATGTGATGAAAGTTTGGTCCCCAATGCAGCTATGTCCAGAGGTGGGGCTTTGGGCTAGTGATTGGATCATGAGGACTCTCATCTTATCACTGGATTAATCCATCATCTGATGGATTAATAATTTGAATGACTACTGGGAGGAGGTGGGAAAAATGGGCAGGTGGGTGTGATTAAGGGAAGTAGTTCATGAGGGGTATGCCCTTGGGAACTACATCTTGTCCCTTGACCTCTCTCCCTCCCTCTCTGTTTCCCAGCTGCCACAAACTGAGCATCTTTCCTCCACCTCACCCTCCACCATGATGTTCTGCCTCACCTTCTGCCCAAAGCAATGGGGCCAGCTGACCATGGATTGAAATCTCTGAAACCAAAATAAATCTTTCCTCTTCTATGTTGTTCTTGTTAGTTATCTGGGTCACAGCAGTGAAGAGCTGACTAACAGCATCTGAAAAAAATCTGCAACATGAAAGAAAAGATTAAGAAGTACAATCCAGAAAAACTGACCCCCAAAGAAGAATGTAATTCTCTATTGTTATTATTATTATTACTACTATCATATGTGGTGCCAAGGATTGAACCAAGGGTCTCACACAGGCTAGGCGAGCATTCCACCACTGAGCTATCCCCCCAACCCTGAAATCATATAATTCAAGGAAAAAAAGAGACAAGAAAAATTTTAGTTTCTTCAGAAAGATTCAATAAATTTTTTTCATTCATAAAGCAAGAATGTATTTCTGTAAAAAAGGAATAATTAGAAGGAGCTCTTGGAAATTAAAAATATAGTTACTAAAAAAGAACCAGTAGAGGATTAAGGCCAGGTAATCACTTAGAAAATGTAGCATAAAGACTAAGATGAAAAATATGAAAGATAAGAAATGAGACCTAGAAGTTATCCCAAGGTTACCAATGTCATACTATTAGGAATATCTTCAGAACAGAAAGCAGACAGAATAGAAAAAAATAAATCTTTTTAAAGGAGGAAATAATTAAGAGAATAGCACAAGATAATATCCAAGAGCTGAATATCATTAGTTGACCAGAACAATGAGCAGATTCATTTCAACTTTCCATGAAAAAATTTCAAGAAATCAGACCATCATTTGAACTCCCCCCACCCAGCAGCTCTGGATTGATAGCAAACAATGGAGTATGTTTTCAAAGTTATGAGGAGAAATTGTTTTCAATCTTACATCTGATACTCAACAAAGCTGTCAATCAAGAGTTAGGGTAGAATAAACATGTTTTCAGATTTGTAAGGATCTAGCACCTTTGCTTGTTATGTATAGTTTCTTAGGCAGTTACTTGGAGAACTTGGCCCAGCTGAACAAGGGGGTAAATCAAGAGAGAAGAAGGCATGGGATTCAACTCAGAGGAATCACAAAGTGAGGTTCCAGCATCTAAGCTCAGGAGCCCATTGGGAGAGCATTTAGTCTAGAGTGGAGCTGTAAGAGGGTGAGAGCTAGAAAACTGGAAGTCTATAGATTTTCTGGATCTCTGAGATGCTGGAAGAATGAGGATTTGATAAAGGGAAACAATGCAAAGAGGCAACTCAAATTGAAGGAGGAGAAACAAACAAACAAAAGCCAAAAGGAAGTAGAAGAGGAGGAAGAGCAGAAAGACAAGAAATCAAGAAAACAAAAATTTGGAGGGCAATGAAGACTACCATTTGGCGGTTTATCCAATAATGCTACATATGCTTAATCATGTAAATACTGTTTACTGCTTTTCAAGTTTTAGAATCAACAAATCAGCAGGAAGAAAGACATAATTATGAATGCATGCAAAAAAAGAAAGTGTTCTCAAATTTAACACTGAAAGTTACAGTGCTCTGGTAGCCCTGGAAGTTGGAAAGAAGGGTGGTAGAGAAAAGGAGAAAGAACAAGACCACTTACTAATCAACCCGATGCAGAAGGTTGGAAGCAATAATCTCATGGAACAGAAAGGCTATTCTCTCTCGAAATATCTGGATTTGCTTTAGATCCTGCGATTGTTTCAAGTGACAGCTAATGGTCAAGAGGAAAAAAATGATCACTTAGCTGAAAAGGTTTTGAAAATATTAGCTAAAATATACTGAGGGTTTCTGATGAGAAACTCACCTTGGTAAACTTTATCCTAAAAATAGCTCTTAGAGGTGTACCTACTGATTAAAACAGAGCCCTGACTATAGTAAGTGGTTAGGGAGGTTAAGTAACTTGTTCAAGGTCACATAGCTAATATGTAAAATTGAACTTAGTTTTGTCTGGCTCAAAAAGGGTAGTAGCTGGGGATTGAATTAGAGAAAACTGCATCATATGCATTTATTAATATGTAAAAATGAACCCCACTATTATGTAAAACTCTAACGCACTGAAAGTTTTTTTAATGTCTAAGATGGTACTAATAAATATATAATGTGAACCATATAAGTAATTAAAATTTCTAGTAGCTACATTACAAATGTAAAAAGAAACAAGTGGGAAAGGGAATAGGGAGAAGGAGGAGGGAAGGGAAAGGGAAAGTACTGGGGATTGAATTGGAACAAATTATATTCCATGCTTGTATAATTATGTCAAAGTGAACACTAGCATTGTGTATAACTGAAATGAACTAATAAAAAGAAACAAGTGAATATAAAAATTGCTCTACATCGGTAATCACCAAGGAAATGCAAATCAAAACCACAATGAGCTATCTTCTCACTCCAATTAGAATGGCTCTATAATCAAAAGATTAAAGATCACAAATGCTGGTGAGGATTCAGAGAAAGGGGAAGTCTCACACATTTATTTGTGAGAACGTAAATTACTGCAGTTACAGAACATAGTATGGAGTTTTAAAAAAACTAGAAATAGATCTGCCACATAACCCACAAATCCCACTATTGGGTATCTACCCCAAAGAATTTAAATCAGTAAATTGAAGAGGTTGAACTCCTCTGTTTATTGTGGCACTCTTCACAACAGCCAGGCTGTGAAATCAACCATAGAAGAATGGATAAAGATAATGTGGTACAATATACATAATAGAATATTATTCAGCAATTAAAAAGAATGAAATTCTGCTATTAGTGACAACATGAATAGAACTGGAAGACATTATGTGTGGCAAAATTAAATCAAGCAGTTATGGAAGATAGTATGGAGTGTCTACAGGAGATTGGTCCCAGGTCCAAAAAGACAAATAGCACATGTTCTCACTTATTTGTGGAAGCTAGGAAGTTGATTTCAAAGAAGTGAAGAGTAGGGGCTGGGGTGTCAGGGGCCACCATGTGTTAGAATCTGTAAACAAGTCAGGATGGCGCCTGGCAAAATGCCAGAGGGAGTGGTTTGTGAAGTAATGCCAGCGAGCCATTAAGTGTAGAGATTCCTTATTGGTTGACTGCTGTATCAAGTTTATGTTAATTAGATAAGCTGTGTGGAATGTATATATACCACTCCTGTCCTACAATAAACGGCTTCCACTCCTGCTGTATTGATCTACCCAAGTCCTCCCCCCCCACCCCATTATTCTGCTGCAGCCGGACGGCGGCAACCATGAACAGGAGACGAGAACGTATAGTTAGCCTTGAGGGATGGACCTCACTCCGTGGGGCAGGGGAGAGAAGCTCTGAGACTGGGCTACACCCCGCTGAAACCCAATCCCTTGCCTCTTTTGGGTGGAACTTTCTTGAGTGTCTTCCCCTCAATAAACAGGGTTTCAGGCATGCATTTTCTCTTTCTTTCCAACGGACCCTTAAGTTCGAGAGCTGTCCCTGATTCCTGCAAGAAAAAGATATTTCTGTGTGTTGCATGCTTCCTTCACTGTTTTCTTAGTTATTGATGTAGCCAGCTCTTGTGAACCCAGCTCAGGTTGCCACCCTGGCTACCTGGGATAGTTTTTAGTGGTAGAGAGCTTGCCTAACATGTGGGATACCCTTGGTTCCACCCCTTGCACTAAAAAAAAAAAAAGGTAGAGAGTAAAATAATGGTTACCAGGGAGTGGTAAAGGTTTAAGTCCGATAAGAGAAAAGATGGTTAACTGGTACATGGGTGCTGTTGCATCTGAGGAATAACTTTTGATGTCCTATGGCACAGATATGTAACTATGACTGACGACAATTAATTGACTATTTCAAAATAGCTAGTGGGAGGATTGTGAATGCTGACAATACAAAGAAACAACAAATGTTTGAAGTGATAGAAAATGCCAATTATCCTGATATAATTATTATACATTACATACATGTATTAAATTGCCACACTGTACCCTACAAATCTATGTGCATATCTAGGCACAATTACTTGGTGAAAAATAAAAAAAGAAACAAATGAAATTAATTTGAACAATATATTTGATTTAATTTTCATATCCAAAATATTATCATTTTGATAAGTAATCAACATACAGAAATTACTAAGGAGATGATTTTTGTTCTTTCTCTCAAATCAAGTCTTTAAAAATCTAATATCTATTTTACATTTAAATTCCATCTTGATTTGCTCAACAGTCACATTTCAAGTACATATTGGCTACAAAGCACATTGGAAAGCTCAAGTTTAAGCCCTCAACTACACGTGGTGATGTCCAAGAGGCCTTAGGGAGGTGATCAAGCATTTCCTTGTAGACCTACAAACTTTGAGTTGCTCACAGGACAACAGTTGCTGATACTCAGGACATAGTTATCAGCCCACTGTATTGGAGGGGTACTGCATCTGCAGATTCAATCTCAGATCAAAACTATTTGGGGGAAAAAAATCACATCTGTACTAATGAGCAACAGAGCATTTTTTTCTTGTCATTATTCCCTGAACAATATAGTATAATAGCTATTTATACAACAATTACATTGTATCAGACATTATAAATAATCTAGAGATGATTTAAAGCATATGGGGAGGATATGTATAGGTTATATTAAATGCTACACCATTTTATATAAGGAACTTGAGCATTGATGGATTTTGGTAGATTGCAGAGTATTGGGACCAATCTCCCGTAGACACCAAAGTACAACTATGTATGAATTTGGAATCTACTAAGTGTTTGGTTGGTCTTAGGAAAATAGTTAAGAATTGTTGAGCATGGAGTAAGTATATATACCCCAGGGCTGGTCAAGATGTCCTGGGTGAAGCTTCAGATGGAGCAGAGAAGAGGGCTGAGGTCTGAGCCCTGCATCCTCCAACATCCAGAAACTGGGAGGGGGAAGATTCAGCCAAGGAGACAGGGGATGAAGAGGTCATTGAAATAGGAGGAAAATTGGAAGAGGGTAGTACCTGGGCAACCAATGGAAAAAAGTCTCTAAGAGAATCCAGGGGTGAAAATAAAAGCTGAGAGCAGACTATTTGATCAAGAAGAACACACTGGTGGCATGAACAGGGCTGTTTTCACTGGAGTGGAAGGCACATAAATCTGAGCTCTGGTAGTGATGCCTGAGGACATAAATCCAGAATGGAGTGGGAAGAGTGATTGTCAAGAGGTTGCAAAAAATGGTTGGAGGAGAAATGTTAGAATTGGTGAGTTGAAGAGAAAGGATGGATTTGTGAGGAATATTTTTGTCAGAATCAATGTACATGGTGATGGATTACATTTAAAATGTTTATGGAGGCCTGCAGTAGAATTGAAAGAGCAAAGGTGTTTGGGCCAATTACAAAGATACAGTTTGTATCAAGAGGTAGCTCCAATTGGTGGAGTGTTCTTGAGTTCTAAAAGAGCTTTCTTATCTGTAAAATGGGCAAAAAGAGGATGGCATGAAATTAAATTATTTTTACCAGGCAGAAGATCTGTAAGGATACCCAGCACACCAGAGGTACTTCCTATAACCAAATGTCCAGGAAGGCATAGGTATGGCACAGTCTATTTAGAGAAAGTGACATGTGTGTCATGGTCCTGTCGGGCTCTGGGCATGCCTGGAAAGCAGCAGCTGGTACTCCATTGCCAGGGTCTTGGGACAAATTCTGAGCCTTTTCTAAATTATACTCACCTGGGGCTCTCTTTTAGCTTATTTAAAAATCCCCCTTTCTAGGGAAACAGGAACAAACAATTAACAAGCCCCAAATGTTCTACATTATATGAAGGCTTAAGAGTAATAGTACTCCTTATTGCTTACTGGATTTTAAATAGAGTTGACTTAACTTTTCTTAGCAACCCTCTTGTTCTGGAAGCCAGTAACTCTTCTCTTCTTTTCTATTGCTTGAGCAAAGGGCTTCTTAAATTCCCAACCTCCTACCTCCTGAGGTGCCCTTTTTTTTATCTCAATTGCTGAATCTTGGGTGATATTGGTTGGTAACGAGGTTGTGCGAAGGACTGAAGCATGAATTTCTATCCTCCGCGGAAACTCCAGATTCAGCATCTTGCTCTCAATGTCCTGTTTTATTTACGGAAATCATGTTAAGTCTATTTTTGTTTGTCATTTCTAGGACATCTCTATTTAACAGCATATTTTCTCTGACCTTTGTTCAGAGGAGACAGGATTGTGTTGAGTACAAGGAGCAGGCAACACCGGCTTGTCATTGTCCCTGAACATGATTAGTGTCTGTCTTCAAACTAACTCCTAAGGCACCGAGGGCAGGGACTGAACATTAGATCTCAGAGTCCAGTGCACAATAGGAAGATTTGCTGGGTTTTAAACAAATATTTCCATTACAAACTCTGGCAACCGTTTCTTTCTTTTGGTTAATTCTTAGGAATCCCATTCATTCTGAGAGATTCTAATATTTGTCACCTGTAAATTTATGTTTTTAACTCTGACACAGATTTTAGGACCCCAAAAGACTATAAGATCCACCTGTATAAAAGTGAACTTGCTATTAACTAGCATTGCAAAATGGAAAGTTTTTAGAATATTCTTGAAACATTTTAAAAACAAGACCAAAAAGCTTCTTTAAGAATTTATGAATTTTATTTATTTTTAATAAAATGATGAAGTAATGATGCTTTTTAACTCCATGTTACCCAGTTTGAAGAGTCTCTTGCACAGTTAACTAGGACTAAGATTTTCATGGAAATATTGGAACTCAGCTGCTGAGACTTTGCCTGCTCCAGGTATTGTTTGTTGTACATTCCCATCACCAGGTGGGATAGCTCAGGTAGAGATATATGCTTCTGATAGGAACAAAGGAGTTTCTAACAATGAGTTTTTACCCAACCACCACCTTTTTTTTTTTTTTTTTTTTTTT
>NW_026000093.1:18900139-18960027 GCF_001458135.2 Marmota marmota marmota
CCCAACCCCCCCCTTTTTTTTTTTTTTTTTTTTAGTGAGTTGCATACCTGCTGGAAGTCAGCATAATCTTGCAGACTTCCATTTGGCATTTCATCCACGTTCCCTATACATTCCCAAATGTCAGTTCTCTCTGTAAAACTTGCAATGGAATTTTTACTGGCACACAAGTGTAGATTCAACCTTTTGGCTTTTTTTTTCTCTGATCTCTATCAGCAAAATGAGGTTTGGGATTTGATGGGGTCATGTCAGAATCAAATTCCCTTAATTCTCATTCTAACACAGTGCTCTATCTAGTTGAAAGGTCTTCTGCTCCCCAGACATTTATTTCTTCAACATAGGGCATATCAGCGGGGGAAGTATTAGAGACTGGAGATGCGCACATCAATCTGAGCTCTGGCAGTGATGCCTGATGTTGGCCTCTCTCTGTTCCTGTCATGGATTCTTAACTACAGTGTGTGAGTTGGAAGTTGTAATCCTCGGATATCTTAATCTAAAATGACTCTGTCAAATATCATGTTGATTACCTTTCCAGATTTCATCCATATTTTCTGACCAGATTATTATTTCCTTTTGTAATACACATTTTAGATTGGCCATATTAAACTATTCGTTTGATGTTTACAGCTCTATGATTCACTTTTTCAAAGTTATTTACTATTTTGTCATTGTGTCTCTAATTGGTTTTGGAACCATTTTGGAGGCTTTGTTCTGGATTATTGTCAAAATGTTTTTCCTCTTCGGGGGTCTGGATAAAGAGCCTGAGAAATTTTCTCTTTTCAGTATCTTTACTGCCTAGAGTAAGAATGTATTTACATTGTTGGGACTAAATTTTGTTATTTTCTCCTTCTAAGCCATAAACCATAAATGATGTGGAAATCATCTGTTATGGAAATGAAATCTCATAATTCAAAATGTCTGGCTTTAATTGTCTTGTAATAAATGACACTGAGTTAATAATGGTAGGACTGTGTGGGATGAATGGAAATTTGGCCCCAGAATTGATACCGGAATAAGTTTACAGATGCCAAGCTCAGTTAGGGGTCAATTCTGTCTTTTTTAAATTTTAAAACTTCCTGGGACAAAATCTTTAAAATAAATAGGAGTTTCCTTTTTACTGATAAAGATAGCAGATGGCGAAATGGGGCCAAATAACAGAACTGGTATGACTTGTCCCTAAACAGAGTAGCAGGTACATAGACCAAAGGTTAGCCTCACCCCTACCAGGGGTCCTCATCAAGTCTTTGACTTTGGACCACTAATTTGAAGAATTAGAAAGAGACTGGTAAAATTGCAGATCATGGTTCTGAGATCCTCATCAAAGAAACCTTCTCATCTGCTGGAACTATATAAATAAAAGAATAAATGGGCCCTCATTCTCATGGCATAAGTCTTGTTTTCTTAAGCTCTGTCAAATCAAGTTTTCTGGCTAGCACCTTCTAGTGGAACTTGATTTTATTATTGTTGTTTTTAAAAATGGACTTAAAGTTCGGTTTGCTAATACACTTGTTATAAAAAAGTGCCTTTTCTTGGGTTTTCAAGGGTTCTATACTTTTTGGAAGGTTTAGAAGGGGACAATAAGCTTACTTTTATTCAGTTGAATCTGTTTAAATTGAAAAGGATTCAATGAAATTCCCAGTGTGAGTCCTGAGAATAAATATGAGTATGCTTTTAGGTAAAGATCACATTTTAGTTTTATGAACAGAAGTTCCTTAATTGACAACTGGATTACCTTTAAAAGTATTTTGAGCAAGAAGGACTTCAGAAATAAAAACCTCTTAATTTTTAATAGATTCCTCCCAACCTATAACTGACTGATAGGTAACAGTCCAATAAAGCAGATAAATCCTGTTGGGGTCAATTTATCCTATGATCTTGGAGGTTCAGGAGATAATTCCATTGCCTAAAATTGTATGCTCAATAGGTGCTTTAATGAGGGAGGGGTTGTTGTTGCTTTATTGGGATTTTGGTAAATAGCTTTCTGAAAAAAGATTATTATTTCCATGTCCTAAGAACTTTGAGATTCAACTACTCATTTTTTCCCTTCTGTATGTTGGTGTTTAAAGTCTTGTTGTAGACCCTCATCATTATACAAAATACATATATGATGATGTGAGGGGAAAAAAAAGAAATGTGTTACATTAGATTGGGTAGAGAGAGGTGATGGGAGAGGAGGGGAGGGGAAGGGGTGATAGGAAGGGCAGCAGAATAAAATAGACACTAGTATGGCTGTATGTATATACGTGTCTGTATAATCAATGTGATTCTGCAGCCTGTACACTTGGAAAAATGAGAAATTATACCCATTTGATTCAAATGTATGATATGTCAAGATCATTGTATTGTCATGAGCAACTAATAAAAAAAATAAAGTCTTGTTGTGTCCTCTAGTACCCTCAGCCCACTTCAGTTCAAAGGTGACTTCTTTTATGTGGATGACTTTTTAGGTGCCACATTTTTTTTAAGAACCTTTTAACCTTACTCCTGGCTTGGCTGACTGCAGAAGTATATGTGTGGGCTTTTAAATTATATCACAGAATACTTGTTCTTCTAAGTACTTGTCAAGTAGGTGACTCTGATTCCTGGACTCTCTCTGAAAGAAAATGTGAAGATGCACCTAAAAATATGCAGGTCATTTACACATTCATTTCTGCTTAAAACCTAAACCACACTGTTTCTGTCCTACTACTTTGCTACTGTGAACTTAATTCATATAACATGTCATAGATATTGAAGGACTATTAAAAATGACCTTACGGATAGTCTTGTTTTTATGGTAAGGATACTGGTGAAGATAAAAGGTACTAAATAAACAACAAACTTCTTTATAAAGATCTATCTATAGGAGAAATTTCTCTCAGACACTGAGAATGAAAGAGATTCTCTTTGTAATTTCCTTTTTACAGTGACTGCTAGGGAGCCCAGAGCCAAATATTCAGGCCAGGTCAAGCAATTGTGCTCAATTTTATGTTGTGCATTTTGTACACTATTTTCATCTATTCCCATGTTAATCTTTCAACTCTATGCTTTTATGAACTCACTTCCTACTTGTCATCTAGTTTCATTGCATACATTTTAAAGAATTTTAAATCCTGTTGAAACTAGGTGAGGTACAAATAAATAGCACAGAACTCATTAATATTGTGGGGATTTAGAACCAATTAAAATGTAACAGGTGCAATCCCAGTGGCAGGATGTGACTTTAACATTCATGAATGGGGTCTTCAGTAGCTTGGTGGGTAGCAGGTTGTGGCCATCACTAAAGGGACAGGAACAGAAGAACAAGAGCGTGACAAGAGTGATAGCAGATAAGATATGCATCCCCACTTCCCAACAGAAAACTTCCCAGAAATGACTGGGGGGAGGAGCTTTCCAATGGGAGGTAGTTGGTTCACAGATAGGTGGGGGAGCCAGGGATGTACAGTAGTCCTCCATTATCATATTTCCCTTTCTGATATTTTAGTTACCCATGGACAACCATGGTAAAAAAAAAATATTAAGTGGCTGTGGCTGTGGCTCAGTGGTAGAGTGCTTGCCTGGCATGTGCAAGGTACTGGGTTAGATCCTCAGCACCACATTAAAAATAAAATAAAATAAAGGTATTGTGTCCAGCTACAACTAAAAATTTAAAAAATCTATTAAATGAAAAATTTCAGGTATAAATAACATAAATTTAAATGCACATTGGTTTTTGTGGCACAACAAAACCTTATGCAATCCTGCTTTGTCTCACCAGATGGTGTGACTTTGTCCCGTATATCCACAATGTATATGCTACCTGCTCACTAGGGCTCAGTACTATCTGTTGTTTCAGGCATTGACTGGGGATCTTGGAACATATCCCACATGAATGAGGGAGGACTGCTGTACACTTAATTACTATTTGGATAGCTCTATTTTAACCTGAAAGTTGGGTTGGCCTAAGGAAACATATGTTAGTATACAAATGAAGTGAATGACTCTTCATGACGAATTTTGAAGGAAACCATCTTTCATTGACCTATCACAAAATCTGACATGCCATGATTTAAACTTGTTCCTGTGATTGAATGTTTTGTATTTCCAGGCATTTTTTCTGAGGGTAAACAATGAGATTTTATTATCACCCAAAATATGTGAAAACAGTCTATCAGATTTTTGTGTGTGTGTGTGTATGTGTGTGTGTGAGAGAGACTGTGAAACAAAGCATGTTATAAAGGAAAGTGTGAATCTTTTCTGGTTTAGAACACAAAGCTTGGTTAGGCAGGGGAAGAGGGAGGCAGCCTGGTGCTGGGAGAGAGGAGAAATACCATGAGCCGAGAAGATATGATTTTTATTAAGATGATTATAAATGTACTCTAGAACGGAAGAAGCTGTAAGTCCTATACTAGGTAAGGTAGTCCTCAGTTTTGATGTCTGAATGCTTCCAATAATACCTCAACCTTGCTTTTATTTACAGTAATTCTCTATTAGCTCCATTCTGTACCTTTTTCTTTTACTTTCCCCTGCCTCTTCTATATCTTTTACTCAGACTTGATGGCTACTTTTTTCCTCTTGCCAAAAAACTTTCAGATTCCACACAGACATGGACAGTACGCACAGCACGGAACTCCTCTCTGTTCTGGAGGCCAAATGCCAATCTCGTTCTTACGAGGGATTTTGCTCACCAGCCAGAGCCTTTCCTGCTGCTTCTGCATGATGGAAAGGAAATGATACTTCCAATTGTGTCCCTGATAATCAGCCATCTCTACAGGAATCCAAGACCCAGAACTCCATGCCTGTGTGGTGGAGCGAGGCACCCATCACAGAGGCATCTGCACTTCTGGTTTCCTGGGTAGTTCTCTGAAGTTACCCTGTGCTGGTGCCCCATGCACAGAGTTCCACTCCTACCCACAAACCTAGTTCTACACCTGTCAGCGTTCCAGACAATTGTGCCCAGGTGTATGGGGCCCCATGGAGATGTGGGATCACCCTACAATTTGCCTCTTCTGCCTTCAGCCTCTTGTCCCTGGGACTCACATTCTACTCCATAAAATTTGTCTGGGGAAACATGTTCAAATACAGATCTTTTCCCAAATAATGTCTTGAGGCCCACAGTTAGTTCTCCTTGATAGGAAAGTTGCATTTCACTGTGGAGCCTTAGATGCAGGCATATAAACCCAGTGCTGTGAACCTATTTGAGCCACGACTCAAAATGGCACACAGCTCCATCTTTCAAAGAGCTAGGAGGGATTGAGATGTACTGTTGGACTATCTTGGCCAAATACACTGACCACGACTTCCGTAATATGTCATCAATCCTACTTCTGACTCTCATTTAAAAACAATTTGCCAAAGTATATTCCAGTGTGATATGTAAGCTGTAGGGAGTCCTTACAGTTATTGCAATCTGATGTGCAGAACATGTAGATGTTCTGTAAGGAATGCCAGAAGTCCAGATTTTCAGAAAAGGAATCTGTTTGTAATCACTTGTAAATGAGTCTCAGATGCCATACAATGGCCTTTGGCACATTATTTTAATTATAACTTTGGAGGACAATGGGTAGAGGTTAAATGCATTTGCTAGATATTCTTAGCATCCAACATCATAAAGGTTCCTGCTGAATTATTATCTCTCTTGTTTTTCTGATGGTCTCAAAAGGTTCTCCTTTGCAGAAAAAGCAATTAAGTGGACATTAGCCTTTAATGCTTGTCTTATTTCATTTGTGTTGCTCTAAAAAATATCATAAACTGGGTAGCTTAGAAACAACAAAAATTTATTTCTAACAATTTTGGGAAAGGGGAGTCCAAGATCAAAAACACTGGAAGATTTGGTGTTTGGTGAGGGTGTATTTTCTTGTGAATAGATGATGCCTTCTTGTTGTGACCTCACATGGTGGAAGGGATGATGGAGCTTTATTGCACCTATTTTAATAAGAGCACTAATGTGTGAGAGCTGCCTTTATGACTTAATCATCCCACATTCTTAACGCTATCACTTTGAAGGTTAAAATTTACTATGTGGTTTTGAGGGGTGGGGACCAGTACTCAGATTATAGCAATGTTTATGGTTTTACCTTTACTCTGTTGATGCCTAAATCCCTGGTGACATGAAATGTGTTGCTCATGTGTTGTTTTTTCTGCATCCCAACTGTTTATGGGCATTTCCTTTAGAGACTCAGTGTTCTCTCTATATCCATAAATGCTTATCTTACACTCATATGTATATCATGTCTCTCAAAATATAATATTGGAATTATGCTACTTTAGAGACTGACTTTAAAAATAATAATTTATGTGGCTGCATTACTGTAGTATGCTGATTTTAAGTCCTTTCTATATAGACTGAGGAGTGGGATAGCTGGGTCAAATGGTGGTTCCATTTCAAGTTTTTTAAGAAATCTCCATACTGCTTTCCGGATTGGTTGCACCAATTTGCAGTCCCACCAGCAATGTATGGTGTGCCTTTCCTCCCACATCCTTGCCAAAATTTATTGTTGCCTGAATTCTTGATAACTGCCATTCTGACTGGCATGAAATGAAATCTTAGAATAGTTTTGATTTGCATTTCTCTAATTACTAGAGATGTTGAACATTTTTTCATATATTTGTTGATCAAAAGTATATTTTCTTCTAAGAAGTGTTTGTTCAGCTGCTCAGCCCATTTATTGATTAGGTTGTTTGATTTGGGGGGTTGTTTTTTGAGTTCTTTATATATCATGGAGATTAAAACTCTATCTGATGTGTGTGTGGCAAAAATTTGCTCCCAAAATGTAAGCTCTCTCTTCACCTCATTGATTGTTTCAAGCAGCTCAGTTCACAATAGCTAAACTGAGGAAGCAACCTAGATGCCCTTCAGTAGATGGATGGATAAAGAAACTGTGGTATATATACACAATGGAATATTACTCAGCATTAAAAGAAAATAAAATTATGGCATTTGCACGTAAATTGATGGAGTTGGAGAATATCATGCTAAGTGAAGTAAGCCAATCCCCCAAATCCAAAGGCCGAATATTCTCTCTGATAAGTAGATGCTGATCCATAACTGGGGGAGGGAGGGCATGGGAAAAATGAAGGAACTTTGATTGGGCAAAGGGGAGGGAGAAGTGGAGAGGGGGTATAGGGCAGGAAATATGGTAGCATGAAATGGACATCATTATCCTAAGTCCATGTATGACTGCACATATGGTGTGATGCTATATCGTGTCAACCAGAGAAATGAAAAGTTGTGCTGAAATTGTGTATAATGAATCAAAATGCATTCTGCTGTCATATATACCTAATTAAAATTAATTAATTAATCAAAAATAATTTATAAACTGGGCATGGTGGTGCATGCTGGTAATACCATCGACTCGAGAGGCTGAGGCAGAAGGGTTGCAAGTTCAAAGCCAGCCTCTGAAACTTAGGGAGGCCCCTAAGCAACTTAGCAAGAAACTGTCTCAAAATAAAAAATCAAAAGGGCTGGGGGTGTGGCTCAGTGGTTAAGTGCCCCTGGGTTCAATCCTCAATACTACTACTACTGCTTCTACTAATAATAATGATATTTATGATTCATAAACCCCACAGTTTATGGGAGGGGGAGAAAAAGTTTGATCCTGGCAAAAGAAAACCCTTTGTTTGCTAAGCATGATGAAGATTATGTTTGAAGATGGAGATGGGGAGAGAATGACTTGTTCAATGTAATAAAGCAGGGAGAAATTTGAGATGGGGAGAATGAAACCAGAAAGAAGAAACAGCAACCACCACATTGGGCTATGCATAGAGTAGGGTGGGTGAAAAAAAGTTACTCTTAGAACTTTAGAGACAGAACTATGGATATTCAAAGAACCTGGCCCAGAAGTGAGAAGAGTGGGATTGTGGGCAATTGTGTGTTTAAGGGCATCATAAAAAGAGCATTTATGGGGAGACAAAGCACATGACCACAGAGAAGTGGAAAAGATTGACATGGATTCCAGAACACATTCTAGGCACAAGTTAGGAATTAGTTTTTAGATTAAAATTAGTCTGTCAGAAGATAAAATTGCAACCATTTAAAGATATTAAATGGCTTGATTTTGCAATTCAGGAATTGGGCAACTCTTTATTTCATAAAATACAGTGTTTCAATGATCTAATCAGAAGAGATTGATTTTAGAGATAAAGAAGGGTTGAAAAAAGCAGAAACAAAGAGCAAAAAGCAGGCCAGTCATTTAATATTTACTCTCCTTGTTAGAGAAAAACTGGTTAACATCGGATTACTTTTTGTGTGTGTGTAAGGATTAAGGCAAAGGGAACTTCATTATCATGATTGAAACAAGCCTGTTTGGGAAGTTTGATTGTTATCTCTCTCATTTCTCCTGGTTTCTTGAAGGTCAAATAAGCAGCTGAGATTTGTTTTGGTGATGTGAACTTGAGCATGGCAACTCCATTTTTAATCTGTTCTGCTGGGGCCTCCCACAGGAGCATAGTCCAAGCAATGGTCTCATGCAGCAGGCATGGGTGAGAAAGCCATAGCTGATAGGGAGACGAAGGTACTGTGGCTTAGTCTTAAGTGATCAGGAGGAGCTGAGTCAGTTTCTCCATGGAACAACATTACAGTCATGAAGGTCCTGGCTTGGCAAGTTTGAATTTCCTATTATTGACAAGCAGAGGAAGCTTAAGAGGGACCACCTAACTCTAGAATCAAAGGGAGCACTGTACACACTGAGATAACCTCCTAGGTATTTCTGGCATAGAAGATAATTATATGAACCCAAACCCCAGATCTACCAGAGGAATCAGAGATTCTGTGTTTGTGTTGTGTGTGTGTGTGTGTTTGTGGGACAGCGTAAGATAAGGAAGTGTTCTAATAAGCAGGAGGTTCAGGATGGCTCAGAGAGAATGGATGAAAGTCAACAGGAAAGTGTTCTTCCTTAATATCACTATCCTACAAATTGTGTAGTGCGTTGACTTTTGTAATAAAATACATCCGCTCTTTAAATCAGTGGTTTAAGAACTGCTTCTCTCTTTTCTCAAAGCCACTAAATGCTTTCTTCAAAAGATATTCTATCTAGAACTTTAATTTATAGAATGGAACAAGCTGAGCATTTCTGCTGCCTTTTTTGGGCCACATTTTCTTTTCTTCCATCTGTCTTTCTGTTTCCTGCATTCCTCCCAATCCAGGCCCCTTTTAAAATTCCTTGAGTCTGGAAGCATTGAATGAAGGTACTTCTCCAATTAGAGTCTTCAGAATTGGTTTTGTATATTGGTCGGTCAGACCTTCAAGAATTTCTACTTGAGTCCAATAAAGGTCACACTGTCTGTGCAGGAACAAATGTCATGATGAAGCTACTGGCCCAGAGGCTTAATTACTGGCTATGATTCTGACTCATTGACTATTGTACTTAGAATACAAAGTGATTTCTGGCCTTGCCTTAGCTTCTTTAATCAGAGGGCCACCCACACTCCCTTGCCCTGAACACACTGCCAGGCTGAAAGACATTTTTTTTTTTTTTGGTTTATTTTTAAATAGATGGACACAGTACCTTTATTTTGTTTATTTATTTTTATGTGGTGCTGAGGATTGATCCCAGGGCCTCACACGTGCTAGGAAAGCATTCTACACTGAGGTACAGCCCCAGCCACATTCTTGTTTATTTTATTGCTGCTGTTTTCTGTACTAAAAATATTGTCTCACTGGTCCTGAACCAATCATAACCTTGATACAGTAAAAACATTAAAAAAAATAGAGAGTGTTATTCTGGTAGCAAGTTTATGTTGTGAATATTTTCCAGTTATCAAATTTCACAAGTTATATTTTTGATTACAGTTAAACATGTTGAAGCAAATTTTCCTTAATTATGTTGGGTGTTTTAGTCAGCTTTTTCGCTGCTGTGACTAAAGGACCTGACCGACCCAATTATAGGGGAGGAAAAGGGCTCATGGTTTCAGAGGTCATAGTCCATTCCATGAGGCTGAACATCATAGCAGAGTGTGTGGTGGAGGGAAGCAGCTCACAGGAGATCCGGAAGCAGAGAGAGAGGGAACAGCCATGAGCCAGATACAAAATATATGCCCCATAGCCACACCCCCAATTAACCACTTCCTCCAGCCACACTCCACCTGCCTCCAGTTACCACTCCATTAATACCATCAGGGCTTAATTCACTAATTTGGTTAAAACTCTCACAACCCAATCATTTCTTCTCTGAAACTTCTTGCATTGTCTCACATGTGAGCTTTTGGGGGACACCTCATATCCAACCTAACATTGGGTAATTATTTGTCTGTCATCTGTAATGTCTGCATGGTAGCCAAATGTTCGAATCTGGCAGCCAGCTTTACTTCCTTGAATCTTTAATGATATGATTCAAGTTAAATGAGATTATAAGGATGGAGTCCTATGTGAGACTCAAAAGGACACACACACAGACACACACATCTATGTGTGTGTCTGTGTGTGTGTGTGTGTGTATGTACATACATATATATATAGTATAAGGTTTTGGCTCATGTGATTATGGAGACTGAGAAGTCCCATGATCTGATATCAGCAAGCTGGAGGCCCAGGGAGCTAGTGGTATAGTTTGAAAGCATGAGAACCTGGGAGCTGGCAGTGCAGATACAAATCCAGGTCTAAAGTTCTGAAAAACAGGCACAAGATCAATGTCCCAGCTTAAGAAACCAGGCAGAAAGTAAATACAACCTCTCTCTACCTTTTTGTTCTATTTGATCCCTCAGGAGATGAGAGGATGGCCACCTGTGCTGGTGTGGGCCATCTTCTTTACTCAGTCTGCCAAGCCAGATGCTAATCTCTTCTTGGAAAGACTCTCACTGACATACTCAGAAATGTTTTATTAGCCATCTGGCCATTCTGTGACCCAGTCAAGTTGACACATAAAATTAACCATCCATAAGAGTTAATCTAACAGAAGTTGTACCCTTATAAAAGAGGAAAACATGCTAGAGGTCTTCCTCTCTCTGCCACGTGAGCACATATTGTGAAGGCCACCATCTGCATATTAAGAGGGCTCTTGCTAAAGCTTGGAGTTTTCTGGAACCTTGACCTTAGACTTTCCAGTCTCTAGAACCATGAGAATTAAAATTCTGCTGTGTAAACCATTAAGTCTATTGTATTTTGATCTGGCAGTCTAAGAAGACTAAGACCAGTTTGCTCTAGAGGTGAGCTCAGGACTATGTTTTGAGAATTTCTAGGACCAAGACCATTTTGTCACCTACTGACCTTCCCATAGTGCCCTTGCTCTCTCACCTGTAAATAGAGTTTGCAGAATCCTCTGTCAGTCTTGCTGCTATGCTTCAGTAGTTACTATTAGTGATTTTGGATGCTTCTGTTTTCTGGGCACATGAATGCCCCATTTTCCTCTTTCTACTTTCTCCCACATGTGTGTGGATACCAAACAAGTCTTGTCACTATTGGTGGTTTATGCCCTCTTCTCATAATTTGGGATTCTTACCAACTTAGATCTTACATCCTTTTCTTGGATTTTACCCTAGAAACTATCCTTAGGCTTCTTAAACCACACTAGAAATCATTCAGTACTTTTAAATCTTGAAGTGAATTGCAGAATACAGCTTCTAAAGCAGAGTGGTGATAACAATAGATTATCTAGGGTTTTTCTTATAGTGGGGAGGTCTCTGAATCTGATTAAATCTGATGAGACGGGTTACCTAAATTTTATTGTACTTGAATTTTTGCCTCTGGTCCAGGTCTAATGAGTTTTAGAAGGGAGAAATGGGAGTTTTGAACCATCTCATTTCTGTGTTAAGAAAAATTCTCCAGTTGGGTGTGGTAGTGCATGCCTATAATCCTGTGACTCAGGAGGTTGAGGCAGGATGATTACAAATTTGCAGCCAGCCACAGCAAATTAGTGAGGCCTTGAGTGACTTAGAGAGATCTAGTCTTAAAATAAAAAGAGCTGGGGAGGTAGCTCAGTAGTAAAAAGTCCCTGGGTTCAATACCCAGTACCAAAAAAACAAATGAACGAACAAACTACCTAAACTAAACCAAATAAAGAACAAAACAAACAAACAAACAAACAAAATTCTATAACTTAGAAATATACAATGAAATCTTTATCCTGTTGAAATAACTGTTTTAAAATAATCAGGCTTGATCCTCTATTAGAACTAAAATTCATAAAGTTCATAACTATATCTGATGATCTAATTTCAAGATAAGTATAATTATTAGCTAATCATAGATGAGGAGAAAAAAATCACAGTTGAATCAAGGTCAATTTTTATTCTAAATTTGGAGAGGTAGATTTTACACTGAGTTCCCTAAATCAGTAATTTTATATGTGTATGCATTTAAAATAGTGAACACTTCTTTCCTGAAATGCTGATTATAAATCTGGGGCATATCCTACTTTAGAAAGTCATTTTATAATAAAAAACAAGACTTGGAGCTATTAATAAAAACAATGCCCTAGTATCATTACTTGTTCAGAGACAGGATAATTGATGGGATTAAAAAATCCCAATCGTGATTTTTAATTCCAAGTTTCTTTGATCCAATTAACAACTATTATAAATGTCATTTAGATTTTTCTGCACATGTTCTCATCAACAGGCAAAAGCTTTGATCTTCGTCTCATGTGGAATCATGAGAGGAATGAGAGATAAAAAAAAATAGGAAAGAATGAAATAAAAGAGAAAATGGAAATTGGAAAAATATTTGTCTTTAAATATTAAAAAAACCTTGAATGTATGCATTTCAACAAATCAGGCTTTCTTTAATGATTTTCAAAAAGGCAACCCAATGGTATCCAAACAGACTTTCATTCCATTCAGTGTGTTTTGTAGAATTTTTCTCTCTTAGTAATAAAAAAGTTTCTTGGTTATAAGTCTCCCATGGTCCCTCTATGTGCTGGGGTATAGAATAAAAAATCAGGAAAGAGCGATTCAGGATTCCTGCAGTATTCCTGGCTTCTAGCAACACTAGGAGGAACATCACCATGGAAGGATAGAATCGAAAGATCTAGTGAGTGGTTTCTACTGGAGGAAGCTCTGATCCCTCCCCATGAAATTGCACCCAGGCTTGTGCCTTTGGGAGTAGAATTTTCTCTTCTGTTTTTACCTAATGTGCTGTCATCCACATATCTGATAGGGACCCAATGAGTAAATAAATGGAAATTCTTCCCCAGAATAAAACTCGCGTGCTGTTTCTTCTGTGAAACCTGCCTCCATATCCATTTAGTAGTGATCTCTGATCTTTCCCTTACCTGACCACCTGTAAGATCCTGACATGCTTTTCCTATGTTGACTAAATTCAAGGCTTACCCTGAATTCTTTACCAGAGACCAAGTTTGTGATATACTACATACTCTGCTTTTGTATTTATTCCCTCCCACAACTTCTTTTAGGAATATGACTGACTTCTTCTCCCAAGAGATGAAGGTAATGTTGGTGATGATCCTGCTTCTTGATTCAAGACAGAGTCTTGTGACTGTCCTGATTGTTCCAATGACATATGGTGGTGGGGATCCTGTGTAATTTGGAGGCTAGAAGGCTAGGTCACAGAAAAGACAAATTCTGTTTCTTGCTCTTTTCCTCTCAGGATGCTTACCCTGGGTATCTAGCCACTATGTTGTGAGGAAGCCCAGACCTCTGTTAGGTTAGTGGCCAATAGCTACACCAACCACCGTTTGCGTGTGAAAAAACCCTAGCTGATTTCAGCTCCAGCCTTCCAGACATCCAACTGAGGCCCCAGTCATGGTTGAGAAGAGATAAAGCATACCACCATGCCTTGTCTGATTTCCTGACCCACAGATACTATGAGAGATAAAGGATCATTATTTAAGTTACTAAGTTTTACTTTTTCATATAGCAATAAATATCCAATACAAAGTTTCATGCAGTTCCATGTGTAAATGTTTAATCTTTTACCCCTCTAACTTTACCCCTCCCACCTCTAACTTCTAACAGCTTTTTAGTGATTAGCATAATTTGCACATAAAGTAGAAAACATTTATTTAAATGATTCTGAGGATTAAATAAGATCCCAACCATGAAAAGATCTATCAGAGTGCTCAATAATATGAAATACTCTATAAACTTTAACTGCACATGAATTTGTTGAGGAAATGTCGCTTAATGTTTAAATGATGAATTTCCTTCCTTTATATATTATGTCTGTATGACATAAAAGAAAACAGTCTGGTCTCATCAGTTCAGTGAAAGCAAGTTCCATCAGTTAATAAGTAAGTCAGTTTAACTAAATGCCATCACACAAACAAAACTGCAACCTATTCCATTAAAATTTCCACTTCTCATCTGTCAGTTCTACATCTTATTTGTATTACTATTCTATCCTTTTTTTTCACTCCTTTTCCTTCCCTTTAAAATTCTCCAATGACTTTTAAAAATATCTATTGCATTTGTTTATGCGGTTAAAGTCTGGGGAAGACCGTCTCATTGGAATTTCTTAAATGGCTGGATAAAATTGCATCCCAGCACTATTTTTTGCAACCGTGCAGGAAGTGGTCTCAATGAATGCAGAACTGGATGGAGACTTTTGGGCCTCTGGGCAGGCAAATAATTTAGTTTTCCTTCACAGGGGTATTTGTGAAATATTTATTTAGAAGCAAGACTATCCACAATCTGGGTCTGTCAGAGAGTGATCTGGCTGTGATGTCTGTGACCAGTGCCTGACATCTTCATCCTCTTTAAATGCACTCAGAATGAGGAGGCTAGCTAGCATCCTCAGGTAGAAGATGCCCCTGTGTTCTACCAGACATACAGAACATAATCTGTGTGTGTATGTGTGTGTGTATGCATGCATAGAACATATCATCTTTAAGAAAATTTGCAAGTTCCTTTGTGTGAAGTATTATAGCAATGATTTGCAGCCCTGGTGTCACTGTGGTTGGACACTTAGTTTCTCTGAGCCCCTTTCAAATGCAGGTGTTGGATAAAGTCACTTTCAAAGTTTTTGCCTGCTATATTATTCCATTTCATTGGCATATAGAGCTGCATGATAACTCAGGATAGAAAAAAAGGAGAATACACATGAATCACAAGATAAATTCAAAAGAACTAACCTGTACATCCTTTAGGTTAATTAAAATGGAATTCTGACTTAAAATTTCCATCTGATTTAAAGCCAATACTTTAAGGACATTTATAATATGTTGGTGAGTCCAAACCAGTTGTTAATATATAACAAACTATGGGATTTGTGGAAAAAATGGAAGCCAAAGAAATCATTGCTATGTTATTGAAATCATTGCACAATTTTTTAGAATTGTAGCATTGATGTCAATGCCACAAATACATCCTTAGATTTTTTTTTGTATATAGTTCTGAGAAATTTGTTATTTGATACCACAAGTATATAATGAAAAATTTCCTTCAGAAAATAATGTTTATAATTATGAATGCTAAGTGATGGCATGGAAGTTTATTTATTGGTTGAATTATATTAAATGGGAAGTTAGCAACAAAACAAAGGGGAACAGAATGACCATTATGATAATGAAACAACGGAGATGCCCACAGTTATGCTGTCAAGACAACCAGCTGGAAATCAGCCAATAAAGACAACACGAGTTTTAATAAGATGAAAATAGTTCAGTAGGGAAAAATTGAGTGACAAACATTCATAGTTTGATTTTGCAAATGCTCTAGGCTATGTGAACTGCAAGGTTGAAACCAGAATTTCAGGTCTGGAAAGGAATATCAGATACCTAGATAAGTTGAGCTCTTATCAGAACAGCCTATTTGTGCAAAGCTACTAGTTATTTTCACCAGATTGGACCTAGAATCTAAAATTTATAAGACTTTTATGACCAATAAAGGGTTGTGATTGTAAGAAAGTTATTTCTCTTGTTCAGAAAATGTTCTTATTGTTTTACTTTCTCCTTTCCTCTCTCAACCTCTCCCCTCTTGTGCAAGACCTCTTGTCTGAAATTATGTTAGATTGATGAACCTCTTTCAAAGTAGCACTTTTTCAGGGGAATGTGGGGAGCCCTAATTTTGTGTTATTTTAAACTTACTACCCTTGAAATTAGGAGACCTAGTAAAAGAGTTTCTAAAACTTAAGCAAAATGTTGGATTTTGATAGAAGTGGTGCTAAAAATAACACAAGTTCCATGAATCTGTTTATATATTATTTTAAAATTTCTACTGGAGAGATTGGGGGTGTAGCTCAGTGGTTTCAATAGTGAATCTGAAATCCCCAAAAGTTCCTGTGTTGAAGTTGTGGTCCCCAATGTAGCAGTTTATAGAGGTGGGGCTTTTGGAAGGTGACTTGATTATGAGGGCTCTAACTGCATCAATGGATTAATCAATTGATGGATCTATAATTTGATAGGCTATTGGAAAATGGTGGAAACTTAGGTAGTGGATCCTAGTTGGAGGAAATTGGTATTTGTGGACATGCCCTTGAAGGCTATGTTATTTCCTTAGCCACTTCCTCCCTCCCTCTTTGTGTCTCTGTCTCTCTCTCTACTTCTGGTTATCATGAGGTGAGCAATTGTGCTCTACCACATGCTCTCTACCATGATGTTCTGTCTCATTATAGGTCCAAAACAATGGAGTGAAGTGGCCATGTACTGAGACCTCTAAAACATGGGCCAAGGTAAATCTTTTCTCTTTTAAATTGATCTTTTCACATATTTTGTCAGAGCAATGAAAAACTAACACAGTGGTAGACTATGTGGTTAACACACATAAGCCCTGAGTTTAGTTCTCAGAACACACACAAAGACACAAATCCACTTAAGACTTAGCCCAGACTAAGTCTAAGTACTTAACAATGGCCTGTGTATGCATATTTCTTATTCAATTTTATATTATGTCCTGAGTAAGATGAGTTTAGAATACTGGTATTCATTTCTATTCTTTTCTGTAGGCCTCCTTGCCCTCAAGTTAGAATTTAGACATTAAACGTATCTACTTTTCTATATCTTACCCTGTCTCTATCAGAATATAATTTATTCTGGTGAGTGAGAGGGCAAAGCCAAAAAGAATCATGGAGCCCAATTATAAATAACAATTTCTTAGATCACACAGTTATAAAATTAAACACTAAATCTCCAACAAAGTTAACTTCTTGCCAGGTGTTATTTTTATTCCACTTGGAACTCACTGAGCTTCTTGGATATGTAGTGACATTTTTAAAAAATCCAATTTGGGCAGTTTAAAAATTATTATTTCCTCTAATCTTCCTTCGGAGTATTCTCTGCTCTCCTGCTGGGACTCTCATTTTCGCAAGTTGGTGTGCTGTAGGGCAATGACAGCTCTTCAAGACTTTCTTCATTTTTCTCTTTCCTTTCAGATCCTCAGACTGCTTCTCAATTGACCATCTTCAAGTTCACTGGTTATTTTTTTCTCCTGCTCAAATCTCTGTTGAGCCTCTGTAATCAATTATTCTTTACAATTCAACTCCAGAATTTATTTATTTATTATTTTTTAAAATATTTATTTTTTTGGTTGTAGTTGGACACAATACCTTTATTTATTTATTTTTATGTGGTGCTGAGGATCGAACCCAGGGCCTTGCATGAGCTAGGTGAGTGCTCTACCGCTGAGCCACAACCCCAGCCTCTCAACTCCAGAATTTATATTTAGTTCTTTTTTTTTTTAAAAAAATAATTGAAATGTCTTTATTGATATTTTCCATTTGGTAAGACGTTCTTGCATTTTCCTTTAGCTTTTTAAGGCATGGTCTCCTGTAGTTTTGTATATATATATTTGTTGTAGTTGGACAGAATACCTTTTTATTTGTTTTAATTTTTATGTGGAGCTGAGGATCGAACCGAACGCCTCGCCCGTGCTAGGTGAGGGCTCTACAGCTGATCCATAACCCCAGCCAAAATTTTGTGACTATATTTAGAAAGCTAATTTAAAATCTTTGTCTAGTTAGTCCAACATCTGGCTTTCTCAGGGACAGTTCGTGTTGACTGCTGTCATGGTTTGGATATGAGGTGTCCTCCAAAAGCTCCTGAGTTAATGCAGGGATACTCAGAGGTTACATGATCAGATTCCAAGAGCTACAATCTAATGAGCTCATCCTAGTTTGAATACTGATAATTGTAGGCAGGTGGGGCATGGCTGGAGGAGGTGGGTCATTGGAGGTGGGCCCTGGAAAGGTTCACCTTCCCTGAAACCCCTTCCTATCTCTGTTTCCTGGCCACCATAAATGGAGAAGCACTCCTCTACCATGACTTTCCACCATGATGTTCTGCCTTACCAGAGCAATGGAGTTGGCTGATCATAGACTGCACCTTCGAAACCATGAGCTCCAAATAAACTTTTCCTCCTCTAAGTTGTTATTGTTAGGTATTTTGGTTACAGCAATGAAAAACTGACTAAAATAACTGCTTTCCCTTCCTTTTTATGGGGCATACTTTCTTATTTCTTGACATGTTTCATAATTTTTTTTGTTGTTGAAATTTTGTGATTACTTTAAGTGTAAAATAATATAATGTGGCAAATCTAGAATTATGCTCTTGTTCCTTCTCAGGGGTTTGTCATGGATGTCTGTATAGTGACTTTTCTGAACTAATTTTGTAAAATATGTCTTCCTTGCCATATGTGGTCACTGAAGTCTTAGCTCTCAGTTTAGTGGTCAGGTAAAGATTAGACAGAGATTTTCTTAATGGATGAACCACTGCACCTCCTGCTTTGTGCTAAGGGGCTGTGTGTGTCGGGGTAAACCTTCACCACTCAGCCATGCAATTGATAACTCTTCCTTGCCCTGTATTTTGTGCTTACATGAATCCTCCAAGTCAGCCAGGTGAAGTTCTTAGGGCCTTATCAGGTCTTTCTTGGACATATTTACTACTCAGGACATGCATAGACCCTTTGAGATTTGTAGGAATATGTCATAGCTTATCAAAGACTCCATGGGCAGGTTTTTTTTTTTTTTTTTTCCTTTTTAAAGATTTTTGGTTAGCTTTTTGTGTGTCTCAACTATTATCTACCACTTCAGGCAGATGCACTCTTATACAAATGCTGTCAGGAAAAGACTTAAACATTTTTGTTTTAATTTGTGTGTGTGTGTATGTGTTGGCATGGATTGAACCCGTGGTTTTGGGCTTCCTAGGTTAGTGCTCTCCCACAGAGCCCCATGTTCATTCCAACCATGAAGGAGGTCAAATAAAGAAAGGCTTATGGTTGGGGTCTTCCAGGGAACCATTGGTAATGTCAAATAATGACAGTTCTCTGAGAATGGTCCTTTGAAGGAGATCTAATCCTTTTCTGCTTTCTCTGGTGGCTGCCAGGCTATTGATTTTCACTGTGACTGTGGGCTATTATTTGTCAAGGCTACTGTGGAATTGGAGAGGTGGACATGGTAATAGATTAGGTTAAACTACCATTAAGTTTGCTTTTCTTACCAAGATTCAGCCAGTTCTTGAATAAACACTACCTGGATATCGTGAGTCTTTGATTAATTTCCAGCATTCTGAAAAAGGTGATTCTAACAATTTTTTTTTGCCAATTTCCTTCTTGTTTTGATGAAGGAGAGTTGGAGATCCTTACTCTGTCATTTTTGCCAATGTCACTCTGTCAGTGTTATTACATTTCTTTTCTGTTTGTGTAGTCTCTGTCATTGTTATTGTTGTTAAGCAACCAAGAAGAGTAACAGTAAAGTAAACCACAGTTCACGAAATAATTAACAATGAAGAAAAGGAAAATTTAGAAAACAGGTGACTCTGTTAAGGTTATAATTTGGAACAAAATACCTTTTAAGATGTAGATCTGAGTATTCCGGCATGAGCTTGTCGACATTTAATAAAAGACATCTTAATACCTGGTACCAAAAAAAAAAAAATTAAAAAAATTTTAAAAATTTAAAGAAGACATCCTTTTTTGTAGGTAATGATTTTGTGTTTTCTGTCTTATATTTCTTCAATTTAAAATATATAATTTAAAACAAACTAAAGACATTCTGTCTATTTATCTCTGATAGTAAGAAATTTTATCAGTGATACTTCATTTAAATATGTACCATTCAATAGTTAATGAGTTATAAGAAAGCTAGGAATTTACAAAAATAAATAAATAAAGCAAACTGTTTACCTTGACTTAAAATTTAGAATCAAAGAATTATTCATTTTTGGTCAGAGATTCAGAGTCTTTGCTCATTATATGCAGAATATACCTTATAACTCTCTTATTTTCATTCAAGTGGTATAGGATAATAAAATTGCTTTGCATCCATAACTTGTAGTTAAAAATATGCTAATGATTTTTGAACTCATTTGCCAACAAAACAACATTGATGCTAACAAAATATTGAATTTTAGTAATACTTTTAAAAAGTCATTTTTTTTGGTGTGTGTCCGTGTGCATGTATGTGTGCATGTGTGTGTGAATGCTACAACAATCCTGTAGGATTTGTATACAGAAGGAATTCAGATATTTTCTTGAAATGCAGAAAAATTAAGCAACTTGTCTCAAATCAAATAACAGTGTGCTATAATTAAGGGAGAGGATTAGGAATTAACATTCACTAGTGCTCACTAAGCACTAATGAAAATTTATCAGCAAGTGCTTTATATAGTCTCCTTTACTTTTCAATAATTTTTTTGAACTAGCAATCAATATCCCCAATTTTTGGAAAGCAGCTAAAGGTGAGAATGGGTAATTAACTTGTCCCAGATCAAAAACCTGGTAGGAAACCATCCTAAAGATGTGAAAGCTTAATGGGGACTGAGATCAGCCTTATTTAAAAACACAAATTCACATCACTCAAGATTCAGTATTCACAATGGATTCAAGTATGACTGATAGAGGGATACAAAACCTAATCCCCTTGCCTTAGGTGGGACAGCTCTGTGTGGGATCTATGTGACAGTACTCCCTGTCCTTGTCAGGACTCAGGCTAAATTTAGATTTTTTTTTTTTTTCTGAAACCACAGCCTTGCTCTCCTCTTTCTTTCCATATCCTACCTCTCTCCCATTCCTTCCAGGATTTTCTTCAATGGTACTGTTTCAAAAAATTATACTCACATTTTTCTCTGGCTCTGCTCCCAGGAAATCTAATCAAAGGCAGCTGGTAACAAGGAGTGTCCTAGAAACAGAGGGTCACAATGGGACGCTGTGCTCCCTGGCATGCTGCAGCAGTGTAACTGTGGAGACTCACATGGGATGAATTGGAATGGAATAGGAGTGGCAGAGGATGCACAGCTCTGGCACAACATCTCTGGCATAGGAAAGTTATTGGGGGGGGGGGAAACAGAACAGACAAACACAGTGGAATGGTGTAATTATTGCTCTGCCCTAGTGATGCATAGAAGAAAGAAACTGGTAGGCTCAGGTTGGCTAATCACAATTTGAAGCATGAGAATCAGAGGGCTTCCTAAGCAGTACTTATGGAGATTCTTCCTCATAACTGTATCTTTGTCTGTTGAGGAAGCTCTTACCAAATCAGGCCTGTTTTGTCCACTGCACAGCGTGCCAGTCAACAAAACAAGGAGTTTTTGCAAAAAACTAAAAATCATTATTATGGTTTGCATATGAGGTGTCTCTTGAACAACTCATGTGTCGATTCAAGGAATGTTCAGAGTGGTATGACTAGATTGTGAGAGTTAATCTATTTGATGGATTAATAACTTGAATGCCTTTCTAAGTGGTAACTGTAAGCAAGTGGGGCATGGCTGGCTAAAGTAGGTCACTAAGGGCGTGCCATTGGGGATTATATTTTCTTCCCAGCTACTTCTCCCCTGTCTCCCCCCACCCCACCCCAGGCTGCCATGAGCTGAGCATTGGTCCTCCATCACACCTGTTCACCAAGATGTTCTGCCTCATCTCAGGTACAGAGCAACGCAATCTGGTTGACCATGAACTGAGCCTCTGAAACTGTGAGCTCAAAATAAACTTTTCTTCCAAGTTTTTCTTGTCAAGTATTTTTAGTCACAGTGACGAAAAGCTGACTAACACAATCACTAATTATGGAGGTCACACAGCTGAGCTATCTATTATTAGCTTCCCACTAGCTTTCCTGTAGATGACACCTCTGACACATGGGTTATGATGCTAACGGTTGCTTTCCAGGGGCTTGAAGGCTGTTTTTGTCTAAGATATCAACTCTTCACTTGGGTTAATGTTAAGTGTCTGATGGGCACCCTCAGATCATGCTAATGTGACTATTTTCTGAACATGCATCCCAGGAAGAACCATGAAGGTTGATTATGCATGTGCAGACCACTGATTACTTCACCTTCAAGCACCTTTCCCCAATCTTCATATCACTCTGCTTCTTTTTCACACAAATAACCCAAATCCTGTGCTCTGGGAGATGGATCTGAGACTTGTCTCCCACCTCTTCACTTGCCTGTTTTGAGAATAAACTCTCTTTTGCAAAACTCATTTTAGTGATTAACATACTGTGCAACAAGCAAAACAGGCCTGGTTCAGTAACACTGCTATAACAAAATACTGTAGAGTGAGTAACTTATAAAAACCAGAAATTAATATCTGGAGGTTGTTTTTGTGAAGTCCAAGTTCAAAGTCCAGGCAGAATCTGTACTCTGGTGAGTGCCACTTCTTGGTTCATACATGCTGCCTTCTCAGTGTGGCCTCATAAGGTGGGAGGGAGAGGACTTTCTCTGGGGTCCATCTTATACAGACATGAATCTCATCACGAGTACTTCACCTTGACCTAATCACCCCAAAGGCCCCACTTCCTAGTACCATCACCTTAGAGATAAGGATTCCAACACATGAATTTGGGGGAGTGCATAGACATTCAGTCCATTGGACTCCTCTCCCCCATTGCCTTCATCCATTATGCAGAGAAAGGATGACATTTGGCACAGGACTGAACTGGAAGTGACAGACTTGAGAAGAGGCAGAATTCTTGGCGACAGGTTTACTACACTAGAGCCAAGTCCCTGTCAGGGAAGGAGTGGGGCCCTGAAATTTGAGACAGGGTATCTGCATAGAGTCTCCAGAATCTTCCTGCCCTTTCCCTCTAGTTAGAAAATAGAACCACTTTATTTTATTGGAGGACTATTCTAAAGCCTCCAATGACGCAGATGAAATAGAAGACAGTACATGCCCTCTGCAAGATCTAGCCCCCCTCCCATCTTGGACACCAGACCAACAATTGGGGTCAAATACCAGCATGTTCTGATGCTGGCACAGGCCAGCTACAGGAGGAAAGACAGTCTATGCTTCAGTCATACACTACAGGGCCTGGGTAACATATACCAGTGGGGACACATGAATTGTCCTGGGAGAGGGCAGAATCAAAGGGATAGAACAGAAAGTGAGGTAAGAGGGAGATATCAATGGTGGGAGGCTCTTTGGTGACACAACAGATAGCACCCTGGCAAGAGGCCCAGAGGACAGTTTTGACACTATTCTGAGATGGCTCGTGGAAGCTTAGCAATGTGACAGCTCCATTAATTAAAGCTGAATGTCAGAAAAGCCATGGCAGGGATCACAAGCAGAGGAAAGAGTCCAAAGTCTCAGAGGGGTAGAGCTGCAGTTAGTGGAGGGCTCTATCTTGGTGAAGTAACATGGAACATCCATTTCTTCATAGAAGGGACTAGAATTGCTCTTAGGAAGAGACTGTTTTTAAGTGGAAGGTGAGCCATGTTGTGGGGAGAGGGCCTGGTTTAGTAGGAGGCAATCAGACAGGTGACATGGCAAGTCTTCCGACTGGGACAATCAACTGGATGCACAAGACAGCTGAGCTGGGGCTGGGAGAAGGGAGGGAGGAAGGGAGATAGGAGGACTAGACACGTGGCCTGGGGAACAAGCCTGACTCCCAGTGTGGCTATGGCCTGTTGAGGGTCCACAGATGGTGGATGTTAAACTCTCATCAAAGTTGCTATGTTAGTCCTTTTGTCTTTTCAATCTAGCAATTAGCATGTTCTATCACATAAATGCTTGGGCATTGCTTAGCAGAAATTGAAATCTGCATCCTAGGTTTGAACAGACCCAGTCCTGAGCAACATGGCTCAGCAAGACAGCCTCTGAGTAGGGCTAATCTAATGGCAGCAAGACCTGGGCGCTGGAGCTGCTGAGAACATAGGTGTTCCTGGACTTTGATTGGGGGTAGGAAGCGTGGGGCACAATGTCTATGATCTATGGTAAAGGTGTGGCCAGATCCCAAGAGGAATCTTGATTCTGCTTGTCTTGGGCTTCTAGGAGTAGTTTCTAGAGAAACCAATGTTTCCTTGATTCTTATTCTGGAAAACAAGTTTAGCTAAGCAGAGGACAATTTAGTAGGATGGTGAAGATCTAAGTCAGTTTGCAGGAAATGGAGAAGTTAATAGGAAGAGAATTGAGGCAGTATATTGAACTGTTAGTTTAACTTTGAGTTGAAGCAGGAAAATGGAAGGGAACAAATGACAAATTGACCATGTTTGGACAAATGGCTTGATTCTTCCCTGAGCATTTGTCTTATGTAAAAGAAAAATTGGGAGATGATTTCTGAGTTCACCCTACAATTCTATAATTCTAGTAACAATTTTGCTCTCTAATTTAGCATGAAGATACATTTATATTAAACCCACGATCATGGACGGACAGATTTTTGTCCACAAATTCATATGTTGAAGCCCTAAACTCTCAATAAATGGTATTTGGAGGTAGGGCCTTTAGGAGATAATTAGGCTTAGATTAGGTCATGAGGGTGAGGTCCCTACAATGAGATTAGTGCTTTTATAAGAAAAGAAAAAAGACCAGGGTTCTTTTTCTATCATGTGAAGACAGAGCAAGAAGGCAATCATTCACAAGCTAGGAAAAGAGCCTTTAGCAGAAACAACCCTGTTGGACCTTGATCTTGGACTTTCTAGTTTCCAGAACTATGAGATAATCCATGTCTGGTTTTTCAGCCACCCAGTCTATGGTATTTTGTTCTAGCAATCTGAGCTAAGACATCTACCTACTTATTTTCACTTTAACTGCCAAGGCAAAACTCCCATGCATTTGTCCAGAGCATAATAGTTTAAAAAATAGATATTGATCCCTCAGTAACATAAGAAGACTTGGTGGTTAATAACCACTCTTTAGTTGCAGTGTAGTATACTAAGGAGAACCTGGGACATATATCAGAAGAGGTGTGATTCAGCTCTGGAAAGCCCTTACTAACCACATAACTCTGGCAGAATCAAGATCTCTATAACCTCAGTCTGCACATCTCTTTAATGGGAGCTATACCAGACGTTTCTGAGATTCAAGTTGCACTGTAAATGGCAAGTACTAGGTAAATGGTTCTGTTTATTATGATATAAAATGATATTATGTTTATTATATTCTGTTTATTATAATATCATATGATATTATGATATAAAAATAGAAGCTTAAAAAAGACTACAAGTTATTTTATAAATGGAAAAATAAGATATAAAGGCAAATTAATTATTATTATTTTTTTTTAACATATTTATTTATTTATTTATTTTTTTAGTTATTGGCAGACACAACATCTTTGTTGGTATGTGGTGCTGAGGATCAAACCCGGGCCGCACGCATGCCAGACGAGCGTGCTACCACTTGAGCCACATCCCCAGCCCCAAGGCAAATTAATTTTATTCTTGAGATTAAATAACAAAAGAAAATACATAAAACCCACTCTATTGTTTTAGTCACTTATTTTATTTGTTTTGGTGTGGTTCTTATTCAGATTGTGAATTTTTCCTTTCACTGAGTTATTCAATTTTCAAAAATAGGATTAGCACATGGAAATGAATTAAAGCATAAAATATGTTGTTTCTTCATGATTTATTGGAACATGGCAACTGAAAGAAACAGAGGTAAATGGGTCAGGGAAGAGATAAGGAAAGGGAGGAAATGAAGAACCTAACAGGAACAATGCTGGTCTCGATTTCTTGCAGTTCTTTCAACATGTATTGTTTTAACATATCAAGTTTGTGGTTGGAAAAAACAATTATCATGATTTTCCCAAGAAGCAACAGTGAGAGGAATGTAGCAATCAATTTCAGTGAAGGGAGAGTACAAAAAGACATATCCATACCCAACCAAATGAAGAAATCTTTAGCATCCTACTGGGATTCATAAATTATCATGTTCTTGATTTTTTTCCTGCCATGACAACACATTAGTGACAAATGATGTATCCTTATGTATTCCTGCCTTTCCTGCATTCTTTTGACACATTTTTCTGAAATTCATCCCCACCTCAACTCTTCCTTATTTAATTGCCAGCTATTGTGGACTCAATAGTTTCAATTTAGTATGTTATATTTAGATTTTCCACAAAACTAAATTAAAGGAATATCTCTTAATAGTCCTTTTTGCTAATTTAGCTTTTTAAATTACGGTACTAAAAACTTTCAATTTTTCCTCATCCATTTGGATATAAAAGAAAGTATTCTAGTTATTATGTCTTACTGCTTATTTTTAGTAATGGTAATATTAATAAGCAACAAATATAGTGGCTTCCCATACCTGGTATTGAGATGTTTTAAGCAGATGTTTTCTTTCCTGTGACCAAAAGGCCTGACAAGAGCAGTTTTAAGGAGGAAATGTTTATTCTGAGGCTCACGGTTTCAAAGGTCTCCGTTCATAGATGGTTACTTCCAATCCTCGAGGCCTGAGATGATGCAGAAAATCATGGCAAAAGTGTGTGGCAGATAAAAGCAGCTGGGAACATGGCACCAAAAAGCAGAGAGAGCTATGCACAACAAGGACAAAATATCAACCTCAAAGGCACACCTCAGGGCCCACCTCCTCCAGCCACACCCTACCTGCCTACAGTTACCATTCAGTTAATCGCTATTGGGGGATTAATTCTCCAACTGGGTCAAGGCTCATAATATAATCATTTCATCTCTAAACCTTATTGAATTGTCTCACACATGAGACACTAAACCATGATATGAGACAAATAGAACCTAGTAGACAACTTATATAGTGTTATAAAACATTTGGGGCACATTGAAGCTATATCTTAAATTATAAATTGGTTAATAAAACAACGAAAAGTTATCATTACATATCATACAAATGCTGTAGGTAGGTAGATATCAAAGTTTTCTTGGTAATTATTAGTATAATTTTTAATAATAATACATAAGCTTGGGAACTGGGAAAAAAGATGTGGTAAGTGACAGGCTGTGGATGGAACTTTCTCAGTACGTTGTTCTATTTTATCCCGGGTGGAAAAGAGAAATGCAGAGTTTATTAAGCAAGTGTGCTTTGGCATAAAATGTACAATAGACTAGAGATAAATCTGTACTGGCTAGAGAAATATTTGGATTTGCACTATTGCCCAAGTATACAGGAAGGATTTCTGCCTGAGGGGGAAGATCCCTATGGAAAGCGGCCTTCCCCTGATGGAAGGGACAGGGTTGGTGATGTGGTCCAGGACATGAGGTGGAAGAAGCTCTGTGAGAAGACCTATGAGGGGGCCTGGAAGTGGGGCTTCTTTTCTGAGCATCTGACTTGCAGTGATTATGTCTGAGAGACAATTAGATGCTAAAATAAAGAAGCAATTTTAATTGCAACCAATAATACCTGTAGCCACCAATTCAATAATAGAGAACCACCAAAACTTCCCATTAATTTTCAGCCATATCTAAGCTAAAGAGGGAGTCTCAGGCCATGGAACTCCTTTAAGGACCACTATTAGGAGATTAGGGGAAGGGTCCTTCCTCCCTCCCTCCCTTCCTTCCTTCCTTCCTTCCTTCCTTTTCCAAATATCCAAATCAATAGCTCTAAATTTTTTCTTTCTTATTCTTAGTACAATAGTCTCTTCCTACCTGTAGGGGAAGCATTCCAAGACTTCCAGTGAATGCCTGAAATCCTCCATATGCTGAGTTTTGCTATACATAATTGCCTATGATAAAGTTTAATTTGTTAATTAAACACAGAGATTAACAATAATTAATAACAAAATAGAACAATTATAACCACATATTGCAGTAAAAGTTATGTGACTGTGGTCTCTCTCTTTCTCAAAATAACTTATTGCACTGCAACCACCTTTTTCCTTGAGCTGATATGGAGATGACGCAATGCCTGTGTGATGGGATAAATCGAGATGAATGGCGCAAGCGTTGTGACGAATGTCAGGTCACTGTTGACCTTCTGACGATAAGTCAGAAGAATCATCAAGCTATGACTATGCAGGTTGACTGCAGGTAACGGAAGCTTCAGAAAGCAAAACCACAGATAAGGGATAGCTCTCATATTCAAGTAAAGCTGTATTGATTCAGATGCATGATTGAGTAATGAAGAATTGAAATAAGTTGTGATACTTCTCAGTTAACTCGAGAGTCAGGTTAGTTACACTTTTTTATTTTCAGGAGCTATATTATATCATGCAGGTAACTAAAATTGTCATATTTCATTTCTACTTACCAAATGATTCAGTCTTCTTAATATCACTTTACAAATAGGACTTTGAATCGGGGCCAGGTTCTACTATTTTTCTACACTTATATCTTGGAGATTTTGCAATACAGCAAAGTTCAGTATAATGCTAACTTCAGACTGAGAATAAATAGAAAAAAAATCAATTTCACTGAGCATGGAAAACAGAAATCTGCATGAAGTCTTTGTTTTTTACTATACACAATAATGGCTTCTAGGAAATTCTGGAATTAAAAATACCATTGAACATAAAATAGTTTAGAAGGGGAAGAACTATAAAGTTCAAACTCTTTTTTTTTTAAATCAGTATCTTAAGTCATAGAATTTCATCCATTTTTTTTTTGTGTGTAATCTTATTTCAAAAGGGAGATAAACTCTTTTGGAAGCTGCTTTCTCTCAACACTGTTGAACTTCCTCTGAATTCACGTCCAAGTTGTACATTACTGGAATTCAGACACTTGAGTTGACAGCAAAGCCTGCTTCTTCTAATATACCCTTCTCAAGTGCATCCATATTCATCTCCAAAATATTTTATCAAAAGCTCATTTGGGATGGAAGCTATTTGTTAAGACAGCAATTGATGAAGAACATCGTGTTTTCTATTTCATCCATAGTCAATCAGCACTTTTCTCCTCACACAAATGGTTTTGAAAATAAATGAGAAAACAACCAAACAAAATAACCATATCAAGCATCAAACACAGAAGCAGCAGCTATACCCTCTCCTCCTCCTGACTCCTTCTTTTCTAGGTGCAGGTAGAGTGCAGAGTGTGGGAGGTGGTGCTCCTGCTGATGTATTTACTACTTTACATTTGGTTCTTAACTTTAGAAAGCAAATGATGAAGTCTATTGAGCAATGAGGTTCTTCCATATTTTTCTACTTCATTTCACCTCAGAGACACCTTATAAGGCAGGTTACCTTTGGTGACCCTCAGTGTGACCCCATGGTTCCTCCACAAAACCCACAGAGCCACCGGGTGTAGAGAAGAGAAATGCTGTTCTCTAAATGTTTCTTCTTTTACACATACAAAACCCAAATTAATACTAAAATGATCTTTTCCCTGATTCTAGTACCTGTTCTGTCAATAACTATCTGGAAGACATGACTCAACAGCAATTAATATTTCAAACATTAGAATCAGATAATCATAGATGTGAATTCAAACTCCTACACTTAATAGCTCTGTGACCCTGGACAAGTTGAATAAACTTTTCTGGAACCTCTAAAGTGAGGAGGTTAATATTTATCTCATAAGGTTGTTGAGAAAATCATATATAATCTGCCATATATAATCAAAGTGACATTGGAGAAAGTTAATCTTTTCTCTTTGATTCTCAGCATTTTTTTTTAAAAAAGTCAAAATTATTTTGCCAATGTTCTATGGACTTTTGACTTCTTAGGGAATCTCAGGGTTACCTTCCAGTTTTTTCTGTAGGTCACGATTCCCATATGAAGCGGGGAGACTGTATATTCATTAACTTAACCGAAAGTAAATGTTTCAGCTGGTACAATTAATAAGCAACATTGATATTTATTTATTAGAGGTTCATAGATCTGATTATGGTATTAACTCTTGACCTTTGGTGATTTATTTTGTTTCTTGAAGTTTCATTTTCAAAATGGAGATAATTACACCTACTTGACGATGCTATTGTACGAATAGATGAACTAGTATCTGGAAAGAACCTAAGACAGTTCCAGATGAATACTAATGACTAATAAATGGCAATATTATTCCCATTATTGTTATTACACATTAAAAGAGCTGAAGAATTGCTGAGTTATTACGTGGAAGAAAATGAGCAGTCTGATGAATGTAAATGATAAAAAGAAATCACATAAGCTCCCTACATGCATAGGTCAGAAACACTCATTGAACAATTTCCAAATCCAGGCTAAGGGTCCACCTACTGGAAGCAATTTTTGGGGATTCAGAATTTTGAGTAAAAAAAAGAACCTCATAGAACTCTTTAGATTTTATCATAGCATTTGGATCTTTAGCATCAAAAAAGAAGAGGCATTTTTTTTTTTTTTTTGCTTAGTATTTCAACAACAGATTCTATCTTCTACGGAGTCACTAATTTGGGAAAAATTCCTTATCAGCTCAGGGCCTGAATTTTTCTTTTCTGTAGTATTTACTATAAAGATGGGCTCTCTCCTCCATCTTGTTAAGCACATTTTCTCCTTTTATTCCATCCTTCATCTCATTGGATCATTAGTACCAATTGTGTCAGTTCCCCTGAAATATCTCTTTATTTCCCTCCTCATTTTCATTCAGGTTCTACCTTCATTAAATCTATTCAATAGAAAATCTGCCAAGTGAACAAGGGAACCAGTACGGGGGTCAGGGAGTGGTGATTTCACCTGGATATTTGCTGGATAACTGAAATGGGCACTATTATTAGTAGTACCCAAGAAAACAATTATATTCTTTTACCTCGAAGTTATTTTTTTGTTAAATAAGCAACACATATTTATGAGAAGTCAAGATCTGGCTGTGGCTATGATAAATGGTATTTGATTGAAGAACACAAATTCCTGAGTTCTTTGCTTTGACCCATTGACCTCCTTCCCTTCTGAGGTTACTAAAAGAAAATTTATCTTAGGGACTAAAAGCCTTATCAGGTTGGAAAGAAATGCCTTTTCTTTAGTTGAAGCTGTTTCAAGTACTAATGCAGAGAGTGGGAAGCTGGGCTGGACTTGGTGGGCACTGCCTCCCTCGGGTGGTTACTCTGATCCGCCTGGACACAGGCACACTGTTTGACTTGTGCCACTGCATGTGTAGAAGTCTGAGAAGTTGTACTTCAGTGGGACAAACACACATCTTTCTAACCAGAGAAAAAGGAATAGGGAGAATATTGTTCTTTTTGAGCTTATTTAAGCTCTTCTGACTCCATCTTTAGAATCTGAGCAATCTTCCTTCTTAGGACAGAATAAAGTTGGGAAGAAAAACCACTTGTAGGACAGGAGCCTCAACCCAGCCTACTCATTGGAGGAACTTTAAAAATATCGACATCGGAGCCCTTACCACAGACTAACCAGAATCCCAGGGGTTGGGGCCTAGGTAGTTTTAAGAAAGCTTCCAATGTTCACATGTATGAGGCATTGGGTTCAATTCTCAGCACCACATATAAATAAATGAATCAAATAAAGGTTCATCAACAACTCAAAAAATATATAAATATAAAACTTAAAAAAACAGAGTGTGTGTATTATTTTGCAGTTCCCTTAAAGAAAGGGGCTGCCTGATTGCAGCCAGGATTGAATGTAACTGTCCTAAAAGTTAATATTATTGTTATGAAAAACTACAGACAGAAATAAACACAAAGTGATCCCACTACTCAAAAATAATGACATTGCCACTATAGTCTTCTACATAATTGTATCTTCATTTCTAAATCTAAGAGATATTTTAAAACAATCTGAGGAATTAATTTCTGTAACCTAATAAAAGGTACATTTTAAAAGTTTCCCTTTTTATAATTTGTTCTATTTCTGAACATGAATATTTCCTGAAGCCATTAGCCCAAAATGGAAAAACATCTCTCAAACATGTTGTTCCCTCTTTAAATCCTTTCTCCCTCTTGCCCTTTGCTGTAGTCTGTGTTGTTTCCCAGGTACCCTTCAGCTTCAGGTCTTCCATGCGCACAGGACCACCCTTGCTTGAGTTCTCCAGCCACTTGACAGTTCCCTCCTGGAGTGGAGGCAGTCTTCTTACCACATTGTGAACTTATCTCTGAACCCTTTCTGCAGTAAAGGCTGAAGTTTGGTAACTGTGATATTTTTAAATATTCTCCTCCTATAGGTAAATGAAATCCCTTTTAAAAGGGTGTGGGTATTGGGCTGGGGTTGTGGCTCAGTGGTAGAGTGCTTGCCTCACATGTGTGAGGCACTGGGTTCAATTCTCAGCACTACATATAAATAAATGAATCAAATAAAGGTTCGTCAACAACTCAAAAAATATTTTAAAAAGACTTAAAAAAAAAGAGTGTGGGTATTATTTTGCAGTTCCCTTAAAGAAAGGGGCTGCCAGAAGAAAACAAGGACTGGAAGGTGATTCTTCAGGGAAAGACCCACTCTTTTCTCTCCCAAGAATACTCTCGGGATATATTTGGAATCCCTCCACTTCGTGTTTCATTCATTTTGAATGTTTCAGTTCCCATGTTCCTTCCACAATGCAGGCAAAAATCTTCATTCATTCATTTCATTGAAGAACTAAAATACCTATATTACGAATTATGCTGCTATAAAAAACATTGATGTGGCTGTGTCCCTGTAGTATGCTGTTTTTAAATCCTTTGGGTATACACCGAGGACAATAGCTAAACTGTGGAACCAATCTAGATGCCCTTCAATAGATGAATGGATTAAAAAATGTGGCATATATACACAATGGAATATTACTCAGCAATAAAAGAGAATAAAATCATGGCATTTGCAGGTAAATGGATGGCGTTGGAGAAGATAATACTAAGTGAAGTAAGCCAATCTCAAAAAACTAAATGCCAACGTATTCTTTGATATAAGGAGGCTGATTCATAGTGGGTTAGGGAGAGGGAGCATAGGAGAAGTAGATGAACTCTAGACAGGGCAGAGGGGTTGGAGGGGAAGGGAGGAGGCATGGGGTAATTAATGATGGTGGAATGTGATGATCATTATCATCCAAAGTACTTTTATGAAGACACGAATTGGTGTGAATATACTATGTATACAACCAGAGATATGAAAAATTGTGCTCTATATGTGTAATAAGAATTGTAGTGCATTCTGCTGTCATACATAAATTAAAAATAAAAATTAAAAAAAGAAAAAAGTACCTATACTACAACAAAGTGAGGGTATGGAGCATGGTTCTGAGTGTGCCTAGTGACCTTGGGAAGAAAGCTTACTGTGGGAACCTGATGTTCAAAAGGCATGGGGAGGAAGTGACATCAAAGTCGGGTCTGAAATGAACGATAACAGAGGAGCACCCAAGAGTTAGCGAAAAGGAAAATGTAGGCAGAAGAAATGTAGCAGAAGAGGAACAAGGTCAGCATTTCAACCAAGAGGTTGTTCTGGCATGGTCTAGGTTGTGTGGAAGGCAATTGTGAGAGATGTAGGTATAAAGGAAGGTAGTAGACGGGCCCTGGAAGGGTCTCACAGTCAAGCAGAGGAGAGGTAGCACTTCCTTCTGTGCTCACTGGGGAACACTGAAGAATCTTGAGCAGGAGTGTGATAATAGAATTGACCTCTATAAAAATGAGTAGGAATAATTTGGAGGACGATATGAGGAAGAAATGGTTGCAAAGCTAGTGCCTTGACAGAGTTGATAGGAATTGAGGACCTCAAATGGGATAAGGGTAATGGATATAATGAACACTGAAAATGTATTCATTCTAATTATTCATTAGGATAAAGTAATTAGATAAGTTTTCCATATAGCATTTAAGGGGAAAGAAGGAAAATGTGAATCCAGGGTTATAAGTCTGGACAACTGTAAGAATGATTTCCTATAATGGAAACCAGCAATGTAGGAAGAGTCAGTTGGGGAGTTGAGACAATTAAGAAGATATGATAGATACTACAGAGAGTATTTCGGAGCCAGGCGTGGTGGTGCATGCCTATAATCCCAGCAGTTCTGGAGGCTGAGACAGGAGGATTGTGAGTTCAAAGCCAGCCTCAGCAATTTAGTGAGGTCCTAAGCAACTCAGCAAGACCCTGTCTCTAAATAAAATACAAAAAAGGCCTGGGATGTGGCTTAGTGGTGAAGTATCCTGGGTTCAATCCCTAGTACCAAAAAAAAAAAAAAAAAAAAAAAACCCAGTACAAAATTTAGCCTCATTAAATTGCCAAGGCTGGCTTTGAAGCTTGCAATTCTCCTGCTTCAGCCTCCCAAGTTGCTAGAACTATAGGTGGGCACCACTGCGCCTGGCATATTTCCCTAACTCTTGGGTGCTCCTATGGCATATTTTAGATAGCTTCAATACATATATAAATGCATAAATGGCCAACAAAGTTTTGAATTTCAAACCCTAAAGGAAAAAAATTTTCAAATGTTGTAAAAGACTGTAAAAAATGAATTAGAAAAAAAAATGACCTCCTCTACTTTGTAAGGAAGTTTAGATTTTAAATTATCTCAATCCATTTGGGTCAGGCAGGTAAACTTCTTCCTAGAAAATCTCTCCAGAAATTGTGTTTATAGCTCCTTACATAATCATCAAATATTTACCTTCTACCAAGGAGATTCTAGTACAAATAAAGAGGATCCCTTGCGTGTAGTATTACAACAAAGTAAAAATAAAAGCCAAACAAGGTGGTTGAGTAAAAAAATAAAAATAAAAACTACACGGAAAGATCCTTTACTGAGTCCTATTAAGATTTTATAGAGGAAACAGCACTAATTACTTCTGAGTAGGGGTTAATTGTCTCTGTTGAGGATTAGAGGATGAGGGGGCAGTTTCCTAGCAAAACAATTAATGTTTCTCCTCCCCGACCTCCTTCCAGCCCTCCCAGAGGTCTTAATTTTAACTCAACTAACCTGCTATAGAAAACATATTAAGTTGCTTCATTTTTAAGCCTATATGAAAGTTCAATTGAAAAAAAAAAGTCATAAGAGAAAATCACACGTGTTTATCAAGTAATTTTATTATTAGGCTGCTTTGTAGTCCTCTTTCTATATTGCAATTTACAGTGTATAGGAATGTGCACAGTTATGTACTTCATACTTAAATAGGTCTGAAGATATTTTGCAAAAACAATGACTTGTGCAGCACCTACAAACCAAATTCCACGTGAATGACTTCATTTATCCCCATAATGACTTGCTAAGGTAGATTCCATTATTATAGTCAGTCTTTGTCATGTCTTCTGCATTTGCAAATGCACCTATTTCCTAAAATCTGTTTGTAAATTGGTGGCACTTTGCAGTCATGTGTGGATATGCACAAGGCAGGGAAAGAATTTGAGGTGCCTGACTTGCATGTTCCCAGCTAGGGTGGCATAAAAGGATGGTCACTCTCTGCCTTCTTGTTTCATCTCTTGTACTGTAAACAAGTGTCTGATTTGCAATCTATTTATTGCCATGTTTTCCTGCTTTATGTAAGTGAGTTTGCAGTTTAAAATGGCCCCACAAGTAGAGCTGAAGTACTGTCTAGTGTTCTTAACTGGAAAAGACTGTGATGTGTCTTGGGGAGGAAATAAGAGTGTGAGGTTAGCTCTGTGCAGGCATGAGTTACAATGCCAGTGGTGGTGAGGTCAATGTTAATGAAATTTAAACAGAAACACACATAGAACAAGGCTATGCATTGATTGGTAACTAAAAGGTGCAATCAAAGGCTCACAGGAACCAAGCCCCAGGTTTCCCCTAGGAGCAATGTCTCAGTCTTCACTAATCCAGTTTGCCACAACTTTGGAACAAGATCCAACTGGTATCTCCATTTTGTGGATGAGAAAGCTGAGACCCAGGATCAGATGCCCCAAAGCTTCCTGTATCTAAAGTGGGATCCACTTTATTCAGATGACTGACCTCAATGCTCAGCTGCCTCTAAAATCCTAGTCTAAAATTGTCCTTCTGCTCCTTTCCATAGTCGCTCTGGTTGTTTATATTGGCTATGTCACCCTTTTGAATTCTGAGAAACATTTCTTCCACTTAGAGTTTGGAATGTGTCCTTTCCTGGATGCCACTGGAGCATAGCAATTGGGGCTGTCCTTTGAGGACAGACTAGGGCTGGGCATTTGCACTTCTCTGATGTCTGTCCCCTACTCGCTCCAGCTGACAGGGCACGAGTAGCTGTAGAGTGGCTATTTCACATGGAGGAGGCATGAGAGTGTGATGGAGGGGACAGAGGAAATGTCAGTCCTTACACAGGGTCAAAGGAATTGGCAACCGTTTTTCTTATTCCTAAGAATTCTGAACATAGCACTCCATGAAACCTGGCATCATTGCCTACATTTTATTCCTCAGTCAACAACTGATTGCTTAGCTCTTCGTTTCAACCCACCAGCAATATTAAATATTCATCCACAACTTACTGAAAAATCTTAGCTGTTTTCAGTCACTTAAGGAAACCAGAGCATTTACAGATTGCTAGCAGTACAACCATGTTACAAACAGCACGTGCTTCTGCTTAACACAAAGTGCACACACACCCACCTTAATTGGCAAGCCTTTGTTTTCCCAGAACTCTGTGCTTCCAGAGACTAACACTTGGACTTCATGTTTAAGAAATCATTTTTTTTCCTGAATACAAAATTAGTATGCATTAACTGTGGACTATTTGAGAAATTGAGAAAAACAAAGAGAAGACTGTAAAAGGTATTTGTTATTCTATCACTCATATGTAAATCTTCTTAGTATGTTGCTATGCCCCTTCAGTATTTTTCTCATCTGTGGTTGATACAGTAATATTGCATTCTAAACTTTTAAACTTAATGTTACACATTTCCCCTTATTTTTTAAAAGATACAGTTAATACTCTTTAAATCACAGCAAAATATTTTAGGATATGTGTTCATCAAAAATTATTTATGAATTTCAGGTAGATTTACACTCAGGTAGTTTGCTTGTTTTTGATATTATACAACAACTCTAAAAGAATCCTTGGAGTAAAAACTTGGACACATTTCTGATTATTTTGTTTGGAAAAAACATTCAAAATGAAATTGGTACATCAACAGTGTGCACATTTTTGAGATTTTTGAAGGACTTACACCCAGTTGCAGTGTAAATATGTGTTAGCATCCCAACATCTTTTGCTTTCTAACTGAATTTCCTGTATGTCAGCAAATATATTAGTGATGTGGTGGATAGGCAAGGTAAGGCCTAGAGAAATGTATTCAAGAAGAGAAATTTCTACCTCTTAAATCTCAGAAGTGTTGGTAATAGACAAGGGAAAGTTAGAACCTGATTTGGGGTGAAGAAGTTCTGTGCATTTGGCTAGCTGTCCTAAGGGACCCATTTTTTCCCCCCACAGAAAGTTCCAGATCATCTTGGGACAGGACGTATACTTGAACTTGCCTGGAATAACTGCTGTAATGGCACAGTGAGTATTGAATGCCCTAGACTGATTCTCTACTCAAAACCAGCCATTTCTCCTGTATCTGGCCAAATTCCCAAACAATATTCAATCTGGAGCTCAGAACACTCATAAAAATCAGCAATTTTTGCAGGTGTGATGCTTCAGGGTAGAGTTCCATTGGGTAAATTCCTTTTAGTGATGAAATAGAATCATTCAGTGCAATGAGTCTGTATCTGCAGCTGCAAGTATCTATTTTCATCTCCTGAAAGATTACCATTTTTTCATCAGTGACCAATGTCATTGATTCAGTTGTGACTATTATGCCTAGAGAAAAACAACTACTACCAGGACATCAATTTTCCTGCTTATGGAGAAATTAATGATCAATTCTTAGCAGGAAATATGTACTGCTTACACCTAGCAATAAAGAAACAGCCAGGCCTATTCACTTGCCCCTTCCAAAGTATGAGAGTGAAATGAATCAGATCCAATAAAGTATTACACATGATTTATATGACAGATCAAACATTCTTTTTGGGATCTGAACAAATCAGATGACACAGAGTGATAGTATTCCTCCTCTTCACCAAGCAAATTTGTATTGGGCTCATTTTTACTTTATGCATGCCCAAATTCGTCAAAAGGATAAAAAAATTTGATCCTTCTTTGGTTTTTCTGAGTAGTAGTGGTGACAACAAATGATATTTACTCTGGGAACTGTGCTTGTGTTAAAACTCACTTATTCATTAACAAGCAATTTCAATGCTGGTTGTCACGGCTGGCAAAAATTGTTCAGCAGACTGTTTGTCTTTGAGGCCAATACTTCCTCTTCTTGTACACTTTCTTCATTTTCTGTTGCTCCCACTTCCTGTCTTGCAACCTGGTCAGAGAAGAATCTGATAAATTTTCAGTAAGAAGATAATAATGCATTTGATCCCTCCTAGAAATATTTTAATTTAAAAGTAGGACCCCAAGAAAGGAGACACTCTTTTAACAAAAAAGTAATTAATTTCTAGTGTGGGCTTTTATGCCATTGTGTATGTATGTTTAAAAAGATGCATGTTTATTTTGGTGGTAAGAGGCATGTGGGAAATATTGGAATCCAGACTAGAAGAATATTTCCCTGTAATTCAGTTATTTTTATTTGGCCAAAGGGATTGTTGATTAAACTGACAAATTGTCAATGTAAACAGCCAGGTGGTTGGTGAAACCCTCATTCCTTTTTCATTTAGAGTTTTGTAGACTTTATTCACGTTCCTGCTATTGCATGAGCAGAATTTAGAAGATGTAAAGATTTGATTACTATTAAAATCACTGACTATGTTCTTCTATTGTTAAAAACTTCTTCATGGTTCATTTAAGCAAATTTATTCTTGATGGGATTAGAAATGTTTCCATAGCTCGTTGTTATTTTATTTTTTGAACTAGGAAAAAAAATATATGTGCTTAAATTTAACTTATTACAATTCCTAGTCAGTAGTGAAACATAGGATTTTAGAAGTGATAAGCAAGATAAATTTTTCTGGTCCTTGGTGTACTCTCCAGCAGTTATTATTCTTTCAGAATTCAGATTTATTATTATTTTTTAGATAAAAATATCCACTCTACATGGCAAGGAAAGAATGAAGAGTCTGTGTACAAGTGGATGGGAGATTTTCTGGTGTGATTTCATGGTACATACCTTTTAAATTATTTTACATGTTTTTTATTAAGAGGAAAATTGTGATTTATCCTTTTGATCATAAGCCGCATACATCTGAGTCTACCAGGAAGCATTTTAAATATTTTTGTTTTTAATTTCGGTTAGATGAGTAAACTCTCAGAAACAGTTTGAAATCATTTCTTCATTCTTTTAGGAGAGTTGCCAGTACATAGTGTTAAGAAAAGGCTCCATCTATGTTTTGGTTTTGTCACTCATATTTAATAATTATTGTATGTCGATGTACCAGGAGCTTCTCCTGGATCAAGCTACCCAGGTTCTTTATCAAAATAAAGCAAAAGCCCAGAGCCACATAGAATGTGCCTTGTAGATTTTGTTGTTGACCTTGCACAGTTCAGAAGCTGAAAGTCAGGTAAGATGATACACATTATACAATAAAACTTTGACTCTGGTCAGAAAAATCTTAGGTTCTTAGGTTGTTTTGAAGAATTCTGCAGAAGGAATTTGATCAAATGTTGCTCTAATGTTTTAATTTCATGATTCGTTCTCTTCAAATATCACTCACTGGTTTTCACCTTAGAAAGTTCCATTGACTTGCTGGCATTGTGGTGTTTTCAAAAATGGATCATAGCATTTAGAAAGAGCATTCACCATGACCACTGCCACCACCAACATTGACAACTTGATTCTCACTTGGTTGAAATCAATTTATCTTGGTGGGATTTCACAGTGTAAAAGTGACAGGTGGAGTGTAGATATACCATCCAATTATGCTGTGGTTTATTTAAGGCATGTATCCACAGAGGACTGAACTTAGCAGAACTCAAAAATGGGGGTGGGGAACAGGTTAAGCAAATGACTGATTAGCAAAAGAAATTGATTATTGAAACGGACAGGAAACTCATAGGAAATTGTTCTTAGATATCCAGGTTAAAAGTCAGGCTGTATTTAGGGGGGGAAAAAAGACTTCAAGTGCTGATCAAATGCCAATCCTTGAGGGATTAAGGCCTTATCTTACACCTCCATAAAGGAATTAAGGAAAGTATATGATGAGATTTCTGGAGAAATACATACACTGTTCATTTAGTGAGAAATGAAAGGAATGAATGTTGCTATAAAACTTTTTATACTGCAGACCTGAACCAATTCACAGGATTTTTCAGGCAAATGTCACTAGAATTCATGCACCTGTCAATCCAACAAGTTATGGTGAGTGCCTACCAAGTTCTTGGCATTAGAATAACTGCTGAAGATTAAAAAAAAAAAAAGAAAGAAAGAAAGAAAAAAGAAAATCCCTGTACCAAAGAAGTTTACAGCCTTGTGGGGAAACAAGTCTTTACATAAATAACTATGGAAATTAAAGAGGCATGAAAATCATTATGGAATCACAATGGACTGATGCTAGCCCAGGAGAAGCTTTGCATAAGAGGCTTCATTTGTTGGAGCTGAGTCTTGAAGCCTGAGCAGTAGTTGATCAGGTGGGAAGAGGGGAAAACATTCAGGCATAATGAACATAGGCATAGGTAAAAAGAAGGGCTTCTTGAAGTTCATCAGAAGCAATAGGGTGCCTTCTCAAAACACAAATTTCTGGGCCTAATCAGATACTTGGAATCAGAATCTCTATGGGCAGGGTCTTAGAATTTACATTTCTACAAACATTCAAATGTATTCTTATGTATCAGTTTGAAAACCATTGGTATGAAGGAAATATAAGAATTTTTGGATTTTCTCCCAAAGAAGTTAATCTTGCAATGGAATCTAGAGATCTGCAGGCACTTTGGGGACATGGTAGATGGAGCAGTTGACAGATTTGTAAATTATTTAGGGGTCCAAATGTTCAGGGATGTGACCTCATGACCCCTCCAAAGTACTGTATTCTTCCTTTTCTACCACAAAGAAGGAATCACAAGCTCTGTTTGGCCTCTTTGGGCTGTAAAAGCATACTCCAGAGCTGCCCTGCCCCAACACTGAGAGGTACAACAGGCTACCTTCTGACTTTGAATGTGGCCAGAGTAGCAGGTTCTAGAAGTATTGGTGATGGGAAAAGAGACGTGGAGTTGTGGCAAGCCCCAATGGGAGAATCACAAAGCAGGCCCTGGATTTCTGAAGAAATGCCATTTTATAATTAGTGTAAAATTATATGTCTTTTGAAAATCAACTTGTGGGGGTTCTACTGGCCCCTGGTAGAGACACAGTGACTGATCACGGAATACCAAGTGACTACACAGTGGATCTGTTCAAAATGAGTTGGGCAGATCCAATAAGTCATGAGATCAGGCTGGTCTAGCAATGATCTACTGTATGATGAAGTGGGTGCACACAGAATTGAACATGAGCAGCACTTGTAGGCACAATCAAGTAGAATGAGCTGGCAGTCCACCCAGAGCCCAAGGCATTTACAGCTATTATATAGTTCTCATGATGACAGCTATGGAGTTCAGTAGGGGGAAGAAAAAGGCCTGTGGCAAGGTAGCACACTGTGGTGGAGAACATGTGGCCAAGCAAAGCTGTTCATTTTATGGTTTTGAAGTAAAAAAGGAGAAGAGGAAAGGGCTGGGGTTCCATCAGCTCCTTCAAGGGTATGACCCCAGTGATCTGAAGACCTCCTGCTAGGTCCCGCTTTCCAATAGTACCACACCGGGGAACAAGCCTTTTAAGACATGGGCCATTGGGGGACATATCCAAACTATAGCAAGGAATGGGCCTGAATGTGAAGATCTTTGTACCACATGTTTACACTCATGGGAGAGTGCCCCTGGAAGAGGCACTAGGCAACTGTGCAGACAGAATGACACAGCCAGTTGACATTGGCCAGTTTCTATCATTAACCACATGGTACTAGTAACCACATGAACTAGTCCATTTTGTATTTCTATAACATAATACTTGAGGTATTTTATAAAGGAAACAGTTTTATTTAGCTCATGGTTCTGGAGGTCCAAGAACAGTGCTGGCATCTGCTCAGCTTCCGGTGAGGGTCATGTGGTGCTCCATACATGGTGGAAAAGCAAAAGGACAAGTGGGCACAAGTGGAAGAGATCACAACACAGGAGAGAAGCAAGAGAAAAGGCTGGGTAAGTTGAACACACTTATACTACAACCCACTTTTGAGATAACAAACCCACTTCCATGGGAACTGCATTAATCCTTTCATGAGAGTGGAGCCTCCATGATTGAATTACTTCATAAGGCCCCATCAATTCTCAATACTGTTACATTGGGAATCAAATTTCAACATGAATTTTTGGTGGGAACAAACCATATCCAAACTGTAGCATTATTCTAGTGCTGACAGGATGAGCCTATGAATATAGGGGCCATGGTGGCTATAAGTGCCCCAGGAGCATAGACTCCCACTTTCAAAGGCTATTTAGCTATTGCCACTATCTGAACTGTTGTCTTCAGAGAACACTATGAGAGCTCCCATCATCTATAGGATATGACCTACTGCACTCCATTTCTCATTCTCTAGCTCCCATACCTGCTTCACTGTTGGCTTCTGTGTACTGCACTGTGGAGTGAATTGCAAAATTTAAAAACTTTATATTTTCATGATGCCTCAATATGCCGCACACCAGGTGCACATCCCACCCTGGTGATCTGGTGTAGCAGTGTGATAAAGTTGGTCTCTACCACAAATTCCCTTGACTATGAACTAGTGACTAGTGACTACCAGTAAAATCCCCTCTAGACTTCTGCTTATGTCATCTACCAGGATCCCCAAGAAAGGCATTTGCACGTGGCTCTCAACTCTCTCAGCTCCCCGTGTGCTCAGTCGAGCTGTGGGCTTGTTGCTTCTCCCATATGGGCCCCTGTGTGGTATGTCCTGCACCCCTCTCTAGGACCTGTGAATGTAACAAACTCTTAATTTCATATGCTCTTCAAGTATAATTTTCAACGTTATGTTAGACAGATCCTTAAAGACCCTGAATAAGAATCTTGATCCTTCATTTACAACACAGGGTCTCAGATTCACTCTTAGAATAGATTCTTGAAAAATGTGAGATTATTTATTCACTTTGCAAATATTATAACGATGCTTAGAGTTCTAAAATAAAACTTTTCACTTGCTGAGCTGCACAAACTCAGTTGTAATCTTAGTAGAAATATGGCTTGACTTAGAATTGTTTTGGTTGTCTTTAGACAGCTCACAAGCTGACATTTAATGGAGATGCCAAGTTTTAATGGCACTAAAAAAGCATCACAGAAGTCTCACCTTAGCAAAACAGAGGGCGGAAAATGCTATAGGTGAGAAGTTGATGTTTGCCGCAGTCCGGCTGCAGCAAAATAACCGGGGGGGGGGGGGGGGGACAAAGAACTTGTGTAGATTGATACAGCAGGAGTAGGAGCCGTTTATTGCAGGACAGGAGCGGTATTTATACATTCCACACAGCTTATCTAATTAACATAAACTAGATACAGCAGTCAACCAATCAGGAATCTCCACACTTAATGGCTCGTTTTTTTGTTACTTCTCAAACCACTCCTTCTGGCATTTTGCCAGCCACCATCCAGACTTGTTTACAGACTCTAACATTTTCCAGGTGCCATCCTGACTTGTTTACAGACTCTAACAGATGTTCTTTAAACTTTCATATGCCCCATCTCCTAAATCAGATGCAACTCAAATATTGTAGGAAAACTCAAAAAGCATTAATATGGCCTTTTATCAATTCACAGTATATCAAGAAAACAGGTTAAAGTTTTAAGGATGTACTTTTATTTTTTAGTTTTTGGTGGACACAACATCTTTATTTTATTTTTATGTGGTGCTGAGGATCGAACCCAGCGCCTCACGCATGCCAGGCAAGCGCGTTACCGCTTGAGTCACATCCCCAGCCCTGGGGTGTACTTTTTAAAGACTAATGTATTTGAGAGGAGAATATAAAATGACCTTACACAGAAGCTATTGGTCATACAAAAAAGTATAGCGAGGAAAGTGTAAGAACATACATTTGTAAAGTATGCAACCTGTCAAATGATAAATATATAAAAGTCTAGCCTTGGACAAATCTGTTCTCGGCAGCAAAGTAATTTCAACTGGGAAAAGCAATCTTTGAACCAGTTAAGGGATTAGCTGGAGTCTCAGCATCCAGATAAAGCCTGCTTACTCGGGATAAACCTGCTCTGGGGTTTTAAGATTTGTAAAACTTCACCCTGTCTTGGACTTTAAACTTTATTAAAGTGACCTGCAACCAAAAAAGTCCCTGTAGGTTTGTCCCAGAACAGTATCTTCTATAGCCCTCTTGAGTGTCGTGTGGCTACAACACGTATATCAAAGGCTTCTCTGTTTCCTGTGTTGGAAAAGGCTTGTCTTGTAACATTGCAGGTAATGAAGAGCAGTCTACATTCCTTTACCCCAGGCAACTAGAATAGAACAACTGAACTTGCCGAATGCCTAATTTATCATCTAGTGGCAAATGGAACACGAAAGAGAACAGGAATAGCTTCTGGCATTTTCCAGATACTAACTGTGCCTTTGGGAGATTTCAGATGTTAGAGATGTTGGAAGCAAAATAATCAATTTTTCTCATTTTGAAGTAATGCTTTAAAATTGAGCTAAGTCATATTAGGAGCTAAATTATATCAGGAACATCTTGCTTGAGGGAGAATTCAGCTTTGTATATCCTGCGGTTCCATCTGGTATCCTTCTGAATATCGTGCCTTGGTGGCCTGATTTCTAGCTTCCTCTCTGCCCTTGAACCATACCTTCTGTGCCCTAAATATTTCCTCCTGGCAGTCCATCCAGACCCCAAGGCATCCACAGCTATTATATAGTTCTCATGATAACAGCTATGGGGTACAGCAGGAGGAAGAAAGTCTCATCTCTGCTGGAGATCTTCCATTGTCATCTCTGTCTCCTGAAATCCTGCCCATTCCTTAAGGTCTAGTTCAAATGCCACTTCTCTGACCCCCTACAACTGTGGTCCTTAGTAAGCTCTCCAATAACATTGAATCTCACATCTGGTTGTGTTAACAGGACCTGTTTGGTACCTATGCATCTCCTTCTCCAGGTCACAAGCTAGGACAGGGACTGCCTCCCCTGATCTCTGGATCCCCCATATGGAAGTTCCCTTTTCCTCCACTACACAGAGCCTGTGTGTGTGGGGGGGGGGTAACAGCTCTTGCTCCTTCTCTTTCCTACAAACTTCATTTAAAAGATTTTGTTTTGATAAATAAAAATGACTATATATTTAAGTGGTAAAACATGTGAAGTGATTATCACAAATAAGCTAATTAACATGTCCCTAATTTTACCTTTCTGTGTGGGCCTTAAGATCTACTTTCACAGCAAATGTCACGTATATGGTGTGTTATTATTGGCTTCAGTCAGCATGTTGTACCTTAGGCCCCCAGAACCTATTGTCTTTTGTATGGTTGGTATCTTGATTGTCCCCCAGAAGCCCATGTAATGAAGATTTGATCACCAGCTTGGGGCACTATTGGGAGATGGTGGGACCTTTAGGATGTGGGACCTACTGGAAGGAAGTTAGGGAATTTGGAGTGGGCCCTTGAAGGGGATCCCTTGGACCTCCTCTTTCTCTCTGCTTTCTTTGTCTTTCCTCTTTGCCACCATGAGGTGAATAGGCCTCTTCTGCCACACACTCCTTCCATGAAGTTCTGTGTCTCCACAGGCCCAAAGCAACAGGGAAAAGTGAGCACAAAGTAAAACTTCTAAAACTATGAGTCTAAAGAAAGCCTTACTCCTTAAAAGTTGATTTATCTCAGTTACTTTGTCACAGTGACGAAAAGCTGACTAATCCAATCTTATAACTGAAACTTTGTACCCTTTGACCAACAGCTTACCATTTTCCTACCCTCAGTCTCTGGTAACCACCATTCTACTCTCTGCTTCCATGAGTTCCACAAGTAAGTGAAATCATGCAGTATTTGTGTTTCTGTGGCTGGCTTATTGTAGTTAGCATAAAGTCCTTCAGATTCTAGACTGACAATACTTAACACAGAGCTTAACCAGCGAGGGCTTAGTTGTCCTTCTCCTCACCTTGGTCATCTGCATTATAAACTGGGAGAGGTGATTGTTCTAGGAATATTTTGAAAGCCACTATATCTAGTAAACAAACAATTCAAAGTGTGTCTTATACACAGAATGAATCTAACAAAATGTATTTGTTGCTTTTTTCTTCTTCTATAGTTTGTATGCTAAAATAAAAAGTATATTTTCCATTAAGGTCAAACCATATATATATGTATATATGTATATATATACTCATATATATATGAGTATTTTCAGTCTGTCAAGGGCTCTTAGAAATAATATAATATTGTCATCTAAGCCCTGTTTTGTTCCCCTAAAGCATAGTCCAGTTACTGTTATTTTAAGAAATGCTCTGGAAGATTACTCGATGGCTTAGGTAGCAGAGATTAAACTTTGTAGACAAGTGGCCTCTCTTCATTAGGCAAGGCCAAACACATGATTAAAGGAAGATACACAGGATACATTTGCAGTATTGTAACTTCCCCTTAAAAGGGATCCCTGCAAAGTACCTTGTAACCCAACACATATTTCTACTTGTCAACATGTAACAATAAGGGACTGTTGCAAACTGAAAATGATTGAATGCTAAACTAAATAAATTAGAAATGTGTCAAGTCTACACCTGTGTTTTTCTAATTTTCTAATTTGTTAAAACTGTCAAGATTTGGTATAAATGCTGGCAAATGTTTTAGTCCAAACACTGCTGCACAAACTAAATAGCTGTTCTGCAGAGAAAACTGGGACTCCAGAATGTTTCAAACATGTGGTGAGTTCTGCATTCCTGGGTACAGTGAGCCCCTGTTACCCAAGTTTAGAAACTGCTTGCATGAAATGACACTAAATCTTAGAACTTCTCAGATGTGCAAACCCAAGATTAAACAACCTCACAAATGACAGATGGTGGGAAAGACTCTTATCCTTTTCTAAAACAGGCCTTTCTACTTAAATAAAATGGCCGATGTATTTCCTAAGTTAATATTTGACTCATTCTAATTTAAAGCTGATACTTGTTCCTAATATTTGTTCACCGTTTTCCTAGCTACCCCATGTCTTCAGAACTTTCTTAGAAACTATCAGGACTTCTTCACTCTAGTGAGAAGACAGAAACCCACATTGAGGATTTTCCATGCCCAAGTGCATATTTTGAATTCTAGAAGGAGAGCCCCACGGACTTCTTTTTTCCAATTTCTTCTTAATTACATCTTGAATTTTCCAAGACCAGAGCAATGAGGATGATGAAGAGCATAGAAAGCTGGTTATATGGATTTATTTAGGATGACTGACTTGCCTGGAATTAGGACCATATGGGGAAATATAAATTTCACTCTAGGCTACCTCTGATAATGAAAGAACACAGAGTATTGTACTTGCTTGTTTCTCTTCTAAACTCTCTGACAATATCATTCTTTTTTGTGAAGGCTTTTCTGCTTTCATATCTTAGGCCAAAAAATGGAGACAGACATCTTTGCAACTCTGAAGCCATTAGAACTGCTGGGTCTTTAATGGTCTTGTGCCTATGATAAGCCCTGAAGCATATCATGCTTCATAAGTGTCTTTTTAATCTTAGTACAAAATAGCAATTAAAAGTGCAGGTTCTGGGCTTAGACTGCAGAGTGTCAACACCTGATTCTACTGTTTATCAGCTGTGTGACCTGTGGTGAATTACTTCACCTCTCCAAATTCCATCTCACCATTTCTAACATGGAGATAATAATTGAGGGTGCAGGAGATCATGTTTGTACATAGCTTAGCCCAGTGTTTGCCAGACAGCTAGCGTTCAACAAATGTTAGCTATTGTTTATATGTGGGTTACCATTACTACACAGTCTTCTGATTTTAAGAATTCTGTGGGGAACATCACTATTCAGCTCTTCATTATAATCATAACTGGGTCATCCTAAGTTAACTCTGCCACAGAGGTGCTTCAGGCCTCACCTCACAGCGCACTGATATCAATTCATTTCTTTTTAATTTATCAAGGGACTTCCACTAGCTACTAATTTAGCCGAGCTCTGAGTCTCCCTGTATGTCCTTGAGCTGAGATGTATAAGATCAAGTACAAAGAGGGGGAAAAAAATACTAATTGCGTTCCAGCTGTTCATTTTCTTGTTTTTCAAAATGGCTCTCAGCCACAAGCAGGAGACAGGAACAAGGTGGTTCTAAACTGGAGCTTGATTTAACATGTTCTGGATATTCAACTTTCACTTTCTGTCCTCTTCAAGCCCGTGATACATGAAATGCAGCTTGCAAGGTGTTTAGTAAGTGGTGAGGGGCCTGGGTGGTCCAAGACAGTGTGGCATTAGGGGAAGATTCTGATCTTGTTCAGAAGCTGGTTTTGTGGGCTGGCTTTTGACTGGATGGGCTTAATGGTCCCCTCAGTGCTGGGGAGGCAGTGTAAGATGGACATAGGCCCCTTGGGAACAGAGAGGTGACAGCTTTTCCACATTCCTTTCTCATCTCTTTACTTTGAGCAGGTAGAAGTGGCCGTAGCTGGGGTAGGTTTCCCATTGAGTTCACAGAGGGAGATGATTACAGTGCAGCCTGATGGTTGAGGTCCTCTCTCTGGGCAACACAGGATGCCCCGACATTCATCCTGGGACGGGGCATGGTCCTAGGTCACTGCAGTGTACAGGCCCTGTTTGCAGAAAAGGGCAGCTTTTGTCTTGGTGCAAAGATTTTCTCTTTCAAATCATTGACTTTTATTTTCTTTAAGACTCACCATGGGGTAAAGTCTATAAAATCTTAAAGGATATTAATTACAGAAAAGAAATTTTGGGGGTAAATACTCTTTCTTCTACACCCTAGCTTTATTCAGCAAAAAAAAAAAAAAAATGGTATGAAATGTATAAGTTGAAGCAGGAAATTTTAAGTGAACTCATAACTCTGATACTAAATAATTGTTGTATTTTGGTCCCTTAATATTTCTGGATGTCTGCTTCCTCACATCAAAAACAAGGGGCTTGGAATAAATGAGGCTTTATAGCTCCTGTCAGATTTTAAAAACTTTATGGCTTTCCTAGAGGCTTGATTTATAAAGAAATATATCCCCCTCCCCAGGCAGTTCTAGATAATGTGCTATTTTTCACAAACATAGCTGATATAGCATCTATTTTCAGTTTCCCATGAAATGGAGAACAATGTGACCCATTTAAAAGCTGGCTCGTAAGGGAGTATTAGCCACTGGTTATCAATCCTTCTATTTAATTTTCTTGATAAGAACCATATGATAGAAACATTTCTTTGCTGCAAAACTAATAGCAGTCTAGACTCTATTTGATAATACTGTACATGTACTCTGTAATAGCGCTGAAAAATGGATTTCATATTTGTTGCCAATTCAATTTGGATGAGTTGAGAAAAAGGAGAAAATTCACTTCTGTGCTCATCTGTCCCGAATGACTAAACAGTTAAAAAGACATATGGTTCCTTCAGATCATTAGAAAACTCTAGCTACTGCTTTCCATGTGGATGGCTCCCATGTTTAGGATCAGAAATGACTGCTGTGAAGATAACGAGAAATTTCCTTTTCAGTTTTAGGGAAATATGCTTCTGTTCATAGACAACGCTTTCTGAGGATGAGCTAAAGTATAGTTACTAAAAAAGATGGGAGAATAACAGTAAATGGAAAGCAGTGTTATTATAATAAGGGAGCAGCATTATTTTAGGGAATAAGTCAGTTGATAGACGTAGTTTCCTTCATTACACCGATCTAAAAGCAGTATGGATAATGCTTGTCTATAGTAGTTGAAAGAGATTATAAATATCAGTTTCTCCGGAGACAGATTAGACTTGGATATCCTGGGTAAGTGATGTCAATTGTTCCTCATCTTGATATTCAATTTAAAACAAAGGTTTTACTCCTAAGTTGGGGGAAAGCACCAGAGGATATAATATTTTTCGTGATGTGTTTTAAATTTCTAAATTCACAATTTATAAAATATCCCAATATGATGGCTATCGAACAGAACATGTTCTGTATACAAGAGATGCTTAAGAATTGCTTTCTAAAAACAAAAAATAGCCCCTCAGTTCTGACACTATGACTCTGAATGCTTTCCAGTTCTCCATACCCTCGGACTGGGATTATTCCATAAGACACAGACACACAGACATAGACACCCATACCATGCAGAGACGCATACGCACATGTGCACACAGTCATATACACATGTCATCAGATATACACACACACATGCATACACCACAGACAGGAATGCACACATTACACACATGCACACATATATACAAACACACATGTACATAGCACATTCAGAAATATACAGAGACGTATATATACACACATATACAAGTCACACATAGACACAGGCACATACCACTTACACATACACACACAGAGCACAAAGACATATACACAGGTGTGCACATATAAACACCATACAAGAGGCACACACACAGGTGCACACATTGCACGCTTGCACACACACAGACTCATTGAATGGGTGATGTGGGGAGGAGGACACAGTGGCAGAAGCGCCCGGTAAACAGGAGGAGAGCAGCACAGGGCACAAACCAGAGAAGCATTGTCATCAGGCTGCTGTGTCTTTGGCTCACTTCTGCAAAGGGTGGTGTGGAGAGAGAGGGGAGAGCAAATGAAGGAAAAAGAGCACAGAAGTGGGGCGGAGGGTGGAGGGGAGAGAAAGATGGAGAGTGGGGAGGAGGGGCATCCTGGAAGATGGACTCGGCCTAGAAGGAAGATGACTTTACATCCTGGTTTGCTTATTGTCTGGGCATAATTGAAAATATACCCCATTTACTCTAAAAGCATCCCAATAATGATTATGGTCACCCTCTATCCACAGTGTCTGAAAAGGACTCAATGACAGGACACCAGTTTGGGGATTCTGAAGGGTTGGAATTATACAACCAGGAAGGAAAATGACAAGGATTTGTGGAACACTTAGGCAAGAAGTGGTATCTGTAGGAAGAAAATGTGATAGCACTCTCTTGCGTATTTGTGTAATTTGACTTTTATACTTCTTAGGACTTAGATCTATCTAGAGAAGGGATTTTATATCCAGAATCATAATCTTAAGGTTGGATGAGATTTTTTCCTTGTTGGATTTCTGCCACTTCCCATCTTCCCTTTCCTCTGAGAGGCCCCAACAGTATCCATATCCTGTGTCATCCCTTCCCTGAATCTAGGCTGGCTTTTGTGACTTCCTCCTGGCCCGTGGAATGCAGCAGAGATGATGGGATACCTCTTCCAAGATTAAGTCATGGAAGACTCAGGAGCATCTTGATGCTCACAACCCCTCCCTTTCCCTAGAGAAGCTAGTGCCATTTTGTAAGCGGCCTTATGGGGGGACCCACATGCAAAGAAGCTGATGTCTCTGGCCAAAGTCACTAAGGACTGAGGCTGCCAATAGCCAGGTGAACAAACTTGAAAGCAGATCCCCTCCTAGTCAAGCCTAGAGATGATGCAACCCTAGCCCACACCTTTTATGCAGCCTCTGAAGAGACCATGAGACAGAGATATGCATCCCAGCCATGCCCAGACTTCTGAACTAGAAAACCTGTGAGATGATCAATGTTTTGATGTTCCTACATTTCGGAGTAATTTATTATGCAGAAATAGATAGTGAAGACAAGAGTCTTTTTTTTTTTTTTTTTTTTTTTTTTTAATTGTTTTACTTGTTCTTTTTGGATATACATAACAGTAGAATGTATTTTGACATATTATACATACATGGATTATAACTTATCCTAATTAGGTTACCATTCTTGTGGTTGTACATGATGGGGAGTTTCACTGGGTATGTATTCATATACGAACATATGAAAGTTATGTCTGATTCATCCAACTCTCTTTCCTACTCTCATCCCCATTTCCTTTCCTTAATTACCCTTTTTCTAATCCAATGAAATTCTATTCTTCCCTCCCACTACTTATTGTGTGTTAGCATCCACATATTAGAGATAACATTTGGCCTTTGGATTTATGGGGATGGCTTATTGCAGTTCCATCCATTTACTAGTAAATGCTGTAATTTCATTCTTCTTTCTGGCTGAGTAATATTCCATTGTGTATATGCACCACATTTTCTTTATCCATTCATCTGTTGACAAGCATCTAAGTTGGTTTCATAGCTTTGCTGTTGTGAAATGAGCCACTACTAAACATTGATGTGGTTGCATCACTGTAGTATGCTGATTTTAAGTCCTTTGGGTATATAACAAGGAGTGGGATAACTGGGTCAAATGATGGTTCCANTTTTTTTTTTTTTTTTTTTGTCTTCTTGTGCTGCTCATATACTGGTTTTCCTACCTCCCACTGACCAAACCTGGCTAAAGCAAAATCTTACAAATAGCTGTCTCTGAACAATTAATTGAATGTTTACTGTTTACCAGCATGGCGTGATTTCAAAAGATTTTATAAGGGAAAAGGAAATATTGAAAGTGAGGATTTATATGCAGAGGAGGCTTAATCTTGTCAAATTTACCCAGGGCAGAGCTTGCCTTATTCATTGTCTAAATTCTCTACCGTAGTTTGGTTCTGGTATATTCTCCAAAGTCCCATGCATTGGAGGCTTGATCTCCAGGGTGGCCCTATTGGAAAAAGGTAAGCTTAAAGAGGTGGGACCTAGTGGAAGGAAGTTAGATCACTGGCAGGTACCTTACTGGAACATCAGCTCCTGGCTCCTCTATCTCTCTGTTTCTTTGCTGCCATGAGATGAGGTAAGCAGTTTTGCTCTAGCATACGCTTCCTGCCATGATGTTCTGCCTCACCAAAAAATAATGGAGCCAATCAACCATGGACTAAAGTCTCTGGAATCATAAGCCAAAATAAATCTTTCCTTCTTATAAAACTGTCACAGCAATAGAAAATGATTAACATGCTCTCCAACTTACAGTCTTAAAAACTGAAACTCTATTAGACCATCAAAAGTATCCACTTCCATTTCTCATGGAACTGTTCCAAAGACACCTTAACCAGTTTTCCACTTGAGAACACAGGACATAGGCTAAGGACAGGGATGTGCTGCATTTGTTGAAAACAAAACAAAAAACAAAAACACTGACTGCATTTTCTGCAGCAGACCAGTAAAACTTTTGGCTGACTCATTAAACATTGTACTTTTGTTGGTTTTAAAGCATAGCTTACCTCTTAATGAGTCCATCATTTATTTTTGATAAAGGCACTTTTAGTTTCATGGCACTTTTTAGCTCACTTTTTTAAAAAGAAAATTTATACCTTTATTTTATTTTATTTTATTTTTAATGTGATGCTGAGGATCGAACCCAGTGTCTTCCTTGTGCTAGGCAAGTGTGTTAACACTGAACCACAACCCCAACCCCATAATTCACTTTTGAAAGGCAATAAAGCCTGGTAGTCTAGTCGAGAGATTGGTTCAGCATCCCTACTTCTTGCCTCAGGCTCTTGCTCTCAAGTTTACCAACTGTGTGACCCTGGTCAATTTGCTCCAGCTCTCGGTGGCTCCATTTACACATCCAACTTGGATGACAATAGTTGTAGTTGAATCAAGAAACATGTGTTTTTATTTAGAAGGACTAGAAGCTGAACAACTATTTTAGGATGCCCAACAATCAGGGTCTGTGGATCACATTCCTATAGGTACTTGGGCACAAGGAAGTTAATAGATGCAAAGTGACAGACTCTAAATCTTAGCTACTATTACCACAATAATTGTTTGATACAAACAATTTCTTGAGCTGTGACTATGTATTTATTTAAAATTGGGGGAGTTGCCATGAATTGAGAAACAATTCACCAGCATAGAATGGATTCTTAGATCCATACACTCAGATTCCTCAAAAAAAAAAAAAATAAGACTTTTCTCTGCAAAGCCTTTAGGACTCTTTTGAATTTGTTGAGTGGAGGTAAGTCTTGCATTACTCCAGGAAAAGAGAAACTGCCTAGGTGAGATGAGGACACTATACAATCGTTTATCCAACTTGCAAAGAACTGCAATTTGTAAAGTAAATGAGGCATTGTGGAAAAGCCATTCTGTTAGTCAAAGAAGGATGCAATTTAAGTTTCATTATTTCACAAAAGGGAGATGAATATATGCCCAGTGATGATGCATAGATATTCACATCCTCCTCATAAATGTTATTAATAACAGTAGTTTTCAGTAGACTAAAAAAATGTGTACCTATGTAATGTTTTATTTATAAAGACTGGAAATTAATATCTGTTTTGGAATAAAAATTCAACACACACACACACACGACTTTCCTTGGGGGTATCTGCTCCCAGACTTTCTTTCTTCCTGTTCCCTGGTTCTGTCTCCATTCCTTTGAATCTTTGCTTAGTGCATTTGCTGACCCTAACCAAAGCCAGTCAACCTCCTTGTTCACTGACATGGCAGACACACAGATTTGCAGGCATTAGAGGTTATTGGTTGGAGCCATAAGTACCCATGGTGGTCATGAGAGTATGTCATCTGCTTCCACTTTCCCACAAAGGAGCAGAAGATATGGAGAAATAAAATCTATGAATAAGCATATTATATTTTTTAAAAAGTGAAAATATATAGTTGATCCTAGATTCCTGAAACTTAGAGTACTGTCCTTGAACCACCAGCACTGGTATCACATGGGAGTTTGTTAGAAATGCAGAATCGCAGATCTAAAACCAAACTACTGAACCTGAATCTGTGTGCACATTAATGTTCTAGAATTATTTCTCTAGAACCATGTTTGATTAAAACTCCAGTGCTTATGACAGCGTGAGACAGAAGTGAAAGCTAGAACACCTAAGTTCGCATCCTGTCTTTACTACCTACCCATCATCTGAGCTATTCTTTCTTAACATAACCTCCTAGAGACTCAGTGTTCTTGTCTATAAAATGGGAATGGAAACAATACTATTCCAATAGACTGTTAATTGAATAAATGCAGTTTTCAGCTCTGCAATGCAAAACCTAGGGCCTCATGCTTACTAGGCAAATACTCTACCACTGAACTATATCCCCAGCCCTTGCTAATCAAAATAATAATTATAGAATGCTGAGAATAGTGGCTGGTATGCAGCAGTAAAGTGCCATATAAGTGTTGGTTAAATAAATGTTTATAAAACTTAGCATAACATAATCAAAAAGTTTTAGATTTTTTTATGGAGTAAATTTGTGGAAAACATTTCTATGGTTCATTTGACCAATTTCTCCACATTCTCACTCACCACTTTCCTACACCCACTCTGGCCTGCCTCTGAGCCTTGCATATTTCTTCACTTTGTGCTTCACCATGTAATGTGATTATTTGTTTATCGCTCTGCCTTCTACACTAGACCTTGACCTTCAGGGATGAGGATGAAAGCTTAGTATTTTGGTTCCCTTCCAATCTGGCCACAAGAAAATGATCAACAAATGCTTATAATCCCTGGAAACACCCCTGCCCCCTCCAATAAAATAATAATGAGCAGACCTGGCATGGTGGTGTAAACCCAGCACCCCAGAAGACTGAGGCAGGAGGATCTCAAGTTCAAAGTAAGGGCAGACGTTTGGTTTATCACTGTTTCCTCATCTTTCTTAAGGCCCAGACATTTCTTTGTTTTTCTTATGCATTCTTCACTTTATATTGTTAGAGACCAGAATATGTCGTGTGACTGTAAAGGAATTTAAGACACACCATCCCAAACCATAGCACTTGGTATGTTGATCATTTTAAGCAGAAGACACTTGAGAAATAGCAAATGCACCGAGAAGCTTTCTCTGAACTCCCATCTGCTTAAAGACACTGTCCCAAATAAAATCAATTGTCTATAAGCAACCCTGGGGAGTTTTGTGAACCAGGGATCAACTCCGTTCACAGGAGAGGACACCAGAGGTCAACACCTCACTAAAAAAAGGTTAGTCACAAACTATTCTATCTCCTATCTTCAAAAGGTCCACTCATTCTTTCCTAAAAATCATATGCTTCTTCTAAGTGGGTTACATCCCCTCTCCTTTCCTCTATTAATATAGCACATAAGCTCTCAAATCTCATTTTTTTTGAGGGGTGGGTATTCACTTTTTTTTTCCCACCTGGAATCTCCCATGCATGTAATGTCAAAAATTAAGTGGGTGTGCCTTTTTTCTCATTAAACCTGCCCATTGCCAGTCTGTCTCATAGACCTAGCTCTCAAACTTAGGAGGGCAGAGGGAAAACTTTTCTTCCCATATGATATCATTTTATCATCATCGATCAATATTTATGAAGAGCCCACATATGTTTCTGTATATATTTCTTGGTTTACCAAATATGTCTTTATATTATTTATATCATGTTTGAAAGTAGTACTTAGTAGTCTTCAGAATAAAAACACAGCAGATTTCTACAAGATAATAAGTCCAGGGAGGACTCTTTGCTATAAGTTAGTTTGGCTTCTGCATGCTTCACTGAGAGCAGGATGTGAATTCCCTCAGCTGTAGCCTCTTCGACATATATTACAGCCTGTGTTAGATCCTGGGTATTTGGACCTAATTAAGGCATACAATCTTGTCTTTAAATTATCAACAAACTATTAATAAACTAGCTGTAGGAAAAGATTGGTTTAATATCAGAAAATCAATTAATATGATATAACATATTACATTAAAAAGAAAAACTATATGTTCATCTAATAGATACAGAAATTTTTAAAATAAAATCTACTACCCTTTCATGATAAAAAAAACCCACTAAAAACACTAGGAATAGAAGGGAACTTCTTCAAATTGATAAAGAGGATCTATGAAAAAGCATCAGCCAAGATCACATTGAATGTTAAAAGACCGAGAAAAATGTTCTAAAATTAGCAGGGTACAGTGGCACAAGCCCATAACCCCAGCAACTGGGGAGGCTGAGGCAGGAGGATTGCCGAGTTCAAGGCCAGCCTCAGCAACTTAGTGAGGCCCTAAACAACTTTGTAAGACCCTGTATCAAAATAAAAAATAAAAAGGGCTGGAGATGTAGCTCAGTAGTAAAGCACACCTAGGTTCAATCCCCAGTACAAAAAACAAAAATCCAAAATTAAATTATAGTGATGATTGCAAAACTCTGTAAATATGCAAAATCATTGAATTGTACACATTCAAACATGTAAAATTTTGTGTTAAATAAATTAAACTTCAATGTTACTATTAAAAAGGCATTGTAATTTTTAAAAAATGACATGTTATAAATGGTAGCTAACCTTATTCTGAGCACTGAGGGTATGCTGGGTAGTGTACTAAACTTTTTAAATATGTTATTTCCATAATCACACATAAGGTAATGCAACGTTGTTCCTATCCTTATCTTATCGATGAGAAAATGTGTGCTTAGAAAGCTTAAGTAATCACCAAGGTTACATAGCTAGCAAGTGCTAAAGCTGGGATTTGGTCTTAAATATCATCTGACTACAAGCTACAGTGGGAGCAAAGGGGAGAGATTTTCCAAATTACTGCTATTGAACATGTGTTCATATTATTAAGTGTTTATGACATTAAATTATGTGAACTTTTATAGGATTGCTTCCCTTGGCATTGGGTGGGGGGAGTTGAACTTGTAAGAAAATGCTTACCTGAGTCATAAAATGTTCCAGAAATAGGCTGAGCTGAAAAATGGACTCAGGCATGGGGAGGTCGCACACTTGTTCACTCACCTTGCAGCAACGATAACAATATTCTATCAAGTCATCATCAACACACATATCCTAAGCAGGGAGGGTGAATCAGTAGATTGACAATTACTAAAAGGAAACATGAGTGACAAAGGGAGATTTTGACTAAACTGTCCTTTCAGGATTCTTGTTGAACACAGGCCAGGGTGATCACCTGGTGGTCAGGGGAGGATGAGGAAACCAATCCGATATCAAAGATAGGAAATTCTTGCTGAATCATCTTATCAGATTTTTCACTAAAACTGAATTTTATAAGGAAATACATAGATAGCCTAGGAGAAGTTTTAGAAGCCCGGTCAAAAAAAGAATCTTCATCACTATCTATGAGACATTTCAAAGGGAAAATAGAATAAGCTCAGAATAATTTTAAAGTGATTCTAAAAAAAAATTAGGTGCATGGGAAGTACATTTTTATTTGAGTCAACAGTTTTTGTAAACTTTATTTTTGTTAGAATCGTGATTGTTAAATTCTCCAAATGACTTCTAAAATGATATAGTAAGTCACAGACTGTTTCACAACAACAATAATAGGTGCTTATAAAAAGGATATGGAGCCTTGTACATATCTTTTGTAAAAATGTAGGGGGTCACAGAAATGAATTACATCAAGTTTTGAGATGTGCATGAAATCAGCACTAGTAGGTACTGAGGATCTTCTCTGTCCTTCAGGACAGACTTAGAAGGAAGCTAAAGAAACCCGGGCTCAGGGCCCATCATTTTCAATGTGTCCTTTGCAAGAAATTTGAAGGGGCTCTGGTAATATTATGTTATTAATTTTATATTCTTCTTTTTTGAAGAGAGTAATTTTATTGAAGTATAACATTACATTTTTAAAAGTCGATAATTTTGCATTATTCTTCTCCACCTCCCTAATTGTTTCAAACTGCACAGTATGTACATTGCCTTCTCTCCACCTGCCTCCCACTTGTGATCCAGTCCCTCCCATCTCAACTGTGGAGGCAGATGCAGTTTACTGAACATCTCCTTGAGGCCTGAGTGGTTTGAGCATCTTGTTTGCACTTTGATAAAGACATAAATGTGAACTCCCTCACTGTAGCCCCTTTGGACATGTGTTTCAGCCTGTGTTAGGTCCTGGGTGTTTGGACCTTATTAAGGCATACAATCTTGTCTTTAAATTATCAACAAAGTATTAATAAACTAGCTGTAGGAAAAGATTGGTTTATATCAGAAAATCAATTAATATAATATGACATATTACATTAAATGACATGATTAGGGCTTCTTCAGGCTGACATAATGAGCTCAAATTCTCAACACTAAATTTAAAAGGCAGATAGATATAAAGCCATTATTTGTACTTTTAATAAAAAGGTACATGATGGAGATGTTGACACAAAACAACAACTCTGCTTTAAAAGAAAATAGTTTATTCTGAGCCAAATATGAATTATGAATGACCCATTCCACCATGGAAGAAGTTATATGTACTTTTATAGGCATAGGGAAACAAAGGAAATCATAAATCAAAATACAAATGGTGGAGACATTAGGTAAGTGGGTTACAGCAAAGGGTGGAAACATTTTCCATACTTTTCAGATATAATAGGATTCTTAGGCTTAGGGTTGGTGGAAGCTAGAAGTCTGCTAAGGTTAGTGATACTTTCCACAAGTTTTACGTAATAGTCATGGAGATGCTAGGGCCGATACAGAGGTTGAAAGTAAATGATTATTCAAGGAACTAAGATAGCTCAAGATAATTTTGGTTCTTGATCTTCAACATTCCATCTCTCCACAATCACCAAGGTCCGGTTGTCCAAGTTCAGTCTGCGGAATCTTTAATATAGATGTGGCTTCTTCAGAGAACCTCAGTTCACAGGGGAAACTGGGCTACAGTATCATCTATGAAGAAAGGAGCTAAGTCTTTGGTTTCACCACAGACTGAAAATATCAGTAGTGCTCATGTGGTTATTCAAAAGCTGTAGAGTTAGGGTGTGTGCAGTCAACGGGCAGCATGGAGGGTTTACAGAGCTTAAACTATATCTTGTGCATTAAACTGTATTCTGGGAACACTGTTTTGTTAGTGGTAGAGCATCATTTTCAAAAAGGTAAAATTACAAAAATAAGTTGGACTTGTGTCCAATATTTGATTTGATTCACTATTTTAAATCCACTTAAAATGAGACTTTTTTGTTTGTTTGTTTTATTTTTTTTAATTTTTTATTGTTGGCTGTTCAAAACATTACATAATTCTTGATATATCATATTTCACACTTTGATTCAAGTGGGTTATGAGCTCCCATTTTTACCCCAAATACAGATTGCAGAATCACATCAGTTACACATCCATTGATTTACATATTGCCATACTAGTGTCTGTTGTGTTCTGCTGCCTTTCCTATCCTCTACTATCCCCCCTCCCCTCCCCTCCCCTC
>NW_026000093.1:18963221-18967506 GCF_001458135.2 Marmota marmota marmota
GGGCCACTGGGCCTTTTCTGCCGGTGGTCACCGTTCCGCCTACCTGGCAGGCGCGGGGGTTGGGGGGCGGCTCTGCCCCTCAGCAGGCCGCTGGGCCTGCTCTGTGGATGGTCACAGTTCCCTCTACCTTGGCGGCGCAGGGGGAGGGGGTGGCTCTTAAAATGAGACTTTTGACTTACTGAGGTTTTATTCTCTGCCACATAAAATTCATTTGAATTGTCACCAATAGAAATCCTTTTACATAGCTACAGGCAGAAAACATTTGCACTCTTTTCCATTTTCTATAACTTAAACCCTATTTCTATAGTTTTAGCATTGCCTAGTCTGTCAAAAGCAATCTAGAAAGTCATACCCTATAGAATTAGATAACCCCCAGAGGGGCTACTAACAATGTCCTGAAATTCCCTGAAAGGGAAACAGGAATTACTTTGGCCCACTTCCAAATGTTAGACCAATTTTTCTTTAGGAAGGATGTTACTGAAGAAGACAAGGTTCAGCAGAGGGTAACTAGGTCAGCAGAAGCTCTTGAAATCATGTGTGATATAGGCACATTATAGGACTGGTGGGGTTATTTTCAGTCTGGAAAAGACAAAACACATTGATGACATTGGTTCAAGTTATAAAATATCAAAGAATTATCATGAAGCAAAGAGCTATCCTTATTCTGTGTATTTCTAAATGTTAGAACCAGGTTAAAGGTAGGTAGGGTGGGGTCCGGTGGGAGTGGGGGGGTGAAAGTTAACCAAAGCAGATTTTAACAAGTGAAAGTCTTGTTCAGAAATGAAAGTGCTGATTTGTGGGTCCCCTGTCACACACACACACAAAAAAAATCCGAGAAAAAATTATGAAATTTTCTGTAGAAATGTTGTGGAGGTGATTTTTATATTTTTATGAAGTTTGGAGTAGGGAAACATTGTCCTATAGAAATATAATGTAACTTACAACTTTATAAGCTGATCATAACGTGTAACTTTACTGTTGTAACTTTAAATGTTCTTGTAGACAGATTAATAAAGTAAAAAGAAACCAATTAAATTGATGTTAATAATATACATTGTTTAGCCTCATTTATCCAAATCACCATTTCAACATGTAATCAATAAAAAAATGAACTTTTCTATATTCTTTTTGTTTGTACTGCTAAACAAAAATTGCAGGACACTGTTATTTTGGACTAAGCCTCTGTGTAGGACCCAAACAGACCAGACTAAAAATCAAAATGGAGTTAACCATGCTAAAGTTCTAAAATTCTGCATTGTCATCTGACCTCCTTAGAATCTAGGGAGAGAAGGAGAGAGAAAGAGAGAAGAGGTGGGGTGGGGGAAGAGAGAAAGGAGAAAATAGTCAAATTTCCCAGACAGGTCAGTTTTAACTGGCATAATAATAAAGTTCCCTCTGCTTTATTGCTTTCAAAAACCAAAACCAAAACCAAACAAACAAAAACCAACCAACCAACCAACAAACAAAAAACAAACCTGAAATAACCTGATGTTAAGGAACCAATGATTTTGCTATTCCTTTGTTTCTCTGACCCCACCTTAAATGGAAACAATCTGATTTTTCTTTCTTTATTTCTTCCTTCTGTAGTTCTTTTCTTTCTATAATACCAACTTTTTCTGCTCACTCTATTGTAGCACTTACAATAGAGTCAAGTGTTGAGCAATTCTAGAATCAAATCACACCAATGGAGATCTTTAAACTAAATTTGTTGTAATTTTGTCTTTGACAATACTAAGTTTCTGAGATCCACTGTATATCTTATACTTGCCAGCATGGCTCAATTTGGACTGGCCACATTGCAAATGCCTCGTATGACATGTGGCCACTGGTGGCTCAGTACTGGACAGCACAGGTCTAGATCACTTGTTCTCAAATTGAGATTGCTAAATTGCTGGATTCAGAAGCTGATTTCCTGAGTCTGGGATGGTGCCCAAGAATTTGCATTTCTAACATTTTTTTTTTTTTTAGCTGATGTTGACTCTGCTGGTCTAGGCACCATAATTTAAAAACCATTGGTTTAGACAAACCTAAAGTACTTACCCATGAGGGGAGAACTGCTTCTTTGTAAAATGGATGTATAATTTTGGCTTTTGTCACTCAGTTGTTTTGCTTTTTTTTTAAACCAGGGATTGAACTCATGGGCACTAAGCCACATCCCCAGCCCTACTTTTTGTATTTTTATTTAGAGACAGAGTCTCACTGACTTGTTTAGTGCCTCACTGTTGCTGAGGCTGGCTATGAACTCCCAATCCTCTGCCTCAGCCTCTAGAGCTGCTGGGATTGCTGGCATATGCCACGGAGCCCGGCTTGTCACTCAGTTTGTGAGATAATAGTCCTCACGCAGTGAATTGAGACTTCTGGGGTTGACTCCAAAGGATCCTGCCCTTCTCAGTCTTTAATGAATGTTTCCTCCATATCATGATCTTATTCCTGATCTCCCATATTTTATTTGCATTTGACTTTCAACAGAGGCAGGCCTATATGTTTCACTGAGCATATATGAAAATTAATGTAAGAATAAATCAAAGGAGGTATTTAAGATCTTGTGTTCTTATAAAGAGCATTTGGTGGTGGCACACACACTTTCTCCTGTGTTAAACACAGAGGTATAAATAGTCCCATGTTTTCCTTTTGTAACATTTCCGTTAGCTACTGAACTCATGAATTTATTTATACTGTTCCTTATAAATTTGTCAACCTGTGTCATAATCTCTTTAAAGTTTACTAATTGCATAAAATACTTTTCATTTTTCTTAAAACTATACCTTTTAATCTCCAAGAGGAGCTTTCATAAATTTGTTATTTCAGGACTTGGCAAGCCTGATTAATATCCAATGTACTGACACCACATTATTTTCCAAATAGAAATGTGAACACATATCTCCTTGTATTATATTAGGACCTTAAGTGCCCCACAAACATCCATGTATTAAAAACCTTGCCACTGTGGCACTATTGAGAGGTTTCTAATGAAAGTCGGTTAGGTCATTGGAGGTGTGCCCTTGAAGAGGATACTGGGACCTCAGCCCTATCTGGCTGTTTTACTTTTTGATTGCCCTGAGATGAACAGTTTTCCTTTGCCACAGTTCCTATGATGATATATGGTGCCACCCTGGTCCTAAAGCAACTGTACCAACTGACCATGAATTGAAACTTCTGAAATTGTGAGACAAAATCAACCTTTTCTCCTTTTAAATTGATTTAGCTCAGGTATTTATTATGCCAGTAGAAAGCTGACACATGTCTGCAGCTGGCAAGGACGTAGGAGTGGGGCTGCCCAATTCCTTTGAAGCCAAAATTCCATCAGCTTGTGTCCTGTATGCCAGACATGAAGTTACAGTGTCATGTTTGCTCTGCTGGGTTTTGATCTTGCCTGGATCTGATTCCTTCTTGCTATTTTTCAATTCCTCCCTTTTGGCACTGGGATACTCACCCCGAATTCTTCTTGGAAGTATATAACATATTGACTGATTTTTAAAGTGGTTTACAGCTAAGAATCTGTCTTGCATCTCAGAGGAGACTTCAGGCTTGGACAAAATTGTTCAGCAATGCTGGGACAATTCAGCCTTTGGGGACTCTCAGAGATGGACTGAATGCATTTGCACTGTGAGATGGATGTGCGCCTTTGGGGGACAGTGGCAGAATGTTATAGTTTGAATCTGGAGTGTTCCCCAAAGTTGCACATGTTAAAGGCTCCGTCCTCAGCCTGTGGGAAGTGGTGGAAATGTGAGGAAGTGGAGTCTAAGGGGAGGAAGTGAGGTCACTGAGGGTGTACCCTTGAAGGGGATATTAGAACCCTGGCCCCTCCCTCACTCTTTCTTTGTGCTTTCTGGCCACCACAAAGTGGACATCTTTGCTTCATCACACACTCCCCACCATGATGTTCTGCCTCACTGGAGATCCAATGCAATGCGACCAAGAGACAGTGAACCTCTGAAACTATGAGCCAAAATAAGTTCTTTTCTCCTTTTAAGGTCGATTATCTCAGGGATTTTGTTGAAGCAACAGAAAGCTAACTAACACTGATTAGTTCAGCTTGGGAATTTTAGTTAGGTTTTTGCATGTTGGTGTTTATCTATTGGATACACTACCAAAACCTACTTTCTTTGCACAAGTTATTTTTGTTTAGTTCCATAAAAATCATCTGTTAGTACCAAAGCAGTTACGGGGATATATATGTATATGTGTAGATATATAAAGAGATAGAAAGAGAGGGAATGGGTGGGGGAGGGAAGGAAGGGAGGGAAAGAAGGAGAGAGATTGGGGAGGGGGGAAGGGAGGGAAG
>NW_026000093.1:18967525-19034743 GCF_001458135.2 Marmota marmota marmota
AGGGGGAGGGAGGGGAGACAGTTGGAGAGAAAGATGGGGGTGGGGTGGGTGGAAGTGCATTTCAGTCTATGGGAAAAGGAGACAGGCCTGTATATTCTTCATAGCCAAGAGGACAAAAGGTTCTTTTCAGTTGATGCAAAGAAAGACAGATCTTTATTTTCATGTAACCAAGAAACAAAAGTTTCTTCTTTGCAGCACGTTCTGGAACACAGCAGGGGCCATTTCCCACAGTTATCAAAGGCACAAGGTTTCCATCAACTCCAAATATGGATGGGCTTGGATTCACATGTGAGCCAGGAGCACAAGGTCCTCATCAGGCTTCTGTTACAGGGAGGAAGGTGATTCAAGTTGGACAAATTCCCAAGTAAGACAAGAGTTAATGGTTTAAAAATAGAAAATATAGAAAGTTTCAAAATGTTAATTAAAAATTTCTTATGATTATACTTGCCATTAAAAAAAAGGATGAATTCATATCCATTGTGAGCTAGAAACGCCATGTAAGAATGGGACTGTGTATTCTAAAATATATTGCATGCAAAACAATGTATTTCAGTTATTTTTGTTCAAATGCTATCTAAACAATTCTTAGGAAACCCAGAATTTTCATTCTAGAGAGTCAGAGTATAGAGTTTCCAAAAGATTTGTTACAGGGTCATTTTTTTAAGATTAAGATCTGGTTATGCAAATTCGTTGATAAACATTTATTGGGGGTTGGGGACATAGCTCAGTGGTAGAGTGCTTGCTTCACACATGCAAAGCCCTGAGTTCAGTTTCCAGCATCGCCAAAAACAAAACAAAAACCAAAAAAACAAAAAAAATTTATTGAATGTCAACAATGGGGATTTAAGGATGAATAAAATGTAATCATTTTCTTTAGGGAATTTATACTCAAGTGCTACAGAAAGTCATGTAAGCAATGATTATGATGGAACTTCTTCAAGTATAGCAAGCCACCTGCAGACTGTGGGAGTTTGGGAAGGCTTTGCAAGGAGAAATAATTTGAATTGTTTTGTAGGCCCTGAGTGGCCAAGGTAGGCTGTGGAGGGGAAGAGGAGGATTTGAGTGACAAGAGTTCTGTCCATGGGCTCAAGGAACACTGTGTGCAATACACATAGCTGGAAATAATATGGTATGGGACCAACAAGCATTTGGTTTTGGAGTTATAGAGGAGGCAGGTTCAAGCCAATTGAGATCAATTGTGTGTGTGGAACATGGGAATTTTGAGAGTATGGGACTTTCAAAATGGAGAGAACTGAAGAGAGGGATATAAGTTAGTAGGTAATCATAGTAGTCAGAGCAAGAAATGATGAATTCTAATTTCTAGCATCCTGATTCTCTCTGTGTATCAAGAGGAACTTAATACATTTTGAATGTCAAATTTCTTTTTGAACAACAGATTTTAGTTTGTTAATCATTGATAAGCAACAATTTATTTTTCAAGTTTCCTTTCTCCTCCTCCTCCTCCTCCTCCTCGTCCTCCTCCTCGTCCTCCTCCTTCTTCTCTCTCTCTGTCTCTCTCTCTGTCTCTCTCTCTCTCTCTCTCTCTCTCTCTCTTTTCAGGGCTACAGATCAAACCAATGACCTTATATGTGCTAGGCATGTGCTCTATCACTGAACAACAAATACCCCTGCCATGCAGCTCTTTATGGATTGTCCATCATGCTCCGGAGTCACAGAACTCTATCACTGGAATAAAGGAAGTCCTGTGATCTTCCAAGCTAGCACACTTGTTTCTGTCATATTGGGTAACTCACACACACTCTCAGAGCTTCATTTTTCTCATCTTTAAAATGGAGATAATACATCATCGAGTTGTGAGGATTGCGTAAATTAACCCAACAGTGCCTGAAATGTGTTCATCACTGCTTGGTCCATAACCCCTGCCTGGGTACGATGTGTATTTTTTCCACTCAGTACATCTGAAATTCTAAAGTGGTGGACAATTCTTGTTTTGTACACTTTGAGCAATCTCACAAATGCACAAATAATGAAGACATTCCTGAATATGAGACAATAATAACAACAACCCAGGAAGTATTCAAACTAATAATAATAAAGTTAACCCAACATAATCATTTGAGAAAATACACAGGCCATATGTACAGTTAGTTTCTCATAATAATTACATTATATGCATGTTTATTGAATGCCAGATAGAGTCAGTTTTGCTATAACGTTACATATATACTTCTAAAAACCATTATGGTATGCAAAATTGGCAATAACTACTATCGGGTTTATGGGAAAATAGATTTAGTGGTTCAGTAACTCAAAATTTTATCAGTAACACCCCCCCCACACACACAAACATACAGAGGAATCTAATAAAATTCCATCAGTATGGTACAGAATAGAGGACACAGAGACAAACCCACATAAATATGGTTGGGTTATATTGGACCAAAGACTTAGGTACTATTTTTTCTTCTATTAGGCACAGAAACCCTGTGCCTAATAGAAGGAAAAATAGGCCCAAATCTTCACCATGTCAGCCTAGGATCTGACTTCCTTAACTAGACTTCTAAAGAACAAGAAGTAAATCAAGAATTAATAAATGGGATGGATTCAAATTAAAAAGCTCTTTCTCAGCAAAGGAAACAATTAATAAAATGAGGAGCGAGCCTACAGATTGGGAGAAAATCTTTACCACATGCACCTCCGACAAAGCATTAATCTCTAAGATACATAAAGAACTCAAAAAACTTAACACCAAAAAAAAAAAAAAACAAAACCTAAATAACCCAATCAATAAATGGGCTAAGGAACTGAACACTTCACAGAAGAAGTACAATTGATCAACAAATATATGAAAAAGTGTTCAACATCTCTAGCAATTAGAGAAATGCAAATCAAAACTACTCTAAGATTTCATCTCACTCCTGTCAGAATGGCAAACATCAAGAATACAGGCAATAATATTGACAAGGATGTGGTAAAAAAGGTACACTCATACATTGCTGGTGGAACTGCAAATTGGTGTAACCACTATGGAAAGCAGTATGGAGATTCCTCAGAAAATTGGGAATGGAACTATCATTTGACCCAGCTATCCCACTCCTTGGTTTATACCCAAAGAATTTAAAATCAGTGTACTATAGTGATGCAGCCACATTAATGTTTATAGTAGCTCAATTCACAATAGCTAGGCACAATAGCTAGACTCAATAGACAAATGCATAAAGAAAATGTGGTATATATACTCAGTGGAATAATACTCAGCTTTAAAGAAGAGTAAAATTATGGCATTTCCCAGTAAATGGTTGGAGTTGGAGAATATCATGCTAAGAGAAATAAGCCAATCCCACAAAACCAAAGGCTGAAATGTTTTCTCTAATATGTGGATGCTAATTCACAATAAGGCAGGGGCACTAGGGAAGAATAGCGTTACCTTAGATTAGGTAGAGGGAAGTGATGGGAGGGGAGGGGAGGGGAAATGGGGATAGGAAAGATAGTAGAACAAAACAGACATTATTACTGTATGTATATATGTGACTGCATGACCAATATGACTCTGCAACATGTACATTCAGAAAAAAGAGAAATTATTTCCCATCCATGTATGATATATCAAAGTGCGTAAATGTGTTCTACTGTCATGCATAACTAATTAAAACAAATTAAAAAAAAATAAAAAGGGGTGGGGATGTAGCTCAGTGGTAGAATACTGCTGTGTTCAATCCTGTACCAACATTTAAAAATGTGATTAGTTATAACTTAGTAGTAAAATTATTAAAATTTGCTATTCTGTATTATAAAAAAATGCCATCAGTTTTTTTTACACACATTCAATGGTTAAAAGAATCATAAACGATCAGATAAATATGGCATTTTAACTTGGTGCTCGCTTGTGAAAGTGGAGAGGTCCACAGCTTAGGCGTTGTGAAGGGATGGCAGGAGGGTTGCCTGCAACCTGATGGGAAGTGTAACACCAGGTGAGGACAGAGGGGACTTGCAGTACCTGAACTGAGGTAGTTGTGGCTATTTGAACTGGGCTCAGTTCAATGGATGTGGTTTTCTATTTGTTTCCTTTGTATTTTTACATGTGAAAGTGGCATAAATAAACACAGAAGCCCTAATGTGCTCAAATTGTTCTCTAATATGTTAATTTCATGGGAACTAATTTGCATTTTCAAAACAAGCATTCTAATGAATCTGACTGTACTATTCCAGTTGCTTTATCTATTAATTTATTTAATCCTCCCAATAGTTTTTTGATTTGGTGCAATTACTGTCCTCATTTTATTAATGAGAAAAATAAGTTTTGATAAAGATCAGAACTTACTACGCAACAAAGCTATTATACTCTTTCTAATGTATTATATTATGCTAATGATGATAATACATTTAATAAATGTTTCCACCAGATTTTAAAGTTGGATATATTTTGGAAAGTTCCACTTTAAATAATTCTTAATATGTGATAATCATTGTATTTTATTTAAAGTTTTCATGTTGTAGTTACAGTTTATTTTTCTGACATCTTCTCTAGCAAGGTGGGGAATATAAAGTTATTGTATTGTTTCTTACTGCTTCTTAAATAGAGGTCCAGTTGAAAATAGCATAGTTAGTTTTGCTTAGTGCTTAATATATTTAGCATCAAGCTCACCCTTCTCTTCCATCAGGGATAATGATGCTAAAAATAATGACCAGCAAAGTCTAATCAGGGGGTTCCAATCATTCTGTAAACATGCTGTGCTCCAGTAGCATTTAAAATGTTTATTGCTTTGTGTATTCCATTAGTGTTCCTGGTTCCTTCTCATTACACAAACTCTTTATGGAATAGAAATATTTAACCTAAAACATCTTGAATGCTTTTCGTTTTTTAAGGAGTAGCCTTTTAGGTTGCTAAATAGGTACTTTGCAATTCAAGTCCCACGGAGATTTGATAACAAATGTGAGGAATGAATGAATAACCACTGACACCTTGAATGGACTTTTTGGTACAATGGAGACTAACACCTACCTCTCAGGTGCAAGGTTTTTGGGGGGCCATGGAATGAGATCTGACTTTGGAGCTGGTCAGAGATACATTCAGGACTTACCTCTTCCCTTTATTAGCTGTGTGACCTTGGTCCATTAATTCTCTAAGTTTCAGTTTCTTTAGCCATAAAAATTTACCTTTACTCATGTTTTATGAATTAATGAGCTCAATCATGCTGTACACATAATACATAATAGTGATTTAATAAATTACTTGCCAATGTAAAAACACCTCAGCCTATTGTTATTGTTTGGATGTGACGTGTTCACCAAAAGCTCATGAGTGAGAGAGTACAAAAAGTTTCAGGGGAGAAATGATTGTGTTGTGAGAGTCTTAACCCAATTAGTAAATTAATTTCCTGATAAGGATTAACTGAATGGTAACTAAAGTGTTAGGGTGTGGCTGGAGGAGATGGGACATTGGGGGGCATGGCTTTGGGGTATGTATTAGTATCTGGCTAGTGGAGTCTCTCTTTCTGCTTCTGGATAACCCTTCGAGCTGCTTCCCTCTGCCACACTTTTCTGCCATGATGTTCTGCCTCACTTTGAGCCCCGGGGAATGGAGTTGGCCTTCTCTAGACCACTGAAACCGTGAATCCTCAAACTTTTCCTCCTTTAAAATTGTTCTGGTCAGATCCTTTAGTCGCAGCAGCAAAATAACTGACTAAAATATCTAACAAGAGATCAAATCCTGGGTTGCTGGTCTGAGCAGGACAAGCCTGAGACTGTAGATAAGGTGTGGACAAGTAACCTTGTGATGCTCAAATAAGCAGGGTCTGAAGGACTGAGGGGGAGAGGTCAGGCCATAGCATGCAGGGAGGGACTAGGGCATGCTTGCAGAGGAGGGTTGGTTTGGGAGCAAATCTCTTCAAAAGGGGCTTCTATTCCTAAGCAGAGACTTAAAGTTATACAAAGAATGTCCATTGCAGACAGTGACCCCCTAATGTAAGCTATGGACTTTAGTTAACAATAATGTACCAATATTGGCTCATTAATTGTAACAAATGCATCACATTAATATTAATAACTGGGAAAACTGGAATGAGGAGAGAAGGTGTAGGAGAGCTCTCAGTGCTTTCTGCTTAATTTTTTCTGTAACAACAAATTGCTTTAAAAAATAGAAAAAAGAGAAAGTCTATTTTTTTTTAAAGTTTTGGTTGTGTTTTTTTTCCAACTTAGCCTCCTTTATTCTTTCTTTTTAGACCTCTCTGACTGCAGCTGTCAAAACTGGTCCAAAGAGGGTGGAATGAGATGGACACCATTACCCTAAGTACATGTATGAAGCCTCGAATGGTGTGAATATACTTTGTATTCAACCAGAGATATGAAAAATTGTGCTGTATATGTGTAATATGAAGTGTAATACATTTTTTCTGTCATATGTAACAAATTAGAATAAAAAAAAACTGGCCCAATCTATCCCTGGGTTTGCTTGGAGGAAGGGTGCTGTAGGGCTGGAGTGTGCTTTTGGATTGATGGTTGGTTCCCCGAAGTGTTTCCATAAGCCACCCTCTCCTGGTGATAGAGTCCAGCACAATGGCTCGTTTCACCCACCTGAGCTCAGAGCTCAGGGTTTGGTGGCTCAGAGCACAGACTATGGAGTCAGAACAACCTCAGATCACCCACTGCTTCTCTCTAAGGCAGTAGATAAGTCTGAGCCTTCATTTTCTCCTCTGAATATGGGATGCTATTACTGAGCCTCTTGTGAGAATTAAAGGAAATCATCTGTGGGAAGTATTTGTCATGGTATCTGGTACATAGTAAATAATTGTGCTGCATAACAAAACAAATTGGCTTAAAACACTGATTTGTTATTTCTCATGATTTTGTGGACTAGGAATTCAGGGATGACCCAGATGGGCATCTTTTTTCTCTTTCACAGAATGGTACCTGGGCTCACTTGGCTGCATTCTGCTGGTGGTTAGACTGCTGGAAGGTCTTACATGGCTGTGTCTCCATGCCTCTCCATCGCCTTCTCTCTCCCTGTGGTTGGCCTGGGCTTTCTCACAGCATGGTGGTCTTGGGGTGGAAGGATTTCTTACATGATGACTGGTTTCTGAGGGAAAAGAAGTGACCAGCCCTCTCAAAGGCTCAGTCTGAAACTGGCATATGGTCACTCTTCTATATATAGTCTATTGGACAAAACATGTCATAAAACCAGCCCTGATTCAAGAAGAACAGCACATGCCTATTTGAAGAATTATGGCATCCATCTTTGGAAGTGATCACAGTGCTCAAGTTATTATTTCCCTGGGATTTGGACTGTCATTTTGCACAATAGGACAGAGTGAAGAGTTCCAGTTCCTGTGGGAAATGAAGAATGGATGTGGCTAAATGGCCATTCTAACTTGGCCATGGCATCTTCTCTTAAAGTCCAAAAAGCCTCTGCACATTTATTAGAGTATTGCTGTTTTGCCAACGATGTATATTCACTTAAGCAGATCATCTACTTTGTAATTTATTTCATGTCCTGAGATTATTTAGAGATGTTTTAAAAAATATTATTTAAACAAACTACAGATACTACTTACATCATTTCCCCCTTTTATTAACACCATAGGAAAAAAGAAAAGAAATTTGATTTCAAAAGTGAACCTACACTGGCTGCTGTATCCAAGTTTTTGTTGTTTGCTTTTCCTTGGGAGTGGAAGGTCCACTTCCTTACTTTCCTTCCTTTCCCCTCTGTGGGCAAAGGAGTACTTGCTTATCTTTTAAGACGGCTCACGGGTCACTTCCTTTATGAAGATCCTATTGACACGCCAGCCACCAGGTAAACTTGACCACTCCCTTTCTGAGGCCCCACTGCACCCTGAAAGCTTCCACCTAGTAACGATAACTTTCATTGCACTCATATTTTTAAAGGCTGATCAGGTCACTGAATGGCTGGTGACATAAGCAAACTAATTCCTAAGTGCCTACCTTGTGTTGCATGAAGGATACAAAGAGAAAAAAGATGAACCCCTTGCTCTTGGGGAGTTCATTGTCTATTAGATAAGATGGTAATCAGGAAATTTGTTTTTAAAATATAATCTGAATTTCAGGGCTAGAGATCTGTGTATTATGCAAGCATTAAGAAGAGGCACTTTAACCAGCAGGGTGGGGGTTTTGTTTAGCAAAAGGCTCCCAGAGAAAGTTTTGTTTGCGATAATCATATGTTTATCAGTCACTGGTATTATGATCTCAAACATTCCAACTTCAGTACCAGTCATTTTGGCACTGAAGTGGGTGAGTATAGGCCTCAGGCATAACTTTTACTTCTCAGAGAAAAATGTGATCAATTTTCCCTTAGAGGTGACAGGGATTTTTTTATGGGTGAGGGCTTTCCCATTCTTTTAGGAAGCTATGATACTCCTAGTCACGATAAGGATTTCTAAGAAATTTTCAAGGTGAATATAAGGGCATTGTTTTAGACTGTTTAGTTTTAAAAAAGATAGACACACAAAAAAATTTGAGCAAATATAAATTACCTTCCAACTCATCTTTACCTGATGGGCTACTGTAATAGTCAGCTTTTACTAGGTTTTGCTGCTGTAACAAATGGCCCCCAAGTCTCAGTGGTTTACAAAAAAGGTTTATATCTCAAAAAAGGTTTATATCAACTTCTAGTTGGCTATGGCTTTTATCTATGATCATGTTCATTCCAGGGATTTAGATTAAAGAATAGTGCTTTTCTTGGACTGGGTATTTTAAGGGAGCACACAAAATGCTGAAAACACAATAATTCCTAAAGCTTTCTGCTAAAGAAAATGACATATGCTACTTCTACTCATATTTAGTTGGTCAAAGAAGATCACATGACCAAGCAGCAAAGGGGCAGCAAATGTGAGGAATAACACCATAGCAAGACAGCCCTAAGATTATAAACTGATGTTTCTGAACACAAAGAAAGACTAAGAAGTCGTCAAACAAAAGAAGGTTTATAACCGACTAAAGAAATTATCAGAATCAACACTTCTTTTCTTATGAACAAAGTTTGAAATCTTCAGGAATGGAAAGTATACCAAGGAAAATTTTGATGTCTTTCCCTTACAAAACCAAACCAAACCAACAACAACAACAAGAAGAAGAAAACCAGATGAATGAACAATGAGGGGAGTGTTTTGCATCGGGTGTAAACCTATAGAGGGACACATTTTTACTGTGTCTGAATTGGTTTTGGCAGATCACAGAAGGCATTTAATGGAGAACATGGATTCACATTGAGTATTTTCATGATCTAGCATCATTGTTCATGCCTGGAGTGTTCTGTACTCATTTATTGCCAACTCAAATTCTACTCATCTTTTTACATTTGCCTAAATGTCATCTTTTCTAGGAAACCCTTCTGGATCTTTCCCATCTTTCTTAGATTTAGTCGTACTTGCATCTCTATTTAACACATTTCACATGTCTTATGTTGTAGTTAATTATTTACACCCACTTCCCACTCATCCAGAGAACTGAATTCTTCGAGGGTAGAAACAGTGTTTTATTCAGTTTGGGGTCTCTGCAGTGTCTAGTGCAGAGCAGTGCACAGGAAGGAATACAGCCATCCATTTATGGCTGAAGTTTGTGAATTACAATCTGGACAGAACGCATTTGATATGCACAGATTAGCTCTGCCCTCTAGGTGTTCCCAGAACATAAGGTGCAGACAGAGAGAGGAAGGTAATCATTATTTATGATTATTCGAGGGCCAAACTTACCACTAGGAGAAGAAAGCCTTGGTAAGGTAGGATATGGTGAGAAAAGATTGGGAGGAGAGGGCCGTGTAGGTTATCAGGTGCTGTGAATCACTCTTAGTACCTCTGTTCCTCTGATATCTAGATTAGTTTGTCCTTTTAGATATTTCTATTTATATTCTCTTAGTATAATGCTAATTAGTTATATAGGACTTAGTTCTAAGAAATTGTTCTACTGATGCAGTTTGACCTTAGTATATAAACACTAAAAGTGAGTAATATGAGAATAATTTAAAGGATCAAATATGATATTACATTGTAAGGGATTAAATATCATACAAGGGGATATGTAGAACACTTACATTCATAATATAGAGCATGAATATTTTTAGATTCTCTGATATTGGATTTAGATGTGCTTGTTCTATTTTGTAAATCCAAGAATTGGCCTATATCTTTGATCTGTGTGTTTAGGTTTTTATGGTGACAGACATTTTATAATAACTAGAAATAGAAATTCCATCTTTGGTGGTAATATAGTACAGGGACCTAAGGAGAGAAGGTCTTAAGGTGCTGTTAATTAGCAGAAATCTGAAGCACACAGTCTCAAAGCAATTAAGATTGTTAATTGAATATTTGGATGCAGAGTAGAGTGGCTCATATGTGGCTGGACAGGGTATCCTGTGCTTGCTTGTAGGAGCAACATTATGCAAACGATGCTAAAAAGTCCAGAAAGAACAAATATGTGCCAACAAATATTTGTCCAGTAGGCAACTGCAGTTTTGAATGGCAATGCATTGCCAGCTATATGCAAAATTGTCTATTAGCTGCAAAATTCAATATTAACAATTCAATCTTTCAGCCTATTCTTTGTAAATATGCACACACACCCTTTACTTGAGGAAAACTCAGTTGTTTGATTAGGTGATTTTTCTGTCTCCTGGTTTGGTAAGCATCTTTATGTGATACTTTCTTTAAATGTAATTGGTGGTTACACAATGGTTACAATATCACATCTATGTACACCTGAGGAAAAAAAAGGAAATTATTATTGCTGTATAAGCTCAGATTGGTAAAGTGATTTTATTTCTGAAGTCCTCCTTTATATGGGGTTCATTAGCTGTAGGGTTTGATTAATGGGTGAACATATTTCTAAAAAGAAACTCGAAACAAGTTCAACATTGCAAAAAATGTTTCCAAGTAAAGAAAAATAAGTGAAATCTTTTAGAAGAACTTCCATGGAAAGTGGTTAATAGTTTTGGTTGTACTCACTAGTTTTAATAGCTATGTCTTTAGGGTAGACTTCGGCTAATCTCAGGCTTACTGACTTGCAAAAAAGAGAGAGAGTGTCCAATGAAGAAGCCCCAGAAGACAGTGAATGAAGATTGGATTTAGTCTCAGACTGGTTTGATCCTGTGAATGAGAACAGCTTTAGTGTTTGCAGTAAGGGGAAAGAGAAATTACACAAATGTTTGAAATCTTAAAAGCTAAAGTTGGCAAGCAGTTTTCACTTACTTTACTGAACTTTCCAGAAAGTGGTAGAATTGACTGATTTGAGTTCTTCTCAGTTTCAGACCCAACCCACTTTCTGGAGAGGTTTGAAATAGGCTTGTGATGTGACTTTTTTTTGCTGTTTTGTTTGACACTTAGGATTAAACCCAGGGGCACTCAACCCATGAGCCATATATATTCCCAGCCCCCCAGCTTTTAAAAAAAATTATTTAGACTTTTTTTTTTTTTTTTTTTAAATGAAGGTGCTGAGCAGGCATTGAAGGACAGGAGCACAGAATCCAAACATTCCCCAAATCAATCATCTCTATCCTTTTGAAAAATTAAGCATTCATAAGGATAGCATGATTTAGAACAAAGACTATTCAAATTACTAATAGACATTTTGGCTTGTGCATGGGGGCATATGAAAAACAAATTGTACTTAAGGCTAGAATCTGAGCTTATTAGGCATATAAATCTAAAAATGTGGAGTCAACCAGTTTAGGGTTTACCACTGAATAGGGCACTGGAAAAGGGGGCTGAAATCATTAAGCATGTTCAAAAGGTAACAATGTGACCGCTTTGGATCAGGAAAGTTCCTGTTATGCAATGTGTGCATTTCATTATTTACACGATTTCACTAAGTGATTGGGAGCTGTGTACACAGCAAGGTGAGCCTGTAGCAGCTGAGACTCCGAAGCTACAAGCACTTCACTAGTTTTGCCTTTGAAATAATACTTTTACATGCACAATTTCCCTCCAAGAATATCTTCGTTTCGACATTAAAACTATCTTTTTTTTTCCTGAAATGTTTTTAGGAATCCCAACTATCTCAGAAAAATTTCCACGTTCGTTTTCACTGTGTTCTAAGGATGAATTAAAAAGTAAATGCTGAGTAATAAAAAGATTCTGGGGGAGAAATCCTTTTTAAAAATTTTGTTAAGGGGTCTTTCAGTTGTCATTTCTTCCCTCCATCTTTCTCCTCTCCAAATCTCTTTTGGTATTTCCTGGAGTAAAGATGAAATAAATAAATGAAGAGAGCGTGTGTTCCAGGCCGGGGTATGGGGTCCCCGAGGGCTGACTTTAGGAGATTCGCGGGGGGCTTTGAAAAGAAGACACGGGGGTGGTGGGGACCACCTCGCGGAGAGGAAGTGGGGTGCCCATATTGCTTCTGTGCTTTCGTCCATAGTCCCGAAGCCCTGTTTCCTGCAGTTCGCTCTGTGGGTCCCCAGGCCGTTGAGCGAAGGGGGCGGATCCTCGCGTGCAGACACGCCTCAGCCCGGTTTATAAATCGCGGGTCGCTTGCTGCCAGTCCTGCCGCGGTTCCCCGTCTGCACCCAGAGTCCAGGCGCGCTGCGCGGCTGGTTGCTGCAAAGCTCCAGGCCGGCTGTACGACTGCCCGCCCAGCACCCGCGGACACTCTCTCGCACGCGCTCCCACGCCCACGGCGGCGCTCACACACTCACACCACGCTGCGCCCCCGCGCGCGCACACACACACTCCCACGCGCACCTCGGAGCGCTGGTCCTGCCCAGGCGCAGTCACCTGTGGAGAGAGAGAGCTGAGACACCAGGGACTTTCTTATGGCTGACCTGAGCTTCATCGAAGATACCGTCGCCTTCCCAGAGAAGGAGGAGGATGAAGAGGAAGAGGAGGAGGGCGTGGAGTGGGGCTACGAGGAAGGTAACCCATTACGCGTCTGGGTGTCGGGCACTGGTCGGCGCGTTAGTGTCCCGCGGAGCGCGTGGCTCTGCGCCCTGCGGTTGTCGCGCGCGTCCACACTTTCTCACTGGGGCACTGCAGTCTTTCAGGGCTAGAGGCGCTTCAGGGAGGCGTGCCCGCCGCCTGCGTTCTCCTGCCGCCCGCCCAGGTTCGTGACCTGGGAGGGTGTAGGTGTTTGGCCTTCTTGCCCCGTGATGGTTCGCACCTGCTGCTGCCAGGCAGCGGGGACTTAAAAGAGTAGCCAAGAAGAGTCGCGGTACATATTAATATTTTGAGATGGCAGTGAAACTATTTATTGCTTTGTAGTCTTTTCATGACGGATAGTAACAACGCTCAAGTCTTTAGAAAACTTGTCCTAAGTTTCAAACTGGATCTGTGGGCTTGGGAGAAGGGGTTGACTTTTTATCAAAGAGAAATTTAGTTTCCCAAATTTATCCCCGAAGACGTAGGGTTCTCAATAGCTCACCTTTAGCGCTGATGTTTACTACATATACTGAAATATAGAATATACAGTTTTAATTGTAAAATATTTGGAAGGAGTACATTTATGTATATCTAGTTATCCTTATGCACACTTCACTGAGTTTGCATTTCTGATAAGACAGTGATAGTTCTTGGCTCTCACTAAGCATGTTGAAAGTTCCAGGTTATTTCCTAAGTCCTGAACATAATTGAACTAAAGAGTCCAGGAATTTTTTTTGTGTGTGTGGTATTTTTTTGTAGTCACTTAGAGATGACTTTAATTTTCTAGAGCCATTAATTATTATATCTATGTAGACAAAATACAGATTGTCTTAACAAATTCATTAGTTAAGGATTTTGTATGTGTATTTGATAATATCAGCTCATTTATATAATGAGTGCAAAAATTCACATACACCATATTTCATTTGTAGAGCTGTGGTAGTCAAAACCCTCTTCATAACATCAAAAGTTATAAGACTTTAAACTAGTTTTCACATGTTAAATTTTACTTTAACTTACTTTTTTTTTCCTTAACCTGTTCCTGATTTTTTTTTTCTTTTCATTGTGTCCTTAGGTGTTGAGTGGGGCTTGGTGTTTCCTGATGCTAACGGGGAATACCAGTCTCCTATTAACCTAAATTCAAGAGAAGCTAGGTATGACCCCTCCCTGCTGGATGTCCGCCTCTCTCCAAATTATGTGGTCTGCCGGGACTGTGAAGTCACCAATGATGGACATACTATTCAGGTTATTCTGAAGTCCAAATCAGGTATTTTAGAAAACATGTTCTTGCCCTCTTGAAACTAGAAGTCATTAGGAAGCTGTAGACTCTGATTTAACTGTATGTTAAAGGTACAGCCAACAAAGCTCTATTTTCAGGAGATCTTTTTATATCATAAAATACATTTTTTTGGGGGGTATTCTGAAACAATTCTGAAAGGCTAAAAGGGTGAAATTATGAAGATTTCACTTGTTAGTATTTTTTCATGTAATATAACTGGAACTTAGTTTTGTGAACTTTGTGAAATATAAGGGAAAGTGTACCAATTATATTTTGTTTTAAATTGTTAATTAGCTGAAATCATTTAGATAATTATAATTCTGTTTTGCAACTTTGTGAAACTGAAGATAGAACTCATTGACATAATCTGGCACTGGAGATAGACTTTGCAAATTAGTTGTCTCTATTAAACTAACATTAATTAATAGCACTAAAAATCCTCAAAAAACTAAAAACATTTAAATGGCAAATGAAGCTCTTGCTTTTATTTATTTTTTAAATTCCCTCTATACCTGAACCTCTTTGAGATGGATCTGAAATATTTTGTGGAAAAAGAGTAATTTTCAAGGAAATCAGTTTTGAGTATAAACAGATTTATTTAAAAATTAGCATTAATATCATGTTTTTTTGTAGTGAAAAAATAACTATCTTTCCTTCTTGGAAAGAATGTAAAATTAGAGTATTTTGAAATATTAGGATATGCGTGATAAACAGAAATTGTGTTTAAATTAGTTTCAAATCAACAAATTTGATACTTTAAGCCATAAAATGTTTAGATTTATTATTAGGTATGGCAGGTATTGATTTCCAACTATGGATTTTTTATTGATTATGAATGTCTCTGAGGTTTAAGTTAGAACCCATGAGAGAGCTGTAGATCCATGTAGTCTTCCCTGTTGTTTTGATAGTCAACATGGGGGCATCACCCTAAGAGATCCTTCGTTTTGTATATATTTCGTCATGAGACATAGAAAACTAAGTCAGAATTTTTTTGGGGAAGGTTTATCTATGATGGGACAGTAGATATTATTTTTAAGTATATGGTAAAGTTATTGAATGCTGACTGTTCTGGCATATAAAAACACTTTAAGGTAGTACATGTGTATGATATGATGTGTTGACTGCCTACAGTCTGAATGGGATATCCATTTGTACTTCTGGAAATAAATGTTTATAGATTCATACAACAAAAGGTCATTTCATGTTAGGCACCATGATGAGTTTGGTTGTATACAAATGTATAAGAGCATTCTTGAGGAGTCATGGTGAAAACACATTGTTAACAGTTCTAGTGTAAACATGATATGAATCTTTTATAAAGTATTGAAGCATAGAAAATGATAATGTACAAATACCACATTGAATGAGTGTAAAAATCAAAAATCAAATTTACTCATCAAATTGGACTTATCTTTCTTTTTTTTTTGTAATTGGGGATTGAACACAGAGGTGCTTCACCACTGAGCTATATTCCCACCCTGCTTTAAAAAAAATATTTATTTTTTAGTTGTAGTTGGACACAATACCTTTATTTTATTTATTTTTCTTTGTGGTACTGAGGATCGAACCCAGGGCCTCCCTTGCATGTGCTAGGCGAGTGCTCTACTGCTGAGCCACAACCCCAGCCCTTCTCCACCCCTTTTTAACGTTTTATTTTGAGACAGGGGACAGGGTTTTGCTAAGTTGCTGAGGCTGCCCTCAAACGTGGGTTTCTCTTAGTTCCTGAGTTGCTAAGATCATAGATGTGCACCCCTACAACTGGCAGGACTTGCCATTTTCTTTCTTTCTTTTTTTTTTCCAAAAAATATTTATATTTTAGTTGTAGTTGAATGCAATACCTTTATTTTATTTATTTTTATGTGGTGCTGAGGATCGAACCCAGGGCCTCCTATGTGCTAATCAGGTGCTTTGCCACTCAGTGCTCTACCACTGAGTGCTCTACCACTGAGTCCCAGCCTGTACTTGCCATTTTCTTAAGGTGCCTTCACGATCTTACTTCTTTACTTCATTCCCATGTAGAGGCATCAGGTTATGTCTCCACCATCTAGTCATGAGATGTTTCTTCCTCACCTACCTATTTTCCTTTCCTCCTTCCCGCGTCCTCTACCCTGTCCACTGAGGAAGAACTCTGTATTTCTGTCTAGGCTGATGTGGCTGCACTTATTCTCTTCCTCCTTGGAGACCTTCTTCCTTTCGATGCTCTGTCACCTTCCTGCTACTTTAATGATTTCTTCCTCATGGTTTCTTCTCTTTCAGTATTTCTGCAAACTCAAAAAAAAATTAACTAAAAGTATATTTCTTGACCAGTAGATTATTTTTTTTTGCTAGAGTATTTATACTTCTTAAAGAAAATGTCTGTAAGCCCTTTCTCTTTACCTGTCATTCATTCATTTAATTTTTTTAATCAAAATGGAATACAGACATATTTAAATAGCCAAATATTATTATAGTTCTGTCTGCCTCTGCTAGTGCTCTAACCCTCCCCACTGCAATTTCTTTTCTCTAGTGACAACTGCTTTGAACCTTTTTAGCTGTTTCTCGTGTAGTTACCTTTGTATTTCCTAATAATGTGGTTATCCTGTTGTGCTCTGGTGCTTAGGATATTTTCGAATGTCCTGCCATGGAAGATGAAACCAGTTCTCTTATTATTCTTTCCTCTTGTAATTTCACTACCCCTATTGTCCTCATATACTTCAATTGTATTTATATTTAAATCAGTTCTCAGTGGTTTTATTATTATTTACAGCTAAGACTATATTCTGTTTCCTTTATCAAACAATGTATATTTTTTTTCGTGGAGTTAATGTGGTTTTGTTCCTTTATTTATTTATTTATTTATCATAAATTCATTTTCAAACTCTGACAGATCACAGATCTTCTCTCAGTACCTACAGAAGCATACAAGTCTGTCCTCCATCCACCTTGTCCTTTCTTCTGCTCCTTGTTGTTCTTCCTGTTTGAACTGCTGGCTTCTCAGGCTCCTTTAAGGCCATCACTTGCACTACTAGGACCTCGTACCTTTGAAGTCCCTTTCTTTCCTTTGTTGGATCCCATGTTTCCTGAAGGCTGTATCATCTGTCATCCTCTTTTGGGGTTGCTCTGTCATTTTAGGGGGTTTCTTGGTCTGTTCCCGCCTATGTTCATCTTCCAGGAACTTCCTGAGAAAAAGGGCACATCAAGGGCAAATGATTGGATGCTTTGTGTATTTGCAAAGGTGTCATTATTATACCTCACACTCCATTGCATTTGCCTGGGATGGTGCTGGTTTGGGAAATATTTTTTGGTGTCATTTGATGTTGGACATCATCACTCCATTGCCTTCTAGCTTCCAGTCTTGCAGTGGAAAGATCTCATGCCATCTGTTTTTCGACTTCAGTCATATGGTGTTTTTTTTTGTTTTTTTTTTTTTTAGTGTTTAGTGTGGTGTGGTTTTTTGATCCCCTCCCCCTGACTCTCTGCTGGGTTCCTTTTGAGTCCTTTCAACCAGAATAATTGTGTCTTTTATTTCTCAGAAATTTTCTTATATTTCTTGTATCATTTCATGAATGTTTTAACTTTTTTCTTTTTCCATTTGTTTATTCCTGCCTTTCTCTTTACCTTTTTTGTCTGCTTTCTGCTAGATTTTCCCAATTTATACCTTTCAATTTTTCTGTTAACTTTTATTTTTTATTTTTTTGGTTCTCATTTTTAATTTCTAAAAATAGGTGCTGATTTTAGGGAAAAAATATTTCGATTTTTTTAAAATCCGGAATCCAGTATTTCATGAATGTGAGTTCTTTCTTCATCCTTTTCTGTATTGCTCCTTTCCTGAGTCCCAAGTGTGTCTGTTTATTGTGGGTTCCTTCTTCTGTTTGTTTTTGGCCCTCTCTTTTATTTTGGAGGTGTTTATCAAACATCTAGTGATTTTGGTTCTTTGTTCCTATTTAAGAATGAGTTTAAAAAGTAATCTATAAGGGCTGGGGTTGTGGCTCAGTGGTAGAGCGCTCACTTCGCATATGCGGGGCCCTGAGTTTGATCTTCAGCACCATATAAAAATAAATACACAAAATAAAGGTATTGTGTCCAAATACAACTAAAAAATAAATATTAAAAAAAAGTGGTCTGTAAACTCTGCATATTAGCAGGGATTGAGGTGTGCGTTGACTTCTTGGTAATGCGATCAAGCAAGGACCTGCCCATGTGGAGAAGGTTTTGTAGGTTCTGACACTTTCTAGGAATTTATCTGCCTTTTGGTAGTGTTTTGGGTTGGGGGATGACTCATACCTGACTGCCTACATTCTGACTGTTGGCCCAGACAGGAGAGTGGCACTGTTTGGCATGTTCACATTTGTTTCATCCTTTGTCAGGGAAGGTGAATGGTAGCTGCCTGGCCCTGGGGAATGAGATCTGGAGGCCTGACTGTTCTTTTTAAATAATTTAAATCTACCTTCTGTTTTTTTCTTTCCCATTCTGTACCTCCACATCCTGCAATCTCTAATGCCTGTACTTCTTAATTCTTTCCTGGTGTCTTACTCCATTTGGCTGCTATAACAAAAGACCTCAGACTTGTCTGGGAAGTTCAAGATCAAGGTGTAGATGAATTCGGTGTCTGGAGAGGGCCCACTCTTTGCTCCATAGATGACACTTCTTGGCTGTGTCTTCATGTGGCAGACAGACAAAAAGGGATGAATGGGCTCCCTGGAACCCCAGTAAGGCACTAATCCCATTCATGAGCACAGAACCCTCATGACCTGATTACCTCCTGATCACTTCTAGCTTTAATGCTATTGTGTTCGGGAGAGGGCACAAGCATCTAACCATAGCAACCAGATTCTGTGATAGACTTGTCCACCTCTTGTGGGATTCCCCTTCTTATAGCTTTTGTTTTGCTCAATCATTTATCTTTTAGGACACTTAACAGCTCCCTGAAGTTTTTGTTTGTTTGTTCAGTTTTTGTTTTCTGCATTTGTGTGCTGTTCTCTCTATTCTTGTTCATTTTACTACTGCAAATTTTCACTCTTTTAGTTTAGTGAGGATGGAGAAGGGAGGGAAGATAAATGTTGGAGTACAGCCCTCCTTGTCTAACTGGAGGTGCCCCCTTCAAATGCAGTGCACTGTCTTTTTAAATTAAAAAAATGCATTTTATATGCACAGTTTTTTTTTTTTAAATTAAGGCCAAATTTGTATACACCACTGTGCTGAAACCTGAGACTGTCAGTGGCCTGGGTTCCTTAGATTTTCCTTTTCCTTCCTCCCTCTCACCTTAGCTCTTTTCCTCCTCTCTTCCCTCCCTCTTTCTCCTTCCATCCTCCTTTGGTCTTTGTGTTCATCTGAAAAAAATCATAGAGAATTACCCAAAAGGGTTACAACAATTGTAGCATATTTTAAATGCGTATACTTGCCAAAGTAAAGCTTGGTTTGGAGATATGGTCTTTAAATTTGAGGCATTTCATGAGCATGTGCTTGCTGCTCCATCCAACTACCCATAGTTCTGCTGGAACTTCTCACACTAAGGTCACCAGTGACCTTAATGTCCCCTAAATCCAATGGGCACCTCAATATTCTTCAGTGCATTCATTACCTCTGCTGCCTTTGAAATTTTTGGAACTCCTCTCATGTTGGTAGCTGTGAAACACACTGTTCTGACCTTTCTTAGTTTTGATTGCCTCTTTTCTGCCAGGTCTTCATCCTCTATGATCCTTAAATAATGGGGTTCCTCAGGATTTGCTCCTTGACCTTCTTCTCTTCTTATGTTGCATGCACTCCATAAGCAGCACTCCCATACAGAGTGTGTGCTACTTTATTCAGACAGTCAATGCATTTAGGAAAGGGTCTGCAGTCACAGATTCTCCATGTGAAACAGGTCCCAGGAGGGCAGTCAATCAGTCTCCCTTCTCAAACCATCTGGCAAGGTTTGGGAGCATCAGCTTGAACAGCTTAGGGACGGAAATTCATTTTGCATTTGAGCAATTCCAAAACTCAGAAAATCCTGTCATCTTTCCTGTTGCTTTCTATTTTAGGACTCTGGACCTACATAGAATAAATATAATTGTACTTCCACACAAAATTCATTAAAGTACTGACCATTGTCATGGTACCACACAGTTGTCACCTTTTTCCCTTGAAGACATGTATTTTGATCATTCAACTGATATGATGGTCCTTCATCCCTCAAAAATCATTAATAGTAGTTAAAAATGGACTTGTCTCTAAGAGCTAGACAGACACTATAAATGTCAGCAGCCAGGCAGGAGAAGATTGAAAATAGCTACTGACTTTCTGCTTCATCTGTGATGTTGGGAGTCAGCATGGCCAGGAGGAGACCGTGGGAAAAAGACAAGCTGCGGAGAGCATGCCTGGTTTTCCAGGTGTTTGATTGCCAGGAGAAGCTGGAGATGTGTACCTGTCTTGCATGTTTCTTGGTTTCCTATGGCCCTGAAGGTTGGAGCTTGCAATCTTTGTTTCACCATATGCAAGGAGTTATATTACTTTGGGTAAGGTAAACCTAAATCATACCCCATACCTATCCTCTGGGAGGTTACACTGGAAGGTCATGGAAGATAGGTATACAGGGAAAGATGATTTTGAGTGGGAAGGATCAGGGAATGGTTTGTGGAGAAGGTAATATTTTGAAATGATCCCAAATGGGTGAAGAGCATATGGACATGGTGGGAGGAAGAGACAGCATGCAGAAGAGACATGAATGTGGGAAGGGTCCAGATCTGGACCGTGTAAGGAAAGGAAGATCCTTTAGTACAGCTAGGAGGGAAGATTCATGGTAAAAAGAAATGGTAAAGGTAATGGGAAATGTAATAGAGAGGGTGTGTTGAAGCACATTTATGAGGGGCCCTGAACAGACTCTAAAGAGTACAATATATTTTTTTTCCTGTAGAATAAACTCACAATTAACATGTTGTTTTAGGAAAATTAATGTGACAGTATGGAATGAAATGGTATCTGAGAGAGATTTGGGAGCTAGTTTCAAGTTCAGTGCAAGAGACTGAATTACCCAAGACCGAAACCATCACAGGATCAGTGGAAAAGGAGGGGTGACAGAGATTTCTGAGGTGCAGTTCATAGAACTCCAGGAATTAGCCATGTGGAAAAGGGAGAGGGAAGAATCGTTAGAGGTGTCCGCCTGTTGGATCTTGCCACCTTGCCTTTACCTCCACACTGAGCATATTTTAAGGCAGCTGAGTTCTTCTCAATGTGGAGTTGAACCAATCATTGTGTTCTGGGGGTGACCTGACCACACCATTGGTCCTGTTATCTCCTGGAATTTTATTAAGGTTTATTAAGTTTATTAAAGTTTATTAAGGCTGCCCTATGTGTCATTTTATTTCTCAGTAGGACAGGTGAATCATTGTATGTAGGAATCTTAACACTTAAGGTTCATAGACAAATTAAAATTGAACATATTTATGGTATGAACAGTAGCATAAATACAAAAATACAGTTGTAAAAATATAAAAATTATAGTAATCCTGACTTATTGATGAGTGATAGGTTCCAAGACCCTCAGTAGATGCTTGAAATGGATTATACCAAATTCTACATATATTATTTATTTCTATCTTATATACCTATGATAAAGTTTAATTTATAAATTAGGTATAGTAAGAGATTAACAGCTTTAAATTATAATAAAATAGAACTATTACAAAAATATACTGTAATGATAGGTATGTGAATGTATCTCTCTTTCTAGAATTTTCCGTTCAGTATTTTCAAGTTGTGTTTGACCATGGGTAACTGATACCACAGAAAATGAAGCAGTTTATGATTGTTACTGGTGTATATATTTCTAGCCTGAGTGATTAGATACTTAGGTAGTGAGAAGGTGGGGGACTGCCCAGGCCTGTGCGGTAGCATGTGATTCCATCTGACTATTAGGAGTATGTTAAAGTAATGACATTTTTAATGGGCCATCAGTATGGGAGAATTTGCTGTTCAGGATAGGTCATTTGTTCCCTTTGTGGAAACTTATTATAGAAACTTTAATTAGGAAATTTTACTTCTGGGTCTTTTACAATTCTCAATACTAATTTTAGGCCAGATGATAATTATTAATCACACCCTTCCCCCAAAATGTGACACCTTTTTATGGTGTTTCTTAGCAACCTTGCTGATGCAAAGATGAAGTTGTCAAAGATATTTTGACATTGTTTTTGCTGAAGAGGTTCTAAATTTTTTATTTATATGAGAGGTCAGGGTTAAATTTCTTTGTGACTATCTTATTTATTTGGAGAACTTGAATTACCTGGACAGTTGCTTTAATCTGCTTCACTTTTCCCAGTGTGACCAACTGACCTACTATCCATGCTATTGCTATGATTTCTATTTTTTTTTTAATGCTGGGGAACAAATGGAAGGTCTCATGAATGCGACCTTATGAATGCAAGGAAAATACTCTTAACACTGAGCCACACCTTTAGCCCTGATCTCTGCCTTTAAGAGCTTGAATATATGTGTATGTATACATATACATGTATGTGTGTATGTGTGGATACACATACATATATTGCACAGCAAGTAGTTTGTTGGTAAGTACGCGTTTTCAATAGCTGTCATCAATTTACTTGAATAGGTAAGTCATAAAAATAAATGCTTTCCAGTCATCAGAAAATCTGTGGCCACTTAGGCTGTCACATGGAAATCCAGAATTGCTCAGAGTTCAAATCTTAAAGAAGTTTCCTTCTCTTGTTCATCCAGGTAGAGTAGGTTTGTAGAACCTGGATTTTTAGAATTCTGTAGATTATCACCTTCTAATTAAATATTGCCCATTGGTGCATAATTATGGCTTTTAAAGAAATCTGATGGACTAGTAGTGAGGATTTTGTCTTCTTTCAAACAGATCATTCTTTTACCAATGTTTGATTTTGGGTCACTTGGGCTTTTTGCAATCACAGTAGCATCTCTTTGAATACCATAACAATGTTGGCTAAGATTTTCTGCAGGACAGTTTTTGGATTTTGAATTGAAAGCCCCACTGATGGTCTGGAGCACATTACAATACCACCAGCATATCCAATTATCATGGGCTCATAAAGCCATGTTAAATAGTACAGCCAACAAGTTGAAAGGTGTTGCCCACAATACTATGATGCACAGTTCTGTGTCAGTTCTGCCATCATTTGGCAATAGGTCTGTTCCACAACACATTCAGTTTTTAGGGTAGTTGCAGGGTTTACAGAAAAACAATCTAAAGCATGTTTCAAGCCTGTGTGGGTGATCCATGGTTTCTGGACTCCTCTGACCCCAAAGACTCCTGGGAGATCCTTACACAAGATTCAGACAGGCCTTTCTCTGAGAGCTGAAGATATTTATTCTTTATATGAAATAGAACTATATACTAAAAAATGAGAAGAGTAAAAAATATTGATCCTTGCTTTAAAGACTTAAAATGCTAAAAACAAATATTTCTTTTGGAATGTTTAAGAGCTTGAATATATGTGTGTGTATACATATACGTGTATGTGTGTGTGTGTGGATAGACATACATATATTTTATCTGAGGTTATAAAATCTTTAGACCTATAAAGAATAAAGTGTTTGAGCCTTTGGGTCCTTCAGGGGATGTGTCAGGGACGGGCTGGCATTTCTCCTCTGGTTGGCGTCTGGCTCTAGCAGACTTTGTCTCCTGCCCTGTGGTCTTCACCTGGGCCAAGCAGCAGCTTTCTCACCGGTGAGGCTTGCCCTTTGGTATTCTGATGTGTGTGCAGACCCTGGAGTCGTATTTCACCATGCAAAGACAGTCGTGTTAGTTCCCTGCACAGAAGCCCTCGATGGTTCCCTGCAGGATAAATTCTAGCTCCTAGGCTGCAAATCTCCTTCTGGGGCCCATGTTATGAACCTGCCTCTGACTGTTGGTTACCTCTCTTTTTATTTATTCTTGGAATAAAGTTATGCTGTTTCACAACCCTAAGCCTTTCTAAGCTTCTTCTCTTTGCTTTAGTTGCACTTTTTCACTTAACATAGCTATTGTCGTCTTCAGAAAGTCTCCCCAACTTCCTGATCCCCATTTGTTTTTGACTTGGCTGGGCTCCCTCTTACTATCTGTCCACATTCCTTTCCTGTCCCTGATGCCTCCTACTTGGACTACTAAGTGTGATTTCTTTAGCAGTTTGAATGCTTGGCTAGTACTAAGACTGGATCCCTTTACTTTGTATATTCAGTGGTCAGCACAGGACCAGGATGGAGTTATCTTGTGTCAAATTCAAGTGAAATGAGCATCAGCCTTCAAATTATCTGGTAAATTTGTTTTTCACAAAAGATCATAGAAGCTTAGATTTAGGTAAATGTACATACACCAAGTCTCTTTGTGATTCTCAAATTTTGCAGGAGATTCTTCTGGGAAACTTCTCTTTTTAAGTCTCATAAGCTTAATAGCGATGCTATTAAAGAGCATTTAAGAAAATGAGGTAGTAGCAAAGACATCAATTTATTATGTAATTCTTTTCACAAATTTGTTATTTTAAGGATATTTAGCATGTTGTTTCATCGTACTTTTATTGAGTCTAATGTTAACATAACTAATAAGTAGCCATATAATAACCAAATATCATTCAGCAAAATTTGATATTCATTCATGTAGGAAAAGAGCACCCCTTTTGGGATGATTGGTTTCTTTATAAAAAAGATGTAAGCTATAAAGAGGGAGAATAATACTTTAAGAGTATGTTGCCAAATGGATAAAAGTGAGCTGCAATTTACTTTTAGTCTATAAACAATCACTCTTGGGGAATGAACAGGTAGTGCTTTTACCTGGCACCTCATAAAACTCTAAATTCCATATTTGTCCTTTTTTTAATGGCTTTGTACAGCCACATGATTTTAGTGTGGTTTAACTTTGGATTATTCATCTGTAGCAAATGAAAGATACCCAGAGCCTGATTCCGGGCTGAAAGCCACCTCATTGTCCCCTCTCTCTGGAGGACCAGGTCTGGGCAAAGAGCTTCCCTTCTCTTCAGCCTCATAGAATGTAAGATCCATAAGGATCTGTTGTTTTGTTGAAATTTTATTGAACATAATAACTTTGCAACTAATAAACTTGTCATGTAGAGACCGAATAATATGCAGGAAAATTTGATCTTCATAAATTGTTGAGTTTACATTTCAATAGAATGTAAGAACCATGAGGTCAGGGATTTTGTATGTGTATCATTGTATCATGTATCAGTGTGTGATTCATGCAGTGCTTGGCACAGGATAGTAGTTGATCAGAAAACATTTATAAATGTTTGGGGCTTTGAATTTCTCCCTATCAAAACATGGATCTGTGTAGCCTGAATTTCTAGATATTTCAAATAAAAGGCTTATCTCCCTGCTTTAAACACCTTATGGATTTTAAAGAATTATTGGGCATTGGGAAGTCAGATGGGAAATATATTTTTGTAAGGTGGATCTCTTTTGGGTTCCCTGAAATCACTGTTAGGATTAGCTATAACTTCCATTTCCATAAGAAAGTACTGGGATAACGCTCTCTAACAGTTAGTTTCAGAGAGAGATTGAGAGCTAGAGAGAGAGCATGTGCTTGAGTGTATGGGGTGAAGATTTTTTTAAATCCTCTTTCCCATTTCATATGTGCATCATTTGATGCCACTTTTTTCTTTCTGTGCAACATGGAGCTGGACCTCCTCTAAGAGAGTTTTATTGCTGCCTTTTAAAAGTAGAGGGTTGCAGAACTCACTGGCTGAAGCCCCAGGTCGGGTCATTGCTGTCTGTGATGAAGGGTGTACTTGCTCCTTTTGCTGATGTGGGCTGGGATGCCTTGTGAGGCAGGAAAATCCTCTCCCTCTTTGTTTTTTTCTTTCTGGGTTGGGTTGTAATGTGTGGAGGGTAGACTTATGGTCTCCTTCCTGATTTTTCTTAAGACCAAGTTTGGACAGCTATGGCAAAGGAGGAAGTGAGAAAATTGTTCAGAAACTGTGGCATTTATTTGAAGTACAAACATTTCACACATTTTTAAGTCCCCATCATGTGATGTTTATTGAAGAGGAAGATGGAGTGAGCCTGCACCGTAGCTATGAATGTGTAAACCTTTTTGATCCATGTATTTAGATATTTTTTTGGTTGTCTTGGAAAATAAGATGAAATGTAGTTCTCAAAGTAGGAGCTGCAGTTCAGAAATCTAGGCTTCCAGGATTCATTTATAGTTCACACTTCCAGATACTGTCTCTATGTCACCCCAGGACGCAGGCCAGGGGATTCCAGCTTGGGTCTTGGTCCTGGGCTTGCTAGCTGGATGAATATGACAGGTCACACTTTGCCCTTCTTAGCCAATCTTTCTCTTTTGTCCATGGGGATGATAACACTGACCCCTATGGCTTGTCATGTGACCTAAAGCAGGTAAAACATGAGCAAGAACATTGAAATCCTGTGAGGTGATCTGATGCTAATGGCCATACACCTTGCCTTTGTCTACTTGAAAAATCAAAATCAATTTTTCTTATAGATACTGTTTTATTTCTTGTTCCAGCTGCTAGAAAGCTAAGAACCAGAAAGGGTCTTGTTAATAAGGAGTTCATGTCCTTCATTTTCTTTCTTTCTTTTTCTTTTTTGTGGTGGTGGGGGTACCGGGCGTTGGATCAAGGGCATTTGACTACTGAGCCACATCTGTAGCCCTATTTTGTATTTTATTCAGAGACAGGGTCTCACTGAGTTGCTTAGCACCTCACTTTTGCTGAGGCTGATTTTGAACCTGCCATCTTCCTGTGTCCACCTCCTGAGCCACTGGGATTACAGGTGCATGCGGCATGCCTGGCATGTTCTTCATTTTCTATGATAGATTTCTCCATCTATTCTCAGTTTGCCTTGTTGTTTCCCTCTGTTTTTTTTCTATATAACTTACACTCTGGCTCTGTTTTATGTATATGGATATAATCAGCCTTAAATCCTATTTAGAATAAGTCATAAACTAAGAACCAACCAAACAAATAAATATCTCTTCATCAATTTGCTTTCTCATCCATTGAATTTGGGGATGAACAGCTGTTCCTCAAGGTCAAGGCTCTTTTTTTTTTTTTCCTTCTCAGAGGCAACTCAAGTGTGAATAATAATCTGTTTCAAAGATCCTACTTCTAGGGTGGTGGTGGTGAAGTTTGTCAGCTCTTTGACCAAAAATAACCTAAAATTCTTAGCTACGACTGTTTAGAATTGGGACTAGCTAGAGGAAACTTGCCCGGAATTAAACCACCTTTATTTGTGTTGAAATTTTGTGTTTGTAATAAACTTTATTTCAAGATTTTACATATGATATTAGGGAGTGTTTGGCTAAAATATGTTTTCAAAACATGTTGTCATGCAAATGTGCTTTTCATTATCATTTGATGTGCCTTTTTTGGGATAAAATTCTGAAACATATCCAGAAATGAGAAATAGGGACAGGGCCCCATAGAAGTGTTGTTAATATTTTGCATATTTTTTATGGTTTATCAAGATTTAATTTGCATTTGTTGTCTATATGATAATGAATGGTTATCTGTTTTATAAATATGATTTCATTATCAATTGACTTAATGCTTATTCTCTTCATGAATCTTTTTTTAAATTTTTTATTTGTATGTGGTGCTGAGGATCGAACCCAGTGCATGCCAGGCGAGCATGCTACCGCTTGAGCCACATCCCCAGCCCTCTTCATGAATCATTTTGTTAACCTCTACCTATTCTCTAGATAAACGCCTGCCAGTGCTGATCAGTGATGTGCAAGTGTGGTTTAATTTATTGATAGGTCTATAGCAAATTACTGGAGACTCAGACCATCTTCTTGTCTCCTGACCAGAGCTAAGCTTAAGTTTCAGGAGGTTTGGCTTTCCTTCTCTGCACCTGGACTGAAAACACATGAGAAGTTAAAATATTACATATTATTACCAAGTTTTTTAGGAATTCTGTATTTCTACTATATCTGAATGAGCATTGCGAGAATTTTGGACCAACCCAAATATGGTAAATGTGCTTCAGAGTTGTGATGTATTTCTCATTTTTGCTTTGTAAATTTAATCTGTAGAGCTCATAAGAGCTTTTTGGCCAAACAAACACTGACAACACAACCTGAAAAACCTCTAGTGATTATAATGCCGTGCTAAAAAATTTGTGGTGTAATTCAATAAAATTTATTTTTCAGTTCTCTCAGGAGGACCTTTGCCTCAAGGGCATGAATTTGAACTGTATGAAGTTAGATTTCACTGGGGGAGAGAAAACCAGCGTGGTTCTGAGCACACGGTTAATTTCAAGGCTTTTCCCATGGAGGTAAGAACGATGATCATTGTGTAAAAGTCTTGTTGTTCAGAAAAGTATTTAGTGATCGGCTGAGAATGGTTAAGTATAAATGTAGATGCATAGCTCTTGAATTTTGTCAATTTATATTAAGAAAAAAAAAAACACTTAACAAGATATTAGCTTGGGGCAGCAATTGAAGCTCCTTACCTGCTTTACTGGGCTTGAAGTGTGCACGTGAGCAGCTGGCCATAACAGTGATCCGTGCTAGAATTCTTACTGTTGTAGACATTCTGTGGTCTCAGCAAATTCATTTGGTCACTTTTGTAGCTCTGGGAAGGTAATGAGCTAGAAACAAGTAACTGTTGGAAGAAACTCAAGAATAATTAAAACTCTAGTTTAGCTTATTTAAAATTGCTCCCCAAGCTTTTGGGGACAGGGAGATGTAAAGAGAGTGATTCTTTTGTCTAGTCTTCCCTCCCCCACATAATCTTCTTTAGTTGACTCTTGCGCTGTCTTAGTACCCAGTATCATGTTCCTTCTTCCCTAGGCAGAATTTACCTCCCACTCTTTGTGTACTAGATAGATCATGGTAGGTCAGTGCCATGTGCTGATCCTGTGGACTGGCACCTGTCATGTCCTCTGTGTCTTTCTTGTTGACTGAGGACTTCTGAGGAGGATCATTTCCTTCTCATTACCCTGTTGACTCTGTCATTTAGGCCACTGTAGGCATATCATAAATAAGTAGTCCGTGTTGGTAAGGTTGAGAGGATGTCCCTGTTGGTCCAAGCCTTATTGATGTTTCTTCTTATAAGGAACCTCAGTTTCTCCCAGGAAATTGCCCTTCAGTGGTATGCACAAGTGTGTTTTCCTTTCTTCCCATCTACCTGCCTTCCTTACCTTCCTTACTCCTCTCTTTCCTCCTCCCTCCCTTTTTCCCTCCTCTTTTGCTCTTTCCTGTGTGATCTATTCTATTTCTAAGGCTTTGATTCTCAACTATATCAGCTCCAGATTTTATCTTGATCCAGAGTCCTATAGACAACCATCTAGTGGGTTTTCTGACTTGGGTGCCTAGTAGAGATGATAGATTAAAAACGATATAACCCTTAATAATAATAAAAAAGAGTATATTGTGGGGGCTGCGGGAATGCCAGTCTTCTGTTATTCCCATCTGTACATATACTTAATATTAAATATGGAAGTGCTCACGACCAGATAGCAGGTGCAGTATTACCTCCGTGACCGGAAATCACTAATGTACAATTTTGTATAAATGATATGTGTATATTAAAGGATTAGATTGGAGTGTTTCTGAGCATTAGTGTAATGATAATTTTTACAAATCCTTTTGAAGCTTAGGATATCCATTTTATTAAAGAGGCCCAAGTCTTAAAAGTGAAATGTGAGATGTTTTAAGGATGGAGGGGAAGAAAACTGCATTGACATCTGTTGAAGATGAAGACAGAGTGAGGACCCTGAGAGGGGACCGCTCCTTGGGGGCCTGAGTGCTGAAGGTATTGATGGTCTTGTAGGGAGCTGCCCTCTTGGTTGCCAAGAAATGTTCTCTCATTTCTGCTGTCTTAAAACAACTCTTGTGTCACCTCTTCCTACTGCCCTGTCCTCAGCCAACCTCAGAAGGAAATGCTTACACCAGAACACATCAGAGGAAAGGGTTCATTTGAACCTCCTGGGTGGTGGAGGGCCAGGGGGCTGGCCAGACAAGCCCTGTCCTCTTCTTTGGGTTTCAAAGGACATTTCATGATTTCGTACCAGTCAGTCCTCAAATAATCCATGAGTTTAGGGAGAGATGGGCATGATGGGGTAGGTAGGAACTTCTGGATGAGGATTCAGTGCCTTTGCTTGTGACACAGTTTCCAGCCTTGAGAAAGTTTAATTAGATTAGGGGAGTCAGTGACCTGTGCTCTTGGCTGTGTTGTGAGAGAGAATTTCCGGACCAAATGTTCAGACTGGTCTGGCTACTGGGTGGCATTTTAACTGCTCCAGACCATTAAGCACAGGTAATGGATTGTTTTGAGTGAAGATTAAATTCTGGTAGTGAGGCTTTGTGTAGAAATATTTATATTTAGGATAATGGAATTCTGACTGTAATTTTTCCCAAATAGGTAATGAGTAATATTTATATTCTTTGTTATCCCAGATAATCCTTGATATAATCCCATAATATTTTTTTCAGTCATCTGACATTTGTTTTAGGGTCGTAACTGATTGAATACATAAATGTTGTGAGGGTGCAGAATTAGAGGGAGATTCCTGCAAACCAGCTTTTTTTTTTTTTAGTAGAGTGTCCATATTTTATTTACATTTTTTTAAAGAGAGAGAGAGAGAGAGAGAGAATTTTTTAATATTTATTTTTCAGTTTTCAGTGGACACAACATCTTTATTTTATTTTTATGTGGTGCTGAGGATGGAACCCAGAGCCCCGCGCATGCCAGGCAAGCGAGTTACCGCTTGAGCCACATCCCCAGCCTTTTTATTTACATTTTAAAACCAACTTTAATGCCAGAACCACATACACATTTGCTTATTTCCCTTTTTGTTGATTTCACTTATAATTGAATGGCTGTTTTGTAAAGCAAATAGTATAAACAAATAATTTATCGTGCCTGTGACCTGTAACATATAGAACAGCTTTTAACAGAAATCTATCAACCTCTTTCCCCTTGACTTTTTAAAATTACTACTGAATGTATAATAACAACTCTGAATGCATTTTCCGCTACCTGGAGTCAGCACCAACATTGCTTCAAAAGTTAGCGCAGTGACTTCTGACCCTTTCAGTGCAGCAAGAACAAGATGGACAAAGCCCACGTGTGTGCTTCACTTTCTAGAGATTTATGGTTTTCAGCAACACACATGCTTCTACAGCCCTCTGACACTTCTCATTAGGCTCTCATCTTAAGCCTGAATTCCGTTATGAATTCCTTAGGTTTATGCCTAACTGACAGTCCCTTAAGAGAAAAAAAAAAACATACCATGTTTTCTATCCTGGTACCTGAAAACATGGTGGACATACACATGTTAAATATTTTCTTACAAATGTCTGGGTTGTATTTACCAGCTGGAATTTTTTTTCCTTAATGTGTGTGTATTTTGCCTTTTGCTTGTTGATTTAAGACAAGTTTGAGAGCAACTAAAACTGATTCTTGTCTGTTTTGCTGGCCATGGGTAATTACTTTTTTTGGACGTCATTAGATATCTTAGCTTGTGAGGTTCGACTTCAGTATTATGAACTTGGCCATTTCCCCTCACTGGTGTGCTCTGTGCATCTACTTTTCCACTGGAGTTATTTATTCCATTCACATAAATTTTTATTCTACATCTGGACCTTCAGGGTATTCACATCCTGCATTCAGACCGTGTTTCTGTACTTTGTGGACACTGTCATTTCTTTGCTGCTTCAAAGTAGCCCAGCTCTGTGGTTTGCATAATTCTTCATAAATGATGACCCGTCTTTTTTTTCAATTAAACTATTTAATATAGAAACATATTGCATTTAGTTTGCATTAACATTATTTTCCTTCACATGTTTATTTCATATATGCATGTGGGAAAATAAAGTTCATCTTTAATAAACAAACCAAAAAAATAAAAACCTCCTCTATTCAAAAAAAATCAGGCTGCAAAACTGATTTGGTTGAGGTGATGTAGTTTGTCAATCATGATGACCATTGTGTATACTTAAAGAGCAACTCTCATAACTTTAGGGGAGAGTGCATTCCACATATTTTGATTTTATAATGGGTCAATACATTTTTTTTAAACTTGGGGAAAGACCAGTGGTATGGCTAGATTTTAATTTTTCTCAGTAAGAATATTGCTCACCCTCTGCTGTTCCCATTATTTGATAAAAGGAGGAACTTTAATAGCCAAATGTAGGAAGGGCATGGTCTCAGAATAAATCATCAACTGGATATTGGATAAGTTAAGCTTTTGAAAAAGTCATGATATTTCTGTTTTGCTCCTTTTACTACAATGCATAATGGTTTATTAGGGACAGAAAAGTAATCCTAGCCACACTAGATCATGTGTGGGAAGTGACTTTCTTCTTCTATGGGCCCAAAAGTCTGGGTTTAGAGTGACTCACCCAGCAAGAGATTCAGCTCTGTTGCAGGATACTGGCTTATCTTTATTTATATTGTATTGAGAGAGTTCCTATTGCTCTTTGTCCTCTGAAAGCCCTCAGAGATAAACAAGCCACATACCAGCTGTTTGTGGGAGATTGAGTGCATTAGGTAAATAGAAAAAAAAAAAGAAGAAGAAGAAGAAGAAGGTCTCCTTGTGCAGAGCAGGGTCTTTTGATTGTGAAGAGTCCAAGCCTTGCTTGCAAATTAGGTAAAAAAAAATGATGAAGACCATATTTCATATGAGAGTTCATCATAAACATTCCATTGCCTCTCCCCACTCTGCACTCTCCCCTAAGTGTGCCAGCTTCCCACATGTTCTACATTTCTTTTCTTCTTCTCAGGTAAGTGGGAGTGTCTACCTTAAAAGTGTTCTTTTGGTACAAATGACCTGGTCTTTAGGGTTGCTGCCTCACAGGTCATTTGCATATTCACCAGAAAGAGACACATTTTTTTTTCTTTTTTGCTTATTTTACTGCCCTGAGGAGATTCCAGAAATAGTTTACCTGGTTAATACTAAAATTCGGACCTTTTCAAAGTTATTCTACTTCTAGTAACGTCTCAAGTAGAACTTCTGGTTTATGAATCTTTTCTAAAAGATATCCTTCCATTGACTTTCCAAGGAAATGTCATAGGAAAACTTTATGAGATAGAATATGATGAGAATGAGACATATAAGATAACATGATATAAGCATTTTAGATTTAAAAGGAACTTTCCAGATCGCCTTGTACAAGTACCTATTTAGCACAGGAGAAAACTGAGGATAAAAACTTCAGGCCTCCTAGAACAACTTGTAGAAAACCAGGATGTATGGTCTGATTGAAGAGGAGTGCAGGATGGTTAATTATGTATTCCATTTAAGAAAGAAGTATCTCTACTAGTGCTCTTTTTTGCTAATGGATCAGATGAACACAAACAACACAACAGGCTCCATCCCCAGCCCACTGCCCCTGTGAGGGGCTATTATGTCTGCAGGTACCCCAGATGCAGAGGGGGCTTAACCTTGCACAGAAGGGCAATAGTGACACGGACTTTGTGGAGGAACCCCAGGGTATGATGTCACTAAGGTGGGCGCCCTGCTGCTCCCTGAGAACTGGTTGTCTAGTCTCGCCTGCTTTACCCAAGTACTTACCCAGGTCTGGAGAGGGAGGCTATTAGCTCGGAGTCACACCCCTCAGAAATAGAGGTCCATGAACTGACTTCTGTTCCAAGAACATTTGCTTTTTTAATTTTCTAGTGCCAATTTTTACTGGGAAACTCGATTCTAGTTTGAGTTTTTATTTGCACCTGTAGTTATTATTTTGGAATACTTTAGGAGCAAAAAGTGATTGCCATTCAGAGGAAGTAAGATTGATGCTAAAGGAAACAATTTGCAATTTGAACATTCAACTTCTCTGGGCAGTTTTATTATTTTCACCCAAAAGAGGAACATCAGTTTTTAAATATAATAATAATTATGATTATTTTTGTTGGTACCCTGGAATATCCTGCTAGGCTGTGGGATTGAACCTCGTGGCTAAGCAGAGGAAGGAATTAGAACCTTGGGCTGTGACCTCTCCAGTGGCCATAGTTGCGGAAACTCTCTCTCTCCTCTTGGCAGGAAAAAGAAAATGAAGAACAAAAAACAAATTTTATGTTTCCTGAATTCTAATGAACACTTGCATTTTTACTACATAAAAATCATGGTTCCTGCTTTGATTCAGCATGTTTACTTTTTAATTTATTAAAATGAATTTTGTGCAGAAACCTAACAGTTTACTGAATAGAAAATAAATTATGATGTTAAACAAACAAAAATGTTCTTTTAGCTATACCACGTGACAGGGCAGTCTGCCATCCCTACTCAGAGAGACATGGGGATGAGGCCTGTTTGACCTTTGCACAAAGGTCACTTTGCAGTCACCTTTGATTTTTAAAAATAATTTTTTTGTAGTTGTAGATGGACAGAATGCCTTTATTTTGTTTATTTTTATGTGGTGCTGAGGATCGAACCCAGTGCCTCATGCATTAGGCAAGTGCTCTGTCTCTGAGCTTCAGCCCCAGTCCCTCACCTTTGAGTTTTGCATTTGTTGGTATTTCCTGGGTAGATCATTATTTGTCATCACTTAAAGATACACAAAAGGTTATTTTGACAAACTAAATTTGAAAGAAGTGTTTTTATTACAATTGGTTTTATAACATAAGGCAAAATCGTACTAAAATTAAAAATTAGGTACTACAGGTGAATATGATATTAATTAATGCATGGGTAATTATATACTTGGGTTCTAACAGATCTAAATTCTACCATAAAATATCTAATCTCCCAATATACTTTCAGGTCATAAGCATACACTGATTGGAATATACAGTCTGTACCTTGTGGCTGTCTCCGAACTCAAACCCATCTGTTCATCCTTTTGTCTGTCTATCCATCTGTTCATCCCTCCTTCCCTCCTTCTCTTCCTCCCTTCATCCCTCCATTCATCCAGTAGACAGTATGTCATTACAGCCTACTGTTCAGGCCCTTGACTAGGGAGACGGTGATGTGATTTGTCCCCTCTTCCCCTTTTTCCTAAATAGGTGTCTTGAGAAGATGTATTTGAGTGATTCTGTGTTCTAACCTGTCGATGGAATATGCAAATTGTGGTCACCAGAAGTTAATAACAGGGAGATTTGAAGAGATTTATTAGAACATAAATGTGTCATTAGAGATACAAATGATTGTCAACCACATGAAATATTTGTCAGCTGGGATGTCAAAGGCGCTGTGCAAGGTGTAACCCACTCCTGGGTCCTTGTTGGCTAGATTAACTTCAAGTAACCTAATGGTCAGAACCAGTGAGACAGAGGATAGGAACAGCATGATAACAGGGAAGTATTAAGAAAGATGCAGTTCTGGAATGCCCCTAGGAAATGCCGGATCAGTGTAAGTATCTCAGTGAGAACAGCATGGTCGCGAGTTAGAAAACCTGGATTTGATCCAGGCTCTGCAGTCTTGGGCAATCTAATAACTCTCTCTGATTTCTACATTCCTTCCTAAATAAAGGGCTAGAATTTAGCTAAGGTGGGTGGAGTCAACCCTTCTGTTTCTTATGACGAGGAAGAGATGGGGAACATCAAAGGGGAGATTATGGTTGGGATGATTAAAAAAAACATGGGAAGATGTTCTGAAGGGGGATACAAAAGCTTTTTTTTTTTTTTTTGCTACAAATAAGAAATGTGGAGAATTTGAATGGAGAAAACAGTGTGAAGTTTTTTTTTTTTCTTTTCCTCCCCCTTTAGTTAAATATATTATCTTTTAAAAACTGATATATGGTATTTCCTGATTATGTTTCCTGACATCTTTTCATTATAATTATTATGTATGCATATGCAATAGAAGTTTTATTACCAGCTTATTACATAGTGAAAGTAAAGTATATGCTGCTTTGAGAAAGATAATTGAATAACTGTATAAAACTTCTAATGGAATCAAATGATGTTGGGATATTTTTAACTCTGTAAGATCTTAGCCTCTATAACAGCCATGTGAGTTTTGTGTTTTTGTTCTTAGTGTTTAAGAAGGACATCTTACACCTGTGACTTACGGCAGGGTGACGCAGTGGTAGAGTGCCTGCCCAGCCTGCACAAGGCCCTGGGTTTTGACCTTAGCACTGTGGGATGGGAGTTGGTTCAGGGATGTAGGTGTTCCTTCTTGTTAGTGCTTTGATGTGCTCGAATACACCTTTTCTTTGAGCTTTGTAGGGCTCCACACAACAAAACTGCATTGGAGAATTCTAGAGCAACATACCATACGTTCTCAGGGGAGATGCTGGACTTTGCTGGGACCCATAGGCATCAGCCTGGGCTGGGAGATAAATTGTTAGATCTGCCTCCTGATTCCCCTTGTCTATGATATTTGCCATCTGACTTATCTTCAGATCTTAGTGGCTTAACTTCAATTTCTTCATTGATACATAAGGATAATAAAATTGTTCCTATCCTTATGAAACCTAGGGAGAGGCTATAAAATTAATAATGTAACATTGGGAATACCATATACCACATTTCTCATATGGTGGTGGAAAATGTTGTTTTAAACAAAATCCAGTATGCACTAAACAGTGCTTTCTAAAAGCATTTTATGGGCATATTTAGGTATATTGGGTATAAAATGTATAGCAGGGTAATAGGGTTATTTTATTTTATTTTTTTAGAAGCCTTGAAAGAAATAGAAAAAAAGAAATTGGGATTTTTAAATTGTTAAATATAAAGACATTATTAAGCATAGAAGGAAGACATTTATTCTAAGACTTGACAAACGAAGGGCAGGCCTCTTTTATCCATTAATGCCTGTTCTTGAGGACCCAAAGGCAAATAAATTCTCTGAACCCAGCTTAACGAATCACTTGCCCTCTGGATGAATGAACTTATTCAGTGGAACTGATTTATTTGGCTCCAGAATATTGTATTGCCCGTGGATATTCCTTGGGAACTGTACGTTGGTGAGTTCTCTGAGGAGACTCAATAAAGAAACCCCTTCTCCTTAGCCCACATTCTGAACAGATTGGGAAATAAGCCATAACTAGAGTCCTCAGATGGAGAGCAGAACACCACCTTTGTTGTGGGTAGGACTGTGTGGGAGACAGCTCTGTGCGAGAGAGGACAGGGTCTCCCCAGCACCCGATGGTTGCGCCCATAGTCATAGTCCATGGGGTGGGTGGTATCCCAAGTAGGATTTATGAGTCTTCTCCCTAGGAGTAGCTTGGATTTCACAAGAGTTAGAAATAAAAGGAAAAGAGGGAGGGGTTGTTTGAAGGAGGGGAGAGGAAGGGCTACTTTGTTTAGGGGAAATCCCTCTTTATAGAAACCTGGAATGGGGAAGAGGCATTTCCTGTTAATGACACTCTTTTTAAAAAATTTCCCCCTTACCCCTTTGTTTTGGGTACTAGGGATTGAACCCAGGAGTGCTTTCCCACTGAGCTACATCCCCAGCCCTTTTTATTTTTTTATTTTGAGACAGGGTCTCTCTAAATTGCTTAGGGCCTCACTAAGTTGCTGAGGCCAGTTAGAACTGCGATCCTCCTGTCTCAGCCTTCTGAGTTTCAGGGCTCGCAGGCATGCACCACTGTGCACAAGACACTAGCAAGAGGACAATGAATCAGGAAATGAAATACCATTTCTTTTTATTATAGTTGGGGTCATCTCAATTACTGAGACCATGCACATCCCTTCTTACTTTGCACTCTTGTACCTAAGAGTCACACGGTTTTCCACTTTCCAAAAAGATTTGGGGGTGGGAAGATTGAGCAGGGATTTTGAATCATGAAAAGTGTTTAGATCCTTTATTTCTCATTTCTTAAGTGGGATTTTTGCTCAATTTGTCACCTCAGCTGGGGCCAATCCCTGTTTGAACCAGGGACATACCTAAGGGTAGTTTATAGACGATTTACTTTTCAACTGCTGTAACTCTACTTCAGCACTTAAATCACTAATCCTCTTCTAAATTTGGGTTGCACAGCACTGGAAATATTCAGCAATGATTTCAAAAAACAAATATCATCTTGTCCACCTTGTTATGGAGAACAAATATTACAGATTTTAATCGGTGGTCATTGTTCCTAATTAACTTCATCAGCCCTGACGTGCTTTGTTTAATGGTGTTCCTGCCCCTGCTTTTTTTCTCACTAATCTAGGGCTCTCTGCATTAAAGGGTCCTGTGAATAGCGACAGCATGGGGCATAGTGGAGTAAGGGCCACACCACTGACAATGGTGCCTTGCCTTCCTCAGCTGAGCTCTATCCAGCGGCTGCTTCCCTCATAGCTCTTTCTTTCCAGAGACTATTTGCCCCACGATCAAGTGAGAAGAAAAATATTGCTGAATTTTTAGTCTATTAGAGAAGGCAGATGGTGGAGGGGAACACACCATTCAGTTACAAATGTCTAGGTTTCTTTGTTTAAAGCCACACCTTAGGAGAAACATGAAGTGTAAGAAAACAGCATTTGTTTTTGATGACTCCAAAGTCTGTTTGGAGAGATGGAAGTAAGAAACATGTGGAAAAACCTGGACTGAGTGGTTAAATGAAAGTGTGAATCAGTTCAACGCCTGTTTAGCAGACAGCTACTGTGTATTTGCCATCATGCCTCATGGTGAGGGTGGGTGTGACATGGAATGAGAAGTTCATAATCCCTACAGGGAGACAGACCTATGAACAGACCTGAAAAAGGCCTCAGGGGATAGGATTATCAAGGGGAACAGAGATTATGGAATGGAGGATTACTGTCAGGTTCAGAAAGCAATAGAGTTGGGGGCTGAGCATTGATTCTGGAGCAGGAGTTCGCTGGATAAACTAGGCTGGGGAGGCCATTCCACAATGAGAGAGAAGCATGAGCCAGGGCAGAAATTCTGCACTCCTCACAGTGTGTGGGAAGGGGCACTGGGGTCTTGTGGAGCTTGGCTGGGGAGATCTTACTCCTGCCTGAGGGTTAGACTTCATCTTCTGGAGGCAACACCAGGAAGTGCTAGCACTTTTTTTTTTTTTTTTTTCAGTACTAGTGATTGAACCCAGGGTGCTTAACCACTGAGCCATATCTCCATCTGCTAGCACTTTTAAGCAAGTAGATTGTCAAGGGCTATAATCCAGTGTGGTAGAATTGGAATGGGGGAAAAAAAAGCATACAAAAAAGAAGAGATGGATATGAGAGACATGGTAGAGGATAGATGCATAGGGCTGGATAAGGGAGAAGTGGAACTTGTATAATAGAATATTATTGGAATGGAATTATTAGAATAATGATAGAATTACAAGCTGAGTATCCCTTATCCAGAGTGCTTGGGACCAGAAGTATTTCAGATTTTTAAAAAACTCAATAATATTTGTATATGCATAGAGTGATATGTTGGAGATGGTACCCAAGTTTAAACACGAGATTCATTTATGTTTCATAAACACCTTGTGCATATAACCCGAAGGTGTTTTGTATAATAATTTAAATAATGTGAGTGAAACAAAGGCTCATGGTGTGGAATTTTCCACTTGAGTCATGCTGTTGCTCACAAAGTTTTGGATTTTGGAGTATATTTTGATTTCACAGTTTTGAATTAGGGATATTCAACTTATAGTAGGAAAAAAACGAAAAGGAATCAGAATGCATATAGGTGCCATGATGTCCACAGAGTGGACAGGGGTGTCATTTCACCCTGTTACAGTCCACATTTTGCTTCCCCACACTTTCATATTACATAAAGAACAATTATAGTTGGGTAAATTTGTAAAGCTGCCCTCAGCTGAAAGTCAGGTGGAGAGATAAGAATGTGTGAAGCTATATTGAGCCTTAAATAATTTGAGTCTTAATCAGAACAGTGCTAATCTCTCTCCATCCCACAGAAGAGTGAATTAAACTAATGATTACTAGATTTCAGCTTTTATTTATTGTTAATTGGAGTTGATTTGAATTCTTAGGGGGAAAAATTCAGCTTTGGAATTACCATTCCCTTTTTAGTCCAGTGGTCTTAATTTTACTGATTTTCACAGGGTAATATGTATTTCTGCTCAGGTTTCCTAGGCAACATGCAGCAGAAACTCTCTTATCTGGTGTGTTTTCTGAAGACCTTTGTGTTGAGATCCACGCTCCCTGAAATTGCCTCAGCTTGCCATTGTCAGTTGCTGTTCCTACAATCTCTTTTTTTGTCATCCACTCCCGTTGCCTATGATATTTTTCAATATATATGTTCCTATCCTGTCAGTATGCCCTGTGCTCTCATAGCTTTCTGTATTTTTATAAATTAAAAAAAATGGTAGAAAATAGGTCTCAAGTATATTGACTCTGAAAGCAACAAATGAAGATGTATCCGATTACATGGATAATCTGCATTTACATATATCTAAATTTTTATAAAGACTTAATTTTGAATTTGATGTGAAAACCAGTTTTGTGTCAAATAATACAGATTTTTTTTTAAGATTATTAGAATTTGGGCTGGGGTTGTGGCTCAGTGGTAGAGTGCTCACTTGGCACGTGTGAGACTCTGGATTTGATCCTCAGACTCACATAAAAATAAATGAATAAAGGTATTGTGTTCAACTACAACTAAAAAATAAATATTAAAAAAAGATTATTAGAATTTGTTTTACTGGCATTATTGATGTGGGGTGAGCTGAAAGCTTTTGGAGTACTAAACTTTTGCTTCTTGATTTCAGTTAAATTTGAATTCTCCTTACAGGAAGAATTATACTTGTGGAGTCTAGTTTCCGAAGCATCTAGATTGTGTCTGTTATTGAATGAACATTGTCTTCTGCGAGGCAAAGATTTGAGAGAATTTCAGATGAATACTCTTCCAACTTTCTTTTCTTGGAGGATCTGGGAGAAGACAATGGGTGTAAAATTGGGATGACCAAATACTCTACGCTGTTTTCAGAATGGATTTCAGTGAGCATGTGTGTAGTGTTAGGCATTAGTTGAGATTTTCGAGTGTGAAGCTTGGGAGCATTGTGTGTTGTTGAATGACATGGATATTCTAGGAGGTAGAGGGAATTGGAGGAAAGTTAGTCGAACACAGTCATGCTGAAGTTGAGATTGATAGCGATTTTATGTAATTAACCTCAGATGTAAATTCTAGTGATTTTTAAATTCAGGAGTTTGCTTTGACTTCTATTAGAATTTTAGTTCCTGGCATGCCGTGAGCTCTAATGAAATACAAGCAAGTGGGTAAAAGAAAGGATGAGAACACTTTTGACATAGTGCCGGGTACTGAGGATGCAAAGAAGACAGAAGTGTCCTTCTCCCAACTAAAGGATTTTGTGCTTGTTATCTTATGTATCTGGGATGTTTTCTCCCCAGTAGTCACAGGGTTTGCTCCTTCAGCATCATTAGTTCTCTGTTCAAAAGTTGCATAATCAGTGAGGCAAACCTTAATTTCCCTAAACCTTCTTGGAGTCTGTATCCCCTCTCTCTGTTGTATTTTTCTCCATAACCTTTTATAGTAATTTAATGGTACATAAATAGAGATATAACCACAGATAAGTATATACAGTTACATAGTTGCTTATATGTATGCTACATATTATAAACCTAACAGCTATTTTATAGTAGTCTATTGTAACTGGAGTTTAGGGCATCTGGAAACTAAGTAGCTGGAGATAAAATGGAAGAATAGCAGGTTGAGGACAAATAGTGGAAGCTTCTGAATGTCAGGTTTTCATTGAGAAGCTGTGCTGTGGTCAGATGTAGGTTATGTAGGTGGGGTTTGACCAAGAGCTGTGGGGTATGGCTGCTCAGCATTTCACAGGATAGACTTTCTCATACGTTAAATATTTATTGAGTCCCTATATTCTAGGGAATTTAGGAACTGGGAACACATCAATAAAGAAAGAGGTAAAACTTGCTTCTCTTGTATCACTTTCTTCTGGTAAATTGCAGTGAATTTCTGTGATCAGAAGAGGTGATGCCCTTTAGGAAATCGTTGCTAAAGGCCAGGTGTGATGGTTCATATGGCCTCGGTTGGGATGATGGCTTTGACAAGGAAGAGAAGGGAGCATGAGAAGCAATGTGAAGAGAGAAGCTGTGTAGCTTTCAGAGGGTCTTGGTAGTTCAGAGATCAGGTAAAGAGGAGCTCTTCTAAGATGAGATCCTTGGGAGATAGAAGAATCTTGGTGCTCTTAAGGAATGCCAGAAGGGGGTCTATTTTGATGGGAAATGATTGTAGCATATAATTTGAAATGTTTTGGATTTGATGGTTGCCATTCATCCCGTGGAAATGCCCAGGAACAGACTGGAATTGTAGATTTGTAACTCAGAAGAGAGGTCAGAGACTGGGATTTATTGTAGCAACGAATATTTACTCATTTATCTATTTAAATATGGCTCTAGGTAATACACAACATCTTTTCTTCATCCAGTGTCATGAGGTAACAGTTGAAACTTTAATTTGGTGTCATATCATCAGTGCTTATCAGTCTCAAAGGAATATGTACTGTTCCCATGGTAGGTTAATCATGTGGTCAATGCTTTATCAAAGGGAAATTATATTTCTGATCCTGCATAATGTCTATTTTATGTCCTTAGTTTCCATATTATGATTGTGGCTGTAATAGTAGCATATGTTGTCCTTATCCACATCAACAATCAATCCATTTTTGAAACTTATGAAGCTACTCCCAATAATAAACTACTGCTAATAAAATTTACTGCTTGATTATTAGGAAATGTTGATACAAGTGAAAGAGGTTTGTATTAGATTTACACTCTTAAAAATCTCCTTAGTTGATGATATATTTTATGGTTTTCAATAACTGACTTAACATTCCTGATGTCTTTTCTTTAAATATTTTGAAGTAATGGTAGAAAATGGTAGTAAAGTAGAAAAATGCCTTTATATCTTTGAGAAAAGCTCTAAATCAGAGCAAAACGAGCTGGATCTCCTTGTCTATTCTTAGATACCACTTTGTTTTCAATAGATCCTACCTTTTGTCTATCAGAAGACCTTGTTTAGATTGTAATGAAATTTTTTCTTTTATTTATGAAGTTATTAATGCTATGTATGCATATAAGATTTGGTATAAGTAATTTAGACATGGAGTGCTTTTGCTCATCATTTTATATCTCTTGCAGGAGTATGTTATTTTCAGGTAAGTAAGAACTAACTGGAAAATAATTAGGACTACTTCTCTCTACATTAGAACTCCTGAAGGGCAGTTCAAGGTTGGTTAATTCAAGTTGCTCAGTCATATTTCCAAAAGCCCAGTTTTTTTTTTTTCTGTTTTTCTGCTAAGCCACTTCTGCGCTTTGGCTTTTCCCATTTGATTTGTTTACTTGTGGTTGCAAGATGGCTCCATCACCTGTAAGCATCAAATCCTGACAAATTAGTGATTAAAGATTATGAGAGGAAGGACTTTCTTCTCTTGCATTTTTGTAGTAGGTAGCTTTGTTGAGATATCATTTTTACGCTATGGTTTTAGTGTATTTCCAGCATTTTGCTTCCATTACCATACTTTCATTACCCCCAAAAGAAATAGCCCATTTCCATTCCCTCTCTTTCAGCCCGAGGTAATTACTAACCTGCTTTCTGTCTCTCTGGATTTGCCTGTTCTAGACACTTCCTATAAATGGAATCATGTGTTATATGGTCTTTTATGACCGCATCCTTTCACTTAGTGTAAAGCTTTCAAGGTTCATTCCTCCATGTTGGGACCTGTATTAGCACTCGGTTCCTTTGTATTCTTGGAGAGCATTGTGTCACATGAGTACATCATGTTTTACTGATTCATCCATCAATTTTTGGATATTTGATTTATTTCTGCCTTTTGACTTTGATGAATAATGTAGCTGTGAACATTGAGCGCACGTTTTTGGGTGGATGGATGCTTTCATTTCTCCTAGATGTGCACTCTCAGAAATGAAATTTCTGGGTCATATGATAATGTATATTTAATATTTTAGAAATTGTTAATCTGTTTTCCATGGTGACTGTGCCAGTTTCCAATCCCAGCAGCAGTGTATGAAGGCTCCAGTTTTTCCAAGTCTTAATTGCTTGTTTTTTTTGGTTGTAGCCATTCTAGTAGCTCTGCAGTGATATCTCATGTTGGTTTTGACTTGCATTTCTCTAATAAGTAACTATGTTGAGCATTTTTCATGTGTTTATTGGCCATTTATATATATTTCTATTAAAAAACTTTGCTTATTTTAAAAAAACAGTTGGGATGGTAATGTAGCTCAGTGGAAGAGTGCTTAAATGAGGCCCTGGATTCAATCTCCAGCACCCCATACATAAATAAATAGAAATAAAAAATTGAGTTATTTGTCTTATGATTGAGTTATAAGAATTCTTTATTCTGGATACAAGTCTTTTATCAGACATACAGTGTGCAAACATTTTATCTTATTCTGTCCACTACCTTTTCATTTTCTTGATGGTATTAACTTAAAATGTGAAAGTTTTTATTTTGATAACTTCCAAATTACTCAATTCTGGAACCATCTTTATTTAATTTTTTTAAATAGACACAACATTTTTTATACCTTTATTTTATTCATTTTTATGTGGTGCTAAGGATCAAAACCAGTGCCTCGCACATGCTAGGCAAATGTTCTACCACTCAGCCACAACCACAGCCCCATCTTTATTTTTTAAAGTTAAATTTTTATAAATTTTAAATTTGAGTTAAATTTTTGATTATAAATAAATTTGGGCACAGAAAATTCCCTAAATTATAAACATTCAGTTCCTTGAAATTTTACAAAGTAAATATACTTCTGAAACCACTATTCAGCCTGAACACAGTCTATATCCCAGCCACTCCCTCCCAGCTCCTTCAAGGTCAATTACAATCTTGAGTTGTAGTATCATTGATAAGTTTTGCTTCTTTGAAGGTTTTATGTGAATTGAATCACACAGTACACATTATTTTGTGTCTGGCCTTTTGTCATTTAGTATTGTGTTTATAGATTCATTTATGTTGTGATATGTGCTTTTCATTTGTTAATTTTCATGTGTAATTATTTTTAGTATGTGAATTTTACACAGTATATTTTTTCTTTAGTTGATAACATTTAGACTGCCTTCAGGTCCTATCTACTAGAATAGAGTTTCTCTGAATATTCAGGTCTTTTAATGAATATATATCTCAAACTGGAGCCTAGGTTATGAAATATTTCAGTACAAATAGTTAACCCAAGAGTTTGCACTGAAACACATTACTAATAGTGTTATGAATCTTCTTAAAAATTAAGAATCATTTCCCCCAAAGTCCTTATTACTCCATTTCCCACAGAATTTCCCTTATATGTCATTAGCCAGAATTTCTGTACTTGCAGATTCTTTACACAGTCATTTCAAGGAAAATGATGAGGCTGTAATAGTGTGGCTTCATCAGGACCCACCCTACAGGGCTGAGAAGGGGTCTAGCATTCTGTACACACTTTGCTTCTGGTTGTATCAAATGCAGTTGGGGTTCTGGTAGCATGAAGGTCAGAGGAGAGGAGGAGACAGTGGGTAGAAGAGTGTGCTGGAAGAAGGAATATCCAGATTAGATATTTATCTGCAAATTAGATGCATTTCTGCAAAAGTGACTTTACCAGATAGAGCTTCTGGAATTATTTTGAAAACTACCTGAACTTTTAGTTTCAGGTTAGTAAACAAGAGTAAATGCTCAATCAATATTTTCTATAATAATTACTTTTATTTATTTATTTATTTTTTGGTATTAAAGATTGAAACCGGGGTGGTTAACCACTGAACCACTTCCCCAGCCCTTTTTATTTTTTATTTTGAATCAGGGTCTCACTAAGTTGCTAGGGCTTCATTAATTTGCTGAGGCTGACTTTGAACTTGTGATCCTCTGGCTTCAGCCTCCAGAGCCACTGGGATTACAGGTGTGCACCACCATGCCTGGCTACGTTTTTCTTATTTTAATTTTTCTAACATTCTATTTCTTTTGAAGCCTGCCATTATAAGTTGGATATCTGCCTATGTACAGTAGAGTAGTCCTCATTTTTATCTTCTTAACTTATGAAAATGTACCATGTAGTGGTCGACATACAGCGGTTATCATTTTCCTCTAGAAATAATGCTTTTTAAAAGACTTTCATTCTTGGAGCTGAGGTTGTGGCTCAGTGGTAGAGCGCTCGCCTAGCACGTGTGAGGCCTTGGGTTTGATCCTCAGCACCACATAAAAATAAGGTAATAAAATAAAGGCATTGTGTTCAACTATACCTAAAAATAAATAAATAAATAAATAAATAAAAGACTTTCATTCTTTTAAAAATCTTAACCACATATTTATATACAGAGTTATGAAAAATTGTGCATTCCACTATTGTCATGTATTTACAAAAATAATAAATAATAAAAAGTGAGAAAGAATCTTAACCACATATTAGTTAAAAATTTCTAATACTACATTACATAAAAGCAAAGATAAAGTCACTCAGAATTATCTTCTGAGTTACGTTACTGTAAAGCAAGGATGGTCTTTGCTTTTCTAAGGGCTCATCTCTATGACTATATATGTCAAGATATTGCATTGCTCATTGATATATTTCATTTGTCTAAAGCCAAGGTGCAATATATAATAAAAACTTTTGGAAAACAATACATTCATGCACTGCTTAATGATGGGAACACATTCTGAGAAATACATGGGCATGTGGGCCATTTTGTTATTACGTGAGCTTGATAGCGTGTGCTTGCACATACCCAAGTGGAAGGTCTAGGCCAGTCACTAGACATGGCCTCTCCCTGCAGTCAGGAGACACAGCAGACGTGGGATGTGTGAAGCTGTTGCTGGTGTAACACAGCATATACTTTTATGGTGAACTTTGTCTTTTAAATATACGTAGGTGGAATGCGCGGTAACACAATGAGAACTATAGCATAGAAAATGCATGCATTCGTAACAGTTGTTTGTTGTCATCATCAAGTATTATGGGCTGCACACAACTGTATGTGCCACACCTTTATGTCTGGCTGGTGGGTTTGTTTACACCAGCACCACCACAAAGGTGTGAGGAGTGCATCGTGCTGTAATATTATGAGGGCCATGACATCACTAAACAATAGGAACTTTCAGTGCTGCAGTCACACATGCTGTCCATTGTTGATGAAAATGTCATTCTGGGGTGCACAACCGTAATTTTGTTATTTAAATTTATGTAGGGTTTATGAGAATGGTTTGGATGGCTAAGATAACAAAGGGATCCACTAGGGCAGCATATGTACTAGGTAGGCAGCCAGGACTGCAAAGACCAGGGCAGTGGAGAAGTGCAGTGAAGACCCAGCCCAACCGGAGGAAGCAGGCCTGGGGCAGGCAGGATCGGGTGTGCGTGCAGAACGCTTCCTGACCCCTGTTCCCATATCTGCCCTCTGAACATTTAAAGCACTTGTGTTGATGATGATGACGATTCATTTTGGATTATGTACAAGATGCAGTCATCTTGTTTTAGAAGTGTTCCTGTCCAGCCCTCCACATCAGTATGAACTGTACAAAATTGAAAGGTACCACCACATAAACGTAGGTAAAATTTCCTATCTGAATTGTGCCTTTTCTGGTTCACACCCATTGATGCCTTTCCTGTTCCTAGTTGACCTCGATTTTACCCGAGCTGTTTGGGTACAGGTTCCTGCTCAATCAAGGAAAGTGCTGCTTTGGCTAGTCATTACATTGAACAGGAACTGGACTGTGTTTTAGGTCAGTAGTATGTTAAAGTACAGTTTCTTAGAATGTCCATTAAATAACTCGATTAGTTTGGGGTTGCCTAAAGCACTGTAGGAGCAGGAGAGTCTTAGCAAATCTCAGGGAAGCACAGTCCCCTTTAATTAACACTGGGAGTACCCGTAAGTGTGGTTTATGGTGAGTTTACTTGAAGAATGATTCTTTGTGCAACTCTTGAGCAACAAGTAAGTTGGATTAGTTTGTTGTTATTTTAAAGTAGTTACCAAACTTACATAAATAAGGAAGTACTTTGTGGGAAACGCATAGGTATAGATTTCTACAGAGCTTTTTGTCTTTAAGATCAGGGTAGCCATCCTCAGTTTCATGTAGTTGTAGGGAGAGAGAAAAAAAATCCCTATTCCAGGGGAAATTTTTTTTTTTTTTTGGTAAAATTCAACTACATATGTTGCTTTATACACCTTTACTTGTTCAGCCGGTCAGAGTTCACTCTTCTTACAATATTTTTGAAGATAAAAGGGTTTATATTATTGGAAAGTTTCATATTCCTTGTATTCTCTCATGGCCATGGGGTTAGTGCAAGATGAATTCCCCAGGGAACAGTGGGAACAGCATTAATGCTTATGTGCCAGGCACATGCCACATCTTATTTAATCTCTTCTCGGTAGATATTTTAATGTCTGTTTTTCAGTTGGATAACCAGGTCAAGAGGCATTAAATAAGTTGCCCAAGGTTACTTAGGTAATGGCTGAGACCTGGACCAAGTATTATTCTATTTCCTCTACACTCTTCTCATATTTCTGATAAAATGGTTCTGAGCTTTGCTTTAGATAATTGCAGTTCAAAAAGTGAAAGCCCCTGAGTATGCTATGTTAATGGACAAATACCTTTCCAGGTACAATGAGAACTAAATTAAAATGAAATGTTTTCTTTTTTTCAACATTTTTGAGATGAGTGCACTTTATTGTAAGTTGTAATATTTTGACTGTTGCAATTTGGTTTTGAAAATACTGCTTCAGTATTTAAAAATACCTGAAAATCAGGTTATTAGGAATTGTATGAGGTCTAAAACCTTACTTTTTGGAGTGTAAAAACTGATGATGGTATTTCATAAAGAAATGGAGTATTGTTGGATTTTAAATTCCAATTAAAATTGCTTTATATGTATTCTTATTACTAAAAAGAGCTTATTACTGTAATTATGGTCCACATACCTGAAACAGTATAAAATAAACCATATTTGACCCACCTAAAGACCACAGAGAGACATTGTTTGGTGTATAGCATGTTGAGGGATTAGACTGTACTATGCAGGCAGGAATCTGAGGAGCAGATTTGCACTGTGTAACTGCAAGGTAGAGAATGAATATAAGAAACAACTTTGGAGGGAGGAGACTAGCTAAGAGACTTAGGCAGCAAGTCTAGTGATAGATTGTGGATATCTAAGCTAGTGGGTGAATTTGGGACTAAGCCAAGTGGGTGAATTTGGGAGATTTTATGGAGGTAGACACAGCTCTTGGTTGATTGTAAGGGAGGATGATGAAAAAGATTTCTGATTTGGGTTCCATCACTGAACCAAGCAAAGGAGGAGACAGGCTGGGAGGGGTAATGGAGAGAATTCAGCTGTGGAATGCCAACTATAAAATATCTCTCTGGAGATATATATATATATATATATATATATATATATATATATCTGTCTGTATCTATCTATCTATCTATCTATAGATATATTTGGGTGGAGTACCAGGGAATTGAACTCAGGGGCACTCAACCACTGAGCCGCATCCCCAGCCCTATTTTGTATTTTATTTAGAGACAGGATCTCACTGAGTTGCTTAGCTCCTCGCTTTTGCTGAGGTTGGCTTTGAACCTGCGATCCTCCTATCTCAGCCTCCCCAGTTGCTGGGATTATAGGTGTGCACCTATAATATTTTATTAAGGAGATATTTTATTAAGCAGTTTAATTAAGGGAGTTAGATCAAAGCAGGGATTTTGGTAAAAGGTGTTGATTTTGGAATCATGGGCATCTTGGTGACAATTGAAGACACGCAAAGAGAGAAGATCACACAACAAGAATATGCTCAGTGAGAAGGGAAGAGAAGCACAACTGAGGGTGGGGGAAGGGAGCCATGGAGGAGTCCAAGACTGGAGAGGGAAACCAGGGGGTGGACACCTTGGAGCCCAGAGGAAGGGCAGTGTGAGATGGACACCAGGGAGTGTAGATACTACAAAGGAGGCAAGTGTGCTGGGCTGGCACTGTGACTTTGCAGGAAGAAGGCCCTGGTGAACATGGTGAGTGGCAATGAGAGAGCAATTGCAGTGGATCCAGTCTGTCCAATTTCCAGGAGGAAATGGACATGGAGGAGGTGGGTGATGGGGAATACAAGAAGTTCTTGATGTCTGCTGTGCAGAGAAGTTAGTAGGAGGGTATATGAGGTCAAGGCAGTATTTTTTTTTAAGGGTAAGAAACATCTATTCATGTTTAAATGGTGATCAGAAGACACTTTCAGAGAGAGCGACATCAGGCCGAAGACTCAGGAGAGAAAAGAACTGATGGACCAAAGACTCTGAAGTGTGCAGCAGCAGAATGGAGCAGAGAGCAGAGGCAGGTGTTGGGAGGAAAGGATGGCAGGAGGTTCTGGTGGGAAGCAGAGATAGATCATTCTGGTGGCTTAGTTTTCTCTGAGCTATAAGTGGCCTGGGCATTAGAGTATTAGTGATGAGCATGAGCCTACCCGGTGGTAGGTTTGGGGTGCTAGGTTTTAAGATGGCTTCAGCTGGCACTGGGTTTTATGATTGTTGGAAATCCACACCTGAGGGCAGGGCTCCATCCTTGCAGTTTTTAAAGCTCTCCCCATCACCGCTTCCTGGAGGCATTTGAAGTTTTGATTCTGAGGAAGGTGGCAAGCATCATTAGTTATCTCCACGTTTTAAGAAAGTAAGTTAGTTGACACAGCCTCATGAGAAAATACCTGAGGAAGATAAGTGAGTGCACCTCTGTCTTCAAGGACCAAGCTCTGGATGATACGACCCTGCCTGCCCGTTATGGTTTGAATCTGGAATTCCCCAAGAGCTCATGTATTGGATGCATGGTCCCCCATGTAGCAGTGTTCCGAGGTGAAAAGATTTAATGAATAGCTGTTACCTCATCAGTGGATTAATCCATTTGATGAATTAATAATTTGCACGAACCACTGTGTGCTACCTGTAGACAGGTGGGCATGGCTGGAGGGTGTGCTCTTGAACTATATCTGTCCTTGGTTCCCCCTCCTCCTCCTCCTCCTCTTCCTCCTCCTTCTTCTTCTTCTTCTTTCTCCCTCCCCACCCCTCCTTCCTGGCTGCCGTGAGCTGAGCAGTTTTCCTATGTCACTCCTTCTGCCATGATATTCTGCCACATCTTGGCCCAGAGCAATGAAGTCAGCTGTCTGAACCTCTGAAACCCTGAGCCAAAATAAACTTTACCTCCCCCTAGTTGTTCTTGCCAGGTATTTTAGTCACTGTGGCGAAAAACGGATTAACACACTAACCTTTCTGCTGTCATTTCCTGCTTTCTCCACTCCAATTAAGTTCTGTCCAGCACACATTCTGTATAACCCACTATATCCTCTGTATTTCCAGAGAATATTCCTTGCCCTTGCAATGCCTTACATGATACATACTCTGGTCTGTCTTTTGTGGCTGAGTCTCAAAGAGATCCCACGTAGATTTCCTAGGAACTGGTAACCAGAGTGTCTGCTCACCCTGGGTATGCCCTTGGCGTCTGGCACAGTCTTTCTGGATTTCTGGTCTTCCTTTTGTTGCACAATCTCCAGTCCTTCTCCTAGTTTTTCTTGTCTCTACAGAGAACTTTGTTTGTCATTCAGCTGTGCTTTGAGTAAACATTCATTCTGTGAATTCCACTCTGCTCACTTTTCCTTGATGCTCTTTGTTGGGGATGAAGTAGCATAGAGGAGGTGTTCAAATCCCAACTCTTGTCACTTCATAGCTTTTTGACCCTGAGAAGGTTATTTTATCTTTTGTGCCTTTATTACCTTCTGTCTTGTTAAAGAAATGACTGTCTTAGGTTATTTTCTGTTGCTGTAACAGAATGCCTGAGACTGAGTAATTTATAAAGAAAAGAGTTTATGTAGCTCACATTTCTGGATGCTGGAAAGTCTAAGAACATGGCATTGGCATCTGCTCAGCTTTCTGTAAGTCCTTTGTGACAGGTTACAACATAACAGGGGTCAAAAGGCCAAGTGGATATTTGTGAAGAGGCAAAGTACAAGGTGTGCCCTGCCTTTGTAACAACCTGCTCTTGCAGTAGCTCACCCAGTCTTAGCAGAAGGAGAGCTCACTACTGAAAGAGTTAACCTAATCCACGAGCAAGTCATTAATCCCTCTTGTAGACCTGGTCATCTTTTATCGGCCCCACCTCCTAACCACCTCCACTGTAGCAATCAGATTTCAAAATGCATTTCAGAGCAGACAAACCATGAGAGTGATATTCATAGATGCTACCATTAGAGAGATGTTAATGAGGATTGAATGAAGTCATAATTGTAAAGAACGGTGCCTGGCAGAGAATGCAGTATCAGTGCTCATTAAATCAGTACAAATACCCACAGCATCCTCCCTCATTTTTACTGCATACTCACCCTTTTGCTCATCTTTTTCTTCCACTGTGCTATAATACTTATCTTTGCTTACGCATACCCTGGATCCTTTTTCAAAAATTATTTGAGGTCTCTGAATTTCTGATGTTGAAAGGAATAATCATTAAAATCCTAGATACCGTTGGTGCTCAATAAATGCATAGAGGAATGCTGCCATTATTTCAGAACTCTTGTCAAATGTGATTCTCATTTGGAGTGGGAAGAGAGGAATCGCAGCCATTATTCACTGATTCACTACACAAAACAAGCAGGTCCAATCCTATAAATGGCTTACTATCTACAACCCCAAGACCCTAAAGTTACCACCCAGTTAGTCCATTCAAGCAAGGGTAAATGGATTAGGTTACAGCTCTCACGATCGAATCATTTCACCTTTGAACATTCCCACATTAACACAGGAGCTTTAGGGGGATACCTCATAGCCAAACCATAACACTGATCTTATATTAAATATAAAATATTTGAAAATGATGCAGTTTTACCTTTATTTGACTCATACCACTCCTCCAACAAGGCTTTCTGAATCTTTCATAGTGAATTTCCTAAAGGAAGATTCATTTTCGGGAGAAGAGCCTTCTAGTTAATGATGCCCTCAGAAGGCACAATATTAAAGTAAACAAAAGGAAATTAATCAGCATACAGAGAGGACATGATTCTGCTTTGAAAGAAAATCTTTCATTATCTAGAACTAGTGCCTATTTAATTGAAAAGTCTACACCCTAAGAATACTACAGATACCCTTTTTTTAAACTAATATATTAATGGATGAAGTTGTTCTGAAACACTCTAACACATTCTCCCATTTCTCTTTTGCCTAGGTAAGATGATACATAATTAAGTTTAGGCAAACATAACAAGTAGGTGACAGCTAGAGATAGAATTTCAAATAATTCATTTTCCATTCCATGCTTTAGAGCACTTTGTCACTGTTCTATCTGTCTACACCTTGAATGTCCTTCTCTGAATAATAGCTGCATAATATATTGACAATGACATCTTAAAGTGCAGCAGCACCTGGAGATAATATGCACTAAATCTCGATTTATCTCCAGATAAATGGGCTGCTTCACATAATTAAGAGTGAATTGGAGAAAAATGTCACTTTCTTTGTTAACTATTTTCCAGTTATTTAATGCTCCAATTTGTTATTCAAACATTTCACTTCCAATTTCCTTTTCTTTTTCATTTCAATGCTTAATATCTTCTTTCTTTCTCTTTCCAGTATCAGAGGGATGAGATGTAATATTTTTTTTCTTTGTAAAAAAAGCTTCTATAGCTCTCCATGCCTAGCAGGTGTGCAGCCCTGGGTTTGATCCACCCTCCAAACTAATTGTACATATCTTCCCGAGTGCACTGAGATTGCATGTTTTGGATGTGGTAGAGCATGGGTGAGTGAGATGACTTGGCTTCTGAAACTCACGATCTGTTGGACACCAGCTACCACTCTCCATAGTTGAATTTCTTTGACTCTGAGGAAGGCAGGCAAATCAGGACACAGAAATCATAACCTAGCTTTGATGGTTCCTTTTCCTCTTTGAATTTCTTCTGCATAGTGGCCTGGCTCAGAGGAAAGTTTTTAATGACTGCAGATTGTGAGTAAAAGTGGCATTTCCGGTTTAATTATTTCAGAGTTCATAGGTTGCCTCGAATGCTTATGATTTATCTAAATTTACAGCAGCATGTGATTCAGGGTTTAATTTTGGTCCATTCAAAGAATAGATGAAAACAATAGTAAAAGTCAAAAGTGCACTTGGCTTAAGCTTAGGCATTTTGATTTTTCTTATTTTTGAAAAAGTCAATTAGCGCTCATTCAACTGCCTTCTGGTTTCTGATAATCTGGTCCACCTTCTAGGATGAGTGGCCTTGCCCCGCTTTTATGCGGATGCCCTTGCGTTCTGCCCCTGTGCTTTCCGTTGCATTGAAACTGTCTTCTCAGTAGTCTTAAAAGTAATACTTGCAAAGTCTTTTTCTGTCCTTGTTTTCCTCTGCTGCTTTGCAGCTATTGTAGCTTTATTCTAGAAAGTCTCTTCTTGGTTGTCCCTTTAGCACTCTGGAATTTGAGTTTCCTCTTGTGCATTTGTTATTTCCCTTTCCTTCATCTCACCATGTTCCATGTTCAGACGTTCATGGCTCATGGCACGTCTCACAAAGGGGCCCACAGGTGGACTGATGCTATAAGCTGCATCTCTCTGGGGACATTTGCAACCTGCACCTTTAGCCTCTCCTTCTCAAGCAGCTCTAGTTCTGTCCCTCTCTTGAGTGGGTGTTTTAGTCAGCCTTTTTGCTGCTGTGACAACTGTAGAGGAGGAAAAGTTTATTTGGGGGCTCACAGTTCAGAAGTCTCAGTCCATAGACAGAGGCTCCATTTCCCAGGGTTTGAGGTGAGGCAGGACATCATGGTGGAAGAGTGTGGGGGAGGAAGCCAGCTCATATGATGATCAGAAGGGAGAGAGAGAGACAGACAGACAGAAAGACAGACACTCTTCAGATGCAAAAACCTCACAGCAATGCCCCCACTGAACCACTTCCTCTAGCCACACCCCACCTGCCTCTAGTTACCACCCAGTTAATCCCATCAGGTATTAATTCACTCAAATCATTTCTCCTCCAAACCTTCTTGCTTTGTCTCACCTATGAGATTTTTGGGGTACAACACGTCTAAACCATAACAATGGGGGCTGCAGGTTTAAACTCTTATCTAAAACTGAACTCGCCTTACTTTTGATGTGATTTTGGTAGAAATTCAAGTTATCCCATTTTTCCTCTTCTGTTTCCCTCATGGATATCTATTCTGTACCTCCCATCACCCTCCGTCCCCCACTCCACATAGCTAATGTCCACTTTGCAACCTTTCTGTCCCCTGTGAAGGCCTAGGGGGCATTTGCACAGGTGATAGGACAGGGTGGGGAATGGTATTCCCAACTGAACGGGGGAAGTTGTGGTGAGCATTTGGGACCAACTCAGGAAGGGAAGGATGGGGTTAGAGGCAGTCAAGCCTGTATGGTAGGAAATAAAGGGAAGTAGAGATTTTTGAACAGAGGAAATGTGGAGAAAGCTGGGTTCAAGAGAGATTAGTTGGGCTTTATAATGCAAATGACCAGAGGGCCTGGGAAGGCCTTGGTGAGTGGGAGATAAAGGGTGGGGGAGGTCTCAAGCCCGGGAGGTCTTCTAAGAGTCAGGGAGAGGGCACCTTTGAAGGGAATTGATGTCAGTTCTAGAAATATTTAGCTTGAGGTGACAAGAAGACATCTGAAAGGAAATGTCATTAAGCATTTGCAGATAGGCGATTTCACCAAACTTGTATGAGTGCATAGTGCTGGGGAAAGAAATTCGTGAGTCATAATTGCCTTTTCAGTTTTTACTACTTTTTCCATTCCTCATGATTCATTCTTTTGTACTTTAATGCTGTCATGTTATTTATGTTAATAATAAACCTCATTTATCTTGAAGATAGCTTTCTGTTAAGCTGCCACAAAATCTTCAAACTTATTTTTCTCAGTGACAAATAAATGATTATAAGGCTATGGCTTGTCACAGTTTCATAACTTTGGACAAATTTATCTATTGCTGTGAGTTAAGTATATTAAGATGAACGTTTCCCAGGTACTAATGGTAAAGCCACATAATCAATGGCAGGAAATTTGAATTTGTGAGCCTCACAGCAAAAGCTCAGCCAAAGATTTTCTTGAAAACTGTCAAGAGGCACTTTGCAATAGTTATTCTGTGGTATTATTGTTGTTGTTATTATTATTATAGTAGTAGTAGTACTATGGATTGAACCCAGGGGCTTACATGCTAAGCAAGTGCTCTACCACTGAACTATATTCCCAGCCTTTTTTATTTCTGAGGCTGGAACTTGTGATCCTCCTGCCTCAGTCTCCCAAGTCCCTGGAATTACAAGAGTGCACATCGCGCCTGTCTGGTCTGATTTTTAATAGAAAGGCACTGTGACTGGTTATCCCAGTCAATGCTAGCAACATCATTGCTTCTTTGTAACGCGTTCCTCATGGTGAAGCTGGGGTTAGATGAGGAGGGTGGGGAGAGAGGTGGTAAGGAGTGAGGAAAGGCGTGGCTAATTTAGAGAAAACCCCCTTTTTCTTTGACAGGCCCATTTTGGAAGGAAGCCAAAATGTCTGCCTTTTGAGAGAGAGTCACTGGGGAGTATGGGCCCTGCTGATGGTTCAGTTGTAGAAATCTCACCCCGCATTTCTCAACCACTGCTATTGCAGGATTCAGCAGCCCTTCGGTACCTGCTATACTCTGTGTTCACAGGGCAAAGATGGTCCAGGCTCCTGATGGCCTTGGTGAAGCTGAGTCCTGTCTGGGGGTATCTTTGGTTCTGTGGCCCCTCAAGCAGTTGGGTGGCCCTGCACAGTGGGCTGTGTCCGGAGACAGTGATAACACCATCCAACCCTTGGACTCCTTAGCAACAGCAAGCAGCGTGGGCATGCTTGGCTAGCCCCTCTCCCTCCTCACGTTGCATTCCCCAGCTTGCATTTCTTGGCTGGCTACAGACAGCTAATGCTATTGTGAGCAAAATGTGATAGGAATATAGGGATAAAGAGAGTACCGGAGGAAGACAAGCAGGGCGTGAACAGTCTGAGCTTATGAGATGCTGCTCTCCTTGTGCTCCAGAGATGGATGTTCAAAGGAAGTAGTGACTCTGGAGTTCACAGAGCTAAAGAGTTGTGGAAGTGAAATGAGAATCAGGGACCCGTGACTCCTAGCTTGGAGGTCTTCTGTGAGCACGCAGTGCCTCTGAGAATCATCAGTGGATCTGCAGAGGTGTGCAGTGTGGCCGCCTCTGCACTCAGCTTGCCCTAGCTCATCCACGCCCCAGAGCCAGTCTGCACTGTTGGGCTTTAAAGCCGGTCCTCTGAGGCCCCTTGGCTGGTAATAGCCATCTGCTTGGAGACGGCTGGGAAGACTGCTTCCCTCCCTTGGACTTTGCTTCATTGTTTTCTGAACCATATCCTTAGTATCATATGCTTTTCCGTTCCCATGAATTTGTCTCCATGTGTCCTTGTTTAACCATTTCCATTAGAATAAACTTTGGAGCAGATATCCTTACTATGACTATATTTCAAAATAATATGTCCCTGCATTAATATGTATAGAGCAATCCCCTATTTCAAAAGGGGATATTTTTCATGACTTCCAGTAAATGTCTGAAGCTACAGATAGTACCAAACCCTGTCTGTATTATGTTTTTTTCTATACATGCATAACTGTGATAAAGTTTAATTTATGAATTAGGCAGAGTTAGAGATTAATAAAAGCTAATAAAAGAACAACTATAATAATATACTATTTATTTAAAACTCATGAGTTTTTTTTCCTTTGACTTATCCATTGAATATTTTGACTGCAGGTATCTAACTAAGGAAAGTGACAATATTGGTGGCGGGAGGTTGGGGGGGGGTGGCGTTTCTATACATATTATGTGTTTTGTGAAGCAAAGGAAAATTGAAATAAAAGGCATCTCATAAAAATAAAGTAGAAGGTCTGACATGTTCCTTCTGATCATTTGATGGCTTTTTGTCCCCTAATTCTTCAGTCTAGTCTTAGGGAAATAATGACCAAATGTTCACTTTAATTGTTAGGGGCCTTTGTCTCTCTTCCTTTATTATTAGCCTTCTTCAGGATTTGATCTGCATTTGCCACCAAATGCAGGGTCTGAAGCGGCCCCAAAGAGGGGGACCTCTGCTCAGGATGGCCAGGCCCTTGACATAGATTATAGAAGATAATTTCAGGTAGAGGAACAAACAGATTTATTATGAAAGAAAGGAGGACGCATCCACAGGAGAACATGGGCCATCTCAAGAGAGCGGTGCTGTGGGGTCTTGGGCTCTTCTTTGAAAGGAAGCTTGGGGAGGAGTGTGCATGGGAAGTATCCAGGATGAGCTGCATCAAAGACCTGCCATCCTGAGATAAGAATGTCATCAGTCTGGTGATCATAGATGGTTTATAGTGACCTGGCAATTCTCAGGATCCTTAGGTTGACATCCTCTCCATTATCTGATCAATAGATACATTGGGTAAGAACCCTGGGTTTGTATCTGTTCGTTCAGTCTATCCTAAAAACACATGTATTCATGGGCTTATTACAGTGCACAGGAAAGTGACGATATTGGTGGCGGGAGGTGGGGGGCGGCCAGTCTCTTGTCAGGGACAGGCTTAGACATGTGCTCAGAGTTCTTTGTATGCCCTTGTGATTTTCCTATCTCAGTGGCTCTACTTTATGGAACAGAACCAATACTAACAAAAGGCAAAATGGGATAAGATTATAGGAACAAGGAAGGGGCAACAGGAGAACAGAAGTAGATTTGGATAATCCAAGGTTTTGTAAGTGGGTCAATTTCTAGTAACTTTAAGATTGTGAGTGAAGATTTGTGGACTTCCCAGCAATTTGGAAGTGACAGGTCTGGGGAAAAACTAGGTTTGGCAGTGAAGATATGAAGAACTTCAGCACAAGGCTTTCAGATTAAAGTTATAGTCTCCTCCTCCTTCCTTTTTCCTTCTTTCTGCCTATATTTATTTTCTCTTATCCTACTTCACATGGGTCTTCATACATTTTTATTTACACAAGCTGTATTAGTCAGGGTGCTTCAGCAAAACAGGAGGGTTGGGGGAGGAATAAAAAAGATTGGGATTTAAATTAAGGAGCTGGTCCATTTGATTTTATGGCTGAGGCTGGAAATCCATGCAAAAGTTGTTGCAGTTTGAAGGCTGGAGAGTCTGGGGGGTATTTTGATCTTGTATTCTGGAGACAGAATTCTCTCTTCTTTGAGGGACCTCAGTCTTTGCTGCTAAGGCCTTCAACTGGATGAGGTTTACCCATAAAATGGATTACAGTCAACTGTACTCAGTCTGTTGACTTACATGCTAATCATATCTAAAAACGAACTTCGCAGCAACATCTAGACTGGTGTTCTATAGCCTAGCCAAGTTAACACATAACATTTATCATCCCATATCCCTATCTTAGTTTTTCAACTGATACTCTCTGGCAGCTTCCTAGCTTATATTCTGACCTCTAATCCATCCCCCATTCTCCAAAAAGAAACTTTGAAAGGAAGGAGGTTATCATGGGGAAGCTTGACTAATACTAAGCAGCATAAGTAATAATACTCACTGCAATCGTATATTGCTTTAGTGTTTTCCAAAATCGAATGATGACAGAATTAAAGCTTTGAGCACTCTGACCTTTCTACTTTTGAAGCGTCATCTCTTGTCAGGGACAGGCTTAGACATGTGCTCAGAGTTCTTTGTATGCCCTTGTGATTTTCCTACCTCAGTGGCTCTACTTTATGGAACAGAACCAATACTAACAAAAGGCAAAATGGGATAAGATTATAGGAACAAAGAAGGGGCAACAGGAGAACAGAAGTAGATTTGGATAATCCAAGGTTTTGAGATTTGAGGAATGGTGTGTGTGTGGGGGAAAACAAGCTTGCTCTATTTATTTATTTATTTGGTTTGTTAATGTGTTGTTTCAGAAAAGGAAAAAAAAATAACCCATAATATTGCTATGAGAAGGAAGAAAAATGTCAGTTTGAATTTTGTCATCTGTTGGGGGAAAAAAAAACAAAACACAACAACTCAACCTTGGGCCTAGACCTTCTTTGTTGATTTAATGAAAGCCGTCAGTTCTTATCTGTACCACAAGGACTTCTGTGCTATTGTTGCTGCCAGAGAAGGAAATAATAAAGTTAGTCTTTTATTATTAATTGAGAAGTCATAGGACATTGTTATCTTGAAGGCGGTGCCTTGACAGTTAGCATTTACTGGCTGCTTCCAGACCCTGTGAGCTTTCCAGGCAGCCTGGTCTTGGTGTGTTCTTTTCCTGGGTTGCTGTTTCTATGCTGGACTTTCTTACCTCCCTCTAGTGGTCAGTTTTATAATCTCAGATTCTATTTGGACAAATTCAGCAGTGAAAAAAAAAAATCAAAGTTTTGACAGTCTGTGTGTTAATTTAAAAAAAAATAGATTCTAAATACATGAATATTGAGTTTTATCTATGTCTTTTTAAACTAAGAACTAGTTTTTAAATGTGGGACAAAGTTTTAAGGTGGTAAGGAATTAGTTTGACGAAAAGGTATACTACTGAAGATGGTATTCTAGGCACAAGGTTTTTTTTTTTTTAATTTTTTATTGTTGGTTGTTCAAAACATTACAAATTTCTTGATATATCATATTTCACACTTTGATTCAAGTGGGTGGGCACAAGGTTTTAGCTAGCTGCTGTCATACCAAGAATCTCTGTGGCCATTTGATTTTTTTGGTGTGGGAACTAGATGTGGCTTCTTGCAAGTGTTTATCACTGCTGTAGGAACAAGTGCATATTCTAGATCAGCTTGAAAGCTGCAAAGCTGTATGAGGTTAGGAGGAAGGGACCTTGAACATTGATTGTCCTTTCTTTATAGATAAAATTTTATCCCAATTGTAGGAAATGAACTTCTGTTGGAGATTTACATCAGTATTATTTTACTATGGAATACTTGAACAGAGGGCAGTACTTAAATTTTTTTCTATCTTATGTTATCTTTGGATAGTCCTAGAGTTGAAATAATTTACCAGAACTTGAGAGTGGCTTTGCACATTTCCTGATGGAAGTACTGTGGGTTGGTGATGCTGTGTTTGATTATGTGGGTACCCATCCTTTGAGTGAGTAGTGTTTGTGTCCAGACCTGGAGTTTTGTTTCTTTGAGCTCCAGAGGGAATGTCATTTAAGGAAAGACACTAACTCTATGTGAAATCGGTGAGTCTCCCTCACTGAGCTTCTCCTAAGTTAGGACTAAAACTGAGAACTCAAGAGGCGGTGACCTGTTGCTTCTGTTCAGAGAGGTAAAGGAGGGAATTCCTCCAGAGACCTCCTATGGAGGCAGTAGCCTGTGTACATTGGTGACCCCCTTGTTGCATAGAAGACCATGTAGATGTAGTGAAGTCAGTGATGTGGCTTTATTTTTCTGAAGAGAAGGACATTAGAAGTAACCTGTGCATTGTTGCCCACCAGCTCCATCTGATCCACTGGAACTCCACTCTGTTTGGCAGCATCGACGAGGCTGTGGGGAAGCCGCACGGAATCGCCATCATCGCCTTGTTCGTTCAGGTAAATGGTCTGCAGTGGTTATTGTGCTGTTCAGAGCTGCTGCTTTCTAAGTCATTTTGCAAGATGGTTTTCCATTCTCTCCCAGTTTTATTACTTCGAGGTGAAATTAAACACCTTTACAGAGAACACCAATAATGTAAAAATAGAAAACTTGATCTTTGGAGTTCATGAGAGTTCAGCCATATTCCTTGATAGAAAAGAGTTCATTTATTTATTAGAAATTTTCTACAGGGTGGCATTCAGCATCTTTGGAGAAATGATTTTGAAAATGTCTCCTGAAGGCAGAATTCATTTTATTTATGAAAAAGCATTTCAGAAAATGTTTTTAGACTCCAGCTTACTGCAAAATCTAAGAAAAATCAATAATATAATCATGTAGTGGATTACTTTATCTCTTCATTATTAATAATTTTCACATGAAGATGATTTGAAATTCTTTATAGAAAACACTGATAAAATAAGGCTGCAAATGATGGAAGATTTAGCTAACATAAATTTTAGATTTGAGCTGTGTGGTGGGCAAAGAATTGTGTATAAATTTAGCCAAACATACAAAAATGGACCATATGTTCACACAGATAAAATTTTAATCCAGTTTTTACCGAGGTGAATCTTTTTAATTTTCTCTTATCATCTATGATAAAAGATTTAGAGGTAAAAGACATCATGGAAATTTTAGACATCCCTTGACCACCAGTCTTAAGAGACATCAAGGCTCAGAGAGGTCAAGTAATTATTTAGTCACACAACAATGTATTCTGCCAATCTGCACCAAAACTCAGAGAGCCAACTCTGCATGGTTGCAGGTTGCCTCTTGTATAAACTGGATTACAGTCGTAATATTAATGTTATGGTTTTAGTTACTTAATTTTCTAAAAAGAGTTGAGCATTGAGTCCTTTCAAATATGCTTTCTTGTAGCATATATACCATCAGAAGAGGACAGTCCACTCAGAGAAGGACAGCCTTGTGCATGCAGGTCAGAGATACTAAACTGAAGGGCACTGACCATAGTCTCCATCCTGGGAGGCTGCCCAGGTTTTACTGGAAAGGCCTGAGAGCTGCACCTTGGACACACCCAAGGGGTTCTCATAGACCAGGAGGTGGTAGGAGAGCTTGTCAAAGACAGCCATCCTGAGTCCAGGGAGCACAGTGAGAAATAAGGCAAGAGTGAGGCAGAAATGGAAAAAAAAATAGATGAAACAGGGCCTCAATTCCAGGAGAAGAGGCTCACGAGAGTGGTTTGTATTTTTGGTGGTGGTGAAAGGTGGCAAAGGGGAGAGGTAAGAAAGTGACAGATCTCACGGTCCTGGAGGACTCACCGGATTGTGTTGGCACAGGAGCTGCTGCAGGATTTTAGCAGTTGGGTGTGGAGACTGTCATGTGTACTTGGATTTTGGTAGTTATGACTTTTTCACATATGAATTTATTTGGTAAAGAAGAAAGGTGATTGAGCAACAGCTGGAGTTTGTTGCAGGATATAAAGTTTTGCTTGTAAAGTGAAGAATCTTCATGAATAGAAAGAGCCACGAATAGTTATGAAGTGCCACTATATGTAAAATCTATTTGATGCTCTACAACACCATGCAGGTTAAGCAGGATAATGAGTGACATTAACTGAATGATAGTGCACTAAGCACTGTTCCAAGTTGTTTGATTTGATCTGACCTTCAACCCTATCACTTTATCCTCCCCACTTATGAGTGACAAAGGATATACAAGTTAAGTACATGTACACACACGTTTCTTTCTTTTTTTTCTTTTCTTTTTTGTTTTTTTTTTTGTTTTGGTACTGGGGATTGAACCCAGTGGTACTTAACCACTGAACCACATGTGCCCCAACCCATTTTTTTTTTTTTTTATTTAGAGAGAGGGTCTCACTGAGTTGCTTCGGGCCTCGCTAAGTTGCTCAGGTTGGCTTTTAACTCATGATCCTCCTGCCTCCGCCTCCCCAGCTGCTGGGATTACAGGCATGCACCACTGTGCCTGGTGAGGCTAAGCACATTTGCCGAAAGTCACATAGCCAAAAAGTGGCAGGGTCGTGATAAGAATCCAGGTAGTCCAACACAAGGGAGCTCACTCCTGACAAACTGTTATGTGGCCTTACAGTACTCAGATTGGAATCTTCTCAAAGAGTTCATGGTCTGGCAGGAGCTGCATGAAATGAAAATAGACCACGGCCAGAGGTGCCGGCATCCAAATGTTGCCTACGAGTTAAACCAGTTAGACGAGGAGGGTCCATTTCTTCTGAAGACGGGGTGAAGGCTTTTGCCTAAGATCCAGCCTCCTACACTCATGGGGACATTTTTCTTTTCTTTTTCTTCTTCTTTTGTTAACTTCATGAAATTTATTTTCTGTTTTTAGAACCTATTTCAGGAATCGCAAACACTTCAAAAATAATGGGAATCTGATTACACTGAACAGATTGACCTATCTTATGTTAGGCTTTTCTTGTCTTTTTTTTTTCCCCCTAGCATGTTTTACAGTCGGTTGATATTGAGAAAAACAGAAAATGTGTGCATGTTGGAAGTTAGTCCAGCTTCTCATAGGTCATTCTTCAAAAATGTATGTGGAAGAGAAGAAGCTGAGGGATAGCAGTGATTGTTTCCTGAGGTGATAAGTGATCTCTGCTCTTACTTTCTCCATTGTCATGGACCACTGAAAGCTTGGAAGTGTGAATCAGCTGGCACTTCAGATTTGCAAAGTTAGCATCAAGGACACTAAATATCAAAAAAATAGTTCAAATCTCAAATTTCTTTGGAGTACTTTGTATACCAAGGATCTGTGTTATTTCATAATAGAAAGCTATTGAAAGCATATTCTTAAGATTAAATAAAATGATGGCTATAACAATTATGATCAGTGGTAATCAAGAAACGTCTTGATTTTGGTAACTTTAATCTAGAACATCACATACCTACTCTTCAAAAAAAATTTCAACTTTGAGAAATATTTATAATAATGATCTATAAACACCCAGAGGCAAGAATGCAAGAGTTTGGATATGTACTGAGTGGTTTTAATTAAAATATAGGCTTGACACTTTTATATAATAGTCTTGTTTAATTTAGTATTTGAATTATGGCACAGTGAGTGACACCTGTGCATAGAAATACGAAGCCGAACGGGTTCTTGGGTATCATAGCTAATTTACTTTCTTGTACTAGCTGTTACAACTTTAAATACCTTAAGTAGATGTTGACCTGGCCATAAAAGGAAAGGTCATTTAATTCCCCAGAAAGGACATGCAGGTGGATTGGAACCTCACTTTTGGTTACTATTTTGAATAAAAGTAAAGAATTTTAAAATATTGTGTTTGTGGTTTATGCTTTATACATTTCAGATAGGGAAGGAACATGTTGGGCTCAAGGCTGTGACTGAGATTCTCCAGGATATTCAGTATAAGGTAAGTTGTTCTTTAAAACAGAAACTCTCGTGTCTAAGAGGCCCCTGGACCAACTCTTGATAATTCTCTAGAATCCACAGGACTCAGAAAAGCTGTTCTATTTATGGGATATAAAAGTGCAAAGTTACAGTTCAAATCTAAGTAAAGGGCAGAGGCACAGGTGGGCTAAAGTTCAGGGGAAACCTGAAGAAGCTTCCAGGTATCCCCTCCCAAGAAGGTCTCATGGGGATGCCCCAGTTCTCCCAGCAACCATGCGTCAGGTGCATATTATGTTGCCAAACTGGGAAGCCCACCTGAGTCCTGGCATCTAGAGCTTTTATTAGGGGTTGGTCAGGTAAGCATGAAGGGCTTACCTAACCACTTCAGCTCATCAAACTCCAGGCTTCCTCCCCACACCCTAGGAAAACCAGGCATCCATAAATTATATGGGCAGGACAAACCTGTCTATTCACACTGGTGCAACTTGGCCCAAGGCTCCAGGCATCATTAGGAGTTCACCATAAATACAGCAAGACCCAGGCTCTCCAGGTCTCTTATGGGGTGGAATGTCCCAAGGGCCCAGGAGTTTTCTACTAAGAGCTAACCAAGGGCTAATACTAAAGACAGGATGTGCAGGGTTTGGGCAGCCTTGGCCTACTGAGTTAACCCTTACTGTTACGTATTATAGGAAAGCATTATAAATGATTGGAACCAGACTTCAAAGTATGTATGTTAAGTAATAATAACAACAATAATAATAGTAGTAATAGAAGGACACATAATCCATATGATAATATACCAGAGAAGGCGATTTAGATCAATATGACCCTGTAATGTCATGACACAGCATTGCTGGGAAGTTAAGCTCTGTTTTAAACAGGACCTTCAATGCCTGTGCTGAGTTGAATGTCAGTAATCTTGGGCCAGGTAGTAGTTTAGTCCTGTTTGGCCGCTGGAGATATAGAGCAGGCATTGAGCTTGCTTGACTTAGGGGTTCCAAGTACCCAATGCCAATTATGAGATCAGTCTGAGAATCAAGTGTGACTGTGGTTCTCCACTAGCATAGGGAAGGAACAGGTCATTCTGAAGGCTGTGATAAAGAGCCTCCAAGACATTCAAAATGAGGTAAGGCGATATGTGAAAGAAAATAGAAAGACTGGTTGTATAAGAGATCTCTCAGACCACCTCCAGGGCCTCTTGAATCAGGGAGAATCTCCCTTAAGTTCTGCTGGGTGGGCTCTTAAGGAACCCAGCTACTGATGGAGTCCACACTAGTCAAAAGAAAACAAGTATAAAGAGGGTGAGGACACTTTGTGAACTGATATTTTCCAGTAGAAATGCACTGAGGAAATCTCCCTCATTTATTTAGCTTACAGGACATCAGTCATTATGGAATACAGAATCTGGGGTAGGACAAAGAGGGCTAGATTCCTTAAAGTATAAAATAATCCCATGAAGGAGGGAAGAAACTTCTACAATGTTGTTTGTTTATTAATAGACAGAAATCCAACTGTCCTCCTGCCTCTGAGGCCTGAGCATTTGAATGACACAATTTAAAATAAGGATCATAAGTGTCAACTGTTGAATAAGGGTGCAGATATTTCCCTTAAAATTTAAATCTTGCTTTGAAAAAAGTTGACTGGAATAGAACATTCATATCTGAATTTCATCTCTCCCATTCTGGATGAGAAGATCACCCAGAATAGTTCTTAGAGTTGAATTTTCAAATGCACATGGGACAGAATGACAAGTTGGGTGTCAGAATGTAATGCCCAAGAGGTTAGGAACTGTGTTCCAAACAGGCAAGAGGAAAGTTTCTGAGCCAGGGCTCTGTGTTTTATACCAAGTCTTGGGTATGAGTGCGATAGAAGCAGAAAAAGTAGTTAATATGGGACAGATGGACACCAATTGTAAACTCCACATGAGGAATCACAGGGCAATCGGAACTGCAATAGCGAAGAAAATAGCCATAGACACAGAGTAGAAATGTCTTGTTTGCATCTCAATCTTGTTCTGATGAGAAAGCAGAATGATACACCTACAAATCTAGGGGACCCAATGAGTCCATTCAGAAAAGACTTCAATCTAGAATTTTAGTTCGAATAATATTTTTATTTTTTTAAAATTAGAAATTTTATATTGACATGGAGTAAATTTTTCCCCCCCAGGGGAAGTCCAAGACAATACCCTGCTTTAATCCTAACACTTTATTACCAGGTAAGCAATTTTTTTTTTGGTACTGCTCATTGAACCAAAGAGTGCCTTACCACTGAGCCACATCCCCAGTCCTTTTTATTTTGGCATAGGGTCTCACAGAGTTGTGTAGGGCCTTGCTACATTGCTGAGGCTGGCCTTGAATTTGTGATCCTCCTGCGTTAGCCTCCTGAGTTGCTGGGATTATAGGCATTGTCACCATGCCTAGCCATAAAATGAATTTTAATTATGAATATAACCATACTATTTTTCTCAGAATATATATATATATATATATATATATATATA
>NW_026000093.1:19034758-19040678 GCF_001458135.2 Marmota marmota marmota
CAGAATATATATATATATATATATATATATATATATATATATATATGTGTGTGTGTGTGTGTGTGTGTGTGTGTGTGTGTATGTAGTTATATATATGGTTATATATATGTATAATTATATCTTATTAGTTAATAAAGTTTATTTGCAATTGATATTCTCTGTAGTAAATACTAGTTTCAGATTTCTCCAAATATAGGAGACTTGAAACAATAAAAAAAACATTGCTACTAGTTCCATTAATCCATGAAGAACTTCCTTATGTCTGTCATCTGTAAAAATTGATACCTTTTGTGTAAAGTGCCTGCGTGATAAAAGAACCTTGATGAACCTTGATATTCTTCTAAGATTGGTCAGTAAAGTACTTATTAATCTCTAGAGTGAAATAAACTGTGTATCTAATTTCATAAGGTTACTTTATTGTAGTAATACTTTTATCTAGACATTATTCCAATTGTGCGTATGCACACAGGTAATAATTATGCACAAAATATGCACAATGAAACTTGGATTTCAAGGTGGTTTTATATTAAATTTCAGTCTTCACATTTCTCTGCCTAAATTATATTCTGTTTCATAGTGTTTCAAACAAAACCAGATAATTTATTTTGTTCTGCTTTCTACATTTAATTGCTGTACAACCAGCCAATTTCTGTCAAATCTTAACATTTTTCCCATTATATTTAATCATGAATTCCTCTAATGCAAAGCTAAATAATTTAATGAGAATGAAAAATTTCCTTCTATATTATGGTTTTAATATTTTGCTGTTGAAGAAACAATATAGACAAGGCTAGAACCACGGTTAGAAGCACAGGCTGCAGCCAGACTGCATGGGTTCAAGTCTGGTTCTGTCGGTTATTAGCTGAGTGACCCTCGGAAAATTCCTAACCTGTGGTTCAGTTTCCCCATCTGAGAAATTGGACTAATAGAAGCATCTGGAGTATTAATTTGATGTGAAGATTAAGTGAATTAATGTTACAATGCTCAGAATAATACCTGCCATGTAGTTCAATAAGTATTAGGTACGAGGGCTGGGGCTGTAGCTCAGTGGCAAAGCACTTGCCTAGCATGTGTGAGGCACTGGGTTTGATCCTCAGCACCACATACAAATAATATAAAGGCATTCTGTCCATCTATAAGTACAAAAAAAATAAAAAGTATTAGATGTGAGTCTATGAAGTAAATCCTCTAAAATGAAAATAGAAACATGGATGTTTTCTTCCTAGATTAATTAAACCTGATAGACACATATAGTAATTTGCTGATAAAAATCACTATAAACATTCATCATGTTTTTCATTAGTTATTTTCTTGATGATGATTAGTTTAAGAACACGTATGTGAGGCTCTGACTTAAAATTGTTATGCCCTTCTGAGAAGCATCATGGGGAGATTTGTATTTCTGAACACTGCTGTTGGAGTCTTCCAGATCATTGTCAATTAACCTGCCTTTTCCTGACACGTCCACGTGGTCACACAGACCCTCTGCTGCGGGACTACTGGGTATACGAAGGCTCTCTCACCATCCCGCCTTGCAGCGAAGGTGTTACCTGGATATTATTCCGATACCCTTTAACTATATCCCAGCTACAGGTGAGCACACTCTTAAATCTCTCAGAGTGAAGTTCTGCGTTAAAGGTTAAATATTGTTTCTGTAAAAGGAAAATGTCTGTTTTATGTTTTAGCTCCCTTTAGATCAGTCATACCTTTTCAGATGAAAGTTAAATGTCTCAAGCCAGTGAAAGCAGTGGAAAGGTCAAAGAAGAACAAAAATCCAGCACTCATTTATAGATAATAAAGTTTTTTAAAAGTTAGTTTTTACAGAGTAAACAGAAGTCACTGAAAGAGCCAAACTTTTGATTAGTCTAGTTATTCCTTTATGATGTTTTCTCAGGTGTGGAGAGGAGAAAGGTCTGGAATAAAGTGAGAATGCTGATTATTTTTGTCAGCTCCTTTTCACTCCTTCCCTGGCAGTAACAGGAGCCTTCTATGTGTGGAGAGGCCAAGAAGCCAAAAGAATGCCTTGGAATGTTCTAGATTGTTCTATGACTTTACTTTGGGTCATCCACTGAGGCCTTGAAACTCTATAAAGGTTCTCTAAATGCTAATGCATACTGGTGCAGTGTGGCACACCTGTAATCCTGCTATGTGGGAGGCTGAGATGGAAGGATCCTTTGAACCAGAAGTTCAAGACCAGCATGGGCAACACTGCAAGATGTTATCTCTAAATAAATAAATAAATACATAAATGCCAGTGGATGTATTTATTTATTTATTTATAGTGGATGGGAACACCCAAGTGAATTGCCACTGGAATGTTAGCTGGTTGAACATGAGGCAACATCATTATAAGGAATTTGAACAATGATTTTGAAGGGACTGGGAATATATCTTAGTGGTAAAACAATGCCTAGCCTGGGTTTGTTCCTCAGCACCAAAAAACAAAACAAACAACAAAAACCAACGATTGTGATATTATTACAAGAAAGTTGCTTTAAATATGTTATGGTTTAGATGTGAAGTGTCCCGCCAAAGCTCACATGTGAGACAATGCAAGAAGGTTCAGAGGAGAAATGATTGGGTTATTAGAGTCTTAACCCAATCAGTGAATTAATCCCCCTGATAGGGATTAACTGAGTGGTAATTGAAGTGGTAGGGTGTCGCTGGAGGAGGTGGGTATTAGGGCATGGCTTTGGAGTGTATATATTTGTATCTGGCAAGTGGAGACTCTTTCTCTGCTTCCTGATCACCAAGTGAGCTCCTTCCCTCTGCCACACTCTTCTGCCATATATCCTGCCTCACCTTGAACCCTGGGGAATGGAGCCAGCCTCTTATGGATGGAGACCTCTGAAACCATGAGCCTCTAATAAACTTTTCCTCCTCTAAAATTGTTCTGGTAAGTCACAGCGGTGAAAAAGCTGACGAAAATAAAATATCTCATGTCCTCCAGAGATGCATCCAATGGACATATTCTAGAAAGCTATTTTCACTTTATGATCAAGCTCAAAAAGGCAATACTCAGAACAAACTAAGTTTTCTTTAGTAACATTTTACAAATTTTTTGATATCTTCCTTCATTTTTAGAAGTTAAGAAGCTCAAGTTTCCTTCCTTTTTATTTGTCCTTAAATCTTTAAAATTCTTTTTTGAGCATTTAATATTTTTTCTTCTTTTCTAGGGATTAATTTTAAAAGTTCCCCATCCAGCCTTTCCTCTCCATACTCATCATTATCTTATGGACTTTTATCAAATCACTTCTGAGTCTTCATATTTTCCACATGACAAATCCTGATTCCTTTATTTATTTATTCATCTTTGTTATTATATGAAATGTATTCCTGAGTGCCAGCTTGGCATAGAGGGTACAGAGATTAAAACAGATTAAAGTTTTCACTTTCAAAAACTTTACCACAGAGTTGGGGAGGAAAATGGTCATATAGGTAATCATAATTATAGTAAGTAAGGTGGAAGAAACCCAAACCAGACTGAGAGGTTTAGGAAATAATTCCTGAAAAATATTAGAAAGTTAGTCTGGCGAAGGAGAGTGAAGAAGTTAGAAATTTGAGTTTAATAGTAAGAATAGAGGGTTGCGCTAATGATGTCTAGATTTGAGATTACAAAGCAAAGATGGTAGCTGTTAAAACAGATAAAACTCAAAATTTCAGTGATGTACTGTGGATATCTATTTCACATGAACATTTCAACATATATGTTACTGATTCACATAGAAGAGTCCTTTTTTTGTGCAGCCATTCAGGAATCCAGGGTGAAGGAAGTTCGTCTGCATTCAGTGCCTTCCTCTCAGAGTTGCTCTTGGAAGGGGCTCTTAGCCAGCAGGAAGAGTGTGAAGATCTCAAGAGAGAATTTTCAAGGGCTGGTCCTAAAAAATGGTGAACTCTTACTTTCTGTTGGCTACAACTAGTTACATGATCACACCTACCTGGGGGAAAGCTGGGAATTGCATTTTTATGTCATGTTCAGAAGAATGAACTCAGTGATCAAATCAGCTACTGATTGCTGCCACCATGGCTGGGGTTGAGTATTAGTGGACATTGCCAGCTGGTGAAAAGCATCTGCAAAGACTTGGAGCCAACAGAAAGCAGAGGGCATCTGGGGAGTGCCCATAGTTAGCCTGAGGGCCTGTTCTTTAGAGGAGGTTGGAGAAGAGAGCAGGGGCCTGACTTTTGTCATCCTGCCTGGTGCTGTATTGTGGAGGTGAACTTCATCCTGAAGGTACTCCAGAATCCCTGGAATGCAGCAAGGAGGAGACATGACCAAGTGTCGGTTTGAGAAACATTTCTGTAGCTGCAGGATGATGGTGTGAATCTGAGTTACCATGGTGGCAGTGAAATGAAGGGAAGGGAATCGCTTTAGAAATAATAAGGAAGTAGAATCAAAACTTGGCTGAAGACATAGGAAGGATTTGTGGGGAGGAGAGATCCCTCTGTTATTCTCTGGATGTGGTTTGGTGAATATTAGGTGTCACTTTTCAGCATAACATGGAATCAAAGAGCAGGTTCTATGGAGAACTGTGAGCTCATGGTTGTAGACATCTATACATGGTGGGTGAAGCGCTAAGTATGGAAGAGGAGACCCTTCAGGAAGAGAAAAGAGGTGATCCTGGGAACTGCAGACTGGCAGGGTACCAGGGGTCTTCTTTGTAAGAGGTATCCCAGGGAATGGCTTGTGAAGCAGGAAAGTCAGGAGGCAGATGGGACATCTGGAGGGAGTAAAAAGATCATGAGTAGCAGATTCTGCACACACAGCAGTTAAGGGCTGAAATGCGTGAATTGGGCTTAGCCCCAGGGAGAAGTGTTAGACCTAGAAATGATATAGGTCAGCTGAGTTTCTATAGTGACATTTGTTCAGCTTTACTTTGTTGAGGGATAATTCTATAATACTAGATCAAATCTTTTAGTGAGAAATAAATACTTTTTCTCTGTAACTACAAGTTTCATTTTATTGAAAGTTGGTTGGGTTTAACCTTGTTGAGCCACAGAAATTCTTTGTTCCTCTTAGACCTCTGTGAAGGATTCCTTGCTGGTATAGCACTGGGGATGTTCATGCTGAACTCCTGAGAATGCTAACTGAAGTCCCGTGGACAGGATATAATATTTTACTACCTTGTTGACCCATGGGCTATTCTGAGATCAGGAATAAACCATTGCTTCTTTAGGTCTCTGGCTTCAAAGAGAACATCGGTTTGTTATGCTTTTGAATAAAGGCAATGACCTAAGTCTAACCATATCTTCCTTAAGGGGAGCCAAAGTCAAAGAAATGTGTATTAGAGAGAAAAATCTCTACTGCCTTTGAAAATGGATGACTTTCCAATTAGCTGTAATCATTCAAGAAAAATGATTTAGGTGCTCTTAGCACATGGCACCATTGCAGCATCTCTTCAGAGGGCCAGAGTGTTAAATATAGACAGTGTGCACACACAGAGAGACACAGGTTGATGTATATTAAAATGCAATTTAGAGTGATTTAGAAAAACAGTGTGATCTCGGGAGAGTGTAAATCAGTCTGTCCTTGACTCAAAGGCTTCCCTTGGTGCTGCTGCTCATATCATTTCAGAAAAAGCAGGGCAAAAACTCAAGAGGTCCAGAGAGGGCAATGAAAATGAGAGGAACTAAAGGGAGAGGGTGTGATTTTAGAGTCTAGATCAAGAAAAGTTGAGATGCCTTATAATATTGTACTTAAAGGGAGGAGAGGCAGGAGGCAGACAGGGAATGTGTGTGAGAGAGAAAAAGAGCTAGCAAGAGTGAGAGTGAGAGAAAGAGAGGGAGAGAGGGAGAGAAAGGGAGGGAGGGAGAGAAAGGGAGGAGAATATATGGAATATGTGTGTCAGAGAGAATATATGAAATATTATAAAATTATATATATATATATATATATATATATATATATATATATATATATACA
>NW_026000093.1:19040851-19069549 GCF_001458135.2 Marmota marmota marmota
AATATATGAAATATTATAGAATTATATATATATATATATATATATATATATATATATATATATACATACATACATATATATAATAACAAAAAGAATAGTAAATGGTAGGTAGAGTCTCTACCTAGTTGAATAAACTGAGAAAAAAATAAAACCTTGCATTGAATTAGAGGAAAATGTCTCCTATATCATGGGTTAATGTGTAATTAAGCTGCTGAATGTTGTTACGGAGGCAGTTGGTGTCTTGAAATGCATCATCTGCTGTAACATAATAGTTTGTGCACTAATGACACTGAAGAGGGTGCTCTGGGTCATGATACTTCCTATTAAATGTGCAGCAGCTAAGATTCAAGGAGGAGGAGACTTCTGCTGAAGTACAGTGTTGATAATTAAGCCCCGAGTTAAGGGTTTACATTGTCCTGAGCACCCTGAGTCTAGAATCCAGGACTAGAAGACCTTGCTTAGTTGAATTTTTCATTATTCCTGATTTGCATTCAATATACTCGGGTGGGAAAACATGATTTGATGGATTTGAATGAATGTAATTTTCTTCTTTCTAGGATCTATAACCATTAAATAAATTTAAGATAAATAATGGTCTAAGGATGAGGAAATCAAAGTAGAAATAAACAAACATTTTCTTTTACAAATGGATTGTTGCTTGGAAATGAGATTCCATGATTAAAATAAAAATACCCAAACTTCATCAAATCTGACAACAGAAATTGTAAGACACATCCTTATTTCCCAGCCATTGAAATGTGCAGCAATATTCATCTCAGAATTGATAGAACATCATTACGGTTTACTCTCCTTTTCCTGCATTTCCCTCCTACTTATCCATTTCAATTTCTTAGCTTATCTGTATTCTCCTATTAGCTATCTGTCTCTGATTTTTCTCTTTCATTCTAAAGTAATACCAGTGCAATGAAGGAACATGAATGTGTTTACTGTTTTTCACAACATGGGCATATGTCTCTTGGAACTTTGTAAACAACTGTTTTTTTTCTTTTCAGTCTTGCCTTCTCTTTATCCCTTCCCCATTCCATAATTCTATAGGTTGAAACATGGGTCTTTTCATGGCCTTGAGAGTCCAAGTTAGGACACTTATGTTCCTGGTCTGTGGGTTGGGCTCTAAGCCTCTTCTTTTTTTCTTTCCTTTTTTAAATTTTTATTTTATTTTTTGGTGTTGGGGATCAAGCCAGGCCTTGCATATGCTGAGCACACACTCCACCACTGAGCCATGCACCCAGCACTGTGCAGTGAAAATGTCTTGTCAGCCACCACCAGCACCTTCAAGGTCCTGCTCCCAGTGACCTAAAACTTTCCACTAAGCCTCATCTCTTAAATTTTCCTCCACCCTCCAATAGTGCCAAGCTGGAGACCAAGCCTTTAACATGTGGGTCTTTCAGGAATATTCCAGAACTGAACTATAGCAAACACAGACTGGGTAATTTTTAATGAATTTGTTTGACTTGTAATTCTGGAGGTTGTGAAGACCAGGAAGGAGTATGGCACACACATCTGGTGAAGGTCTTTGTGTAGAGCAGAAGACCAACGGAGGGTGGGAGCAAGAGAGAGCTGAGCTTACTTTTGTAAGAAACCGACTCTCACAATTACTAACTCTTTCCCATAATAACAGCATTAATCCATTTGTGGGGGAGAGTTCTCATGGCCTGATCACTTCTTATTAGGCCCTACCTTCTGCACAACATAACATATTATTCTAGCTCATTTGTTTTCATTATTAATAAAGAAAAATGGGAATACTGACATTTTTGTTAAAGTATTTTATTAGTATGATTGACATACAAAAAGCTATACGTATTAAATATAAATCATACACAAATATATGCATTAGGTGAATTTGGAAATAAGTAAATATACCCATGAAACCATTGCCACCATCAAGGCCATAGACATATCTGTTAGCTTCCTTCCATATTATGTATAATGGTGGTGGTGGTGGTGGTGGTGATGATGATGATGATGTGTTTATTTGGTAAGATCACTTAATGTAATATCTATTCCCTTAGCACTTTTCAAGTATATAATACAGTATTGTTAGCTGGAGGCATTATGTTATATAGTATATCTCCAGAATTTGCTTATTTTACATACCTGAAACTTTGTACCTTTAACTATCTCCTCCCCATTTCTACCTCCTTATATCTCTGGAAACCTCCATTCTTCTTTCTGCTTTCATGAGTTTGACTGTTTTAGATTCCACATATAAGTGATATCATAAGTATCTGTCTTCCTGTGTCTGGCTTATTTCTCCTTCTGGAAATAAAATCCAGAACCAAAGGAACTGAAGTCATATCTTAAAGAGGCATCTGCACTCCCCTGTTTATTGCAGCCAAGACATGGAAATAACCAAATGCCCATAGAGAGAAGAATGCCTGGAGGATACTGATTTTCTGTATTTCCTTTTTAATATGATGACACATAAAATATAGTCATAACAACTTGGGACCTCTTATAAGTTAATTTGTGCCAAACTATGAACCCTGGGAATTAACCCATTGAATGCATTCATAAAGAAAGCAGTTTTAAAGCTGAACATGAGCGAGTAATCTGATTTGTTAGTGAAGGTTGAACAAATGTCTTAGATCTGCTAGAGTGCCTGCCTCTCTGATTCATACAATAGTGATTTTTCAATCTAATACCTTTAGAAAACTTCTTCCTGTAGTGTTGGACCGCTGTCCAATCTCTCTTTCAAATTGGTTAAAAACAAATACTGTATTGTAATAGAGACACCTTAAAAGTCGATGCAATTGCATGTTCAAGTAGATATAATACTGATGTTTTCTGCAGTGCCCTGACAGTTGAGTTTGTTGGAGACTCTTATCCTGAGATATGATCCTCTTCATTTGGCTCAGTCCCTCCTTTCTTAGTGGGCTAATGCAGCATGCACTTGAAACCATTTGAAGGGACTAAAGGGGTTTTGAAGGGTGGTTACTTCAGAAAAATTGCCATTTCAGAAAGATGCGTTTTTGCCACCATCCCTGTTGACGTTTGAATCCTTCAAAGCATGGCTGTGATCAGAGAACTGCATTTCTTGTGGAATCGTTTTCTTAGCAAGCAATGATTTGAGGCTGACTGTTGATTTAGATCTGCTTTTCCTGAAGTAGTTTTCACAGAGTGTGCCTCAGGTCGAGCCCTGGGGCTTGAAGAATGTTACTTCTGTTAAAAATACGTAAATATAAAACTCACCTAACTTTAAAGTAAGCTTCAAAGTCAATAAAAATGGAGTCTTTCATATAGCACATTAGGGAGTTAGGTGTCTAGTCCACATTGTTCATCAGTGACCGTGTCTATGGTCCACTCCATTGATTCTGGCTACAGGTGTAACTTATGATTATGTATAAAGTGAATGCTAGAAGAGGTGACTTTACATTTTCTCAGTGAATTGGTTTATTATCAATTGTAGCTAACTATTTATCTCAAAATGCTAACGGTTAGACTTCAAAAGAAGTTGTTGTGGTAAGAGGGCTTATATTTATCAAATATTTTCTATGTCTTTGAAACTATTCCAATGATTTTCATGAATTTTCTTACTTCTTATGCTATCTTTGTGAATTTTTTAAATTTTCATTACCGTTGCACATATGTGAAAACTGAGGCTTGAAGAGGTAATGTCATGTGGTCATTTGGGTCACAAGTGGCAGAATGAGGACAGGAACCAGCCTGTGAATATAAAACCCATACAGGATTCCCTGACTGAGGAGGTTCCTTTCTATTCCACACTTAGGAAAACTTTTAAGGTGAATGCATAAAATTACAGGGGATTCTCATGAAGATCAGTTCTAGAAATTACCCAGCTGTCACATGCAGTGGGTGCTACCTACATTCCTACTTGAAGACCCTAAGAAGATCTAGTGAAAGCATATTATGTAGATGAAATAGCGACTGACACTGTTGTGTAAATACAGCCCATAGGCATTATAGAAAAATTAAACAGGACAATCCCAGTTGGGTCACACTTATTTATCCTACCTTGGGAAATCAATCAGTATTTGGAGACATGGAAAAAGGAAACATCAGAACTCAGCTTTGTAACTTGGTGTCTGATCTAACAATTTTGTTCCACATCTCTGTGTCCCAACATGTATGTGAATAGGTGGCATTAGAATCTTGTGGAATTCAACTTTTTTGGAGTCATGGAGCATCACCTTTAGAAAATGCACATATGCAATTTTTCTTATCATTTAGGGGTTTCATGGTCTCCCTGAAGTCTAGACTTCTTTTTAGATCCCCTGAATTAGTTGATCTCATTCATTTCTTTTCTCTTTATGAAGGGAAGAATTCTTTGGGCTTTGTCATATTAAGGACTTTTATAGATACGATCTTGTGATACCCAGTTGGTGAACTTTTGGTGGATTGATGCTATTCAAATCACATTTGCTCAATACCTTGGGATGGTCATGTGTAACTAATAGAAAAATTAATAAAAATTAAGATCAAATAGAAAAATTAACACCTTGGGATGTGTGCAGGATACAGGTTATACAGATATGAGTAGAATTTCTAAAGAGGTTGGAGCTGGGATAAAAGCAGGTGGATTTGGAATTGTCTGATTTCTGCTACCAGCTGATTACGAGATCTTGTTAATCTCTATAGCCTCAGTTTCTCCATTCTGTGTAAAGAATGAAGAATGGCTGTTTTATGTGACATAAAGCAGTTCAATGAAGTAACGGATGCTGAGCCCTGCAGGTAACAAATGATTGGAAATGACCCTGGGGAATGCTCATCACATTTTTGTTGCTATAATACTTCTCAGAGAATTCTGTCTGGCAGGCTGCAGGTTATTAGGAGGCTCAGACCTGGCAAGTCAAAGAAACTATAGTGCCTCTGATGGTTCCCTCAGGAATCTTCAAATCTCTTCACATATCACAGGTGAACCACAGGCCTCCGAGAGGCAATCAGAGGAAGGGAGTGAAGTTGGAGATTGCTATTGCTAAGAAAGGAAGTTGGGCTTAAACTTTTAGAAGAGTATTCTTTGGATCTGTGTCCTCTAAAGATCTAGATAAGCAGCAAAGTATTTTGATGAAGAAATCCTCTAATTCACTTAATAAATCTAATATGTAATCAGTGTTGACATGCAGTTACATCGGAATGTGTTAATTTAAAATATACTAAGGGGAGCATTTAAGACTGTTTACACATTTGATCACCATTTTGTGTTGTGAACAGGCATAAATGCTTTTTTCACATTCACGAATGCAGTGTTTCCAGGGCTACTAGAGTTGTCTGAATACCTCTATCTTTAATTCTATTGTCTTCTCGTACAAGGATTTTTTTTCTAATGTCTGTTTTCAGGTCTGGAAGAATTAATTCTGTTTTTCTCTTTTTGAAGTTTAATTTTCTCTTTTATGTCATTGTAATTTATGCATATTTTAAAGTCATTTGTGAAACCCCAGTTTCGTTAATGTCTGATCAGTGATGAGCCTGTTTTGTTCTGCTTTTGGTTTTCAGATAGAAGAATTCCGCAGGCTGAGGACACATGTTAAGGGTGCAGAACTTGTGGAAGGCTGCGATGGGATTTTGGGAGACAACTTTCGACCCACTCAACCACTTAGCGACAGAGTCATAAGAGCTGCATTTCAGTAACCAGAGAGCAGGAACAAGCCCATCTTCATCAAGGTATGTGCAGATTGAGAAGGAAAATGAGGTGCACAGTTAACTAAACCCAGCATCCCAAAGTCCCTCTTGCGGTTAAGCTGCTAATTTAGTAATAAAACAAGTACACTTGATCTTAATAAAATTTAGGACATATTCTCATGCCTCATTAGCAACAAATCAGGTAGTTATTTTAATTTCATGCAATGTGCATGAAACCTATGAGTCTCATATTTTCCCACCAGAGCAGCCATTAATTCCATTTTACTTTAAATATTGGTTTTCATAGGAAAAGCATATGAGAAAAAGAACAGGGCTATGCCAGGAGCTCTTTAGTAACTCACTATGTTGCCTCCTCCTGAAACCATAGCCATCTCCCTGTACTCTCCATGATGGAGGAGTACAAAGGAATGGACTAGAAAAGCATGCGAGCCTCTACATTGATCCTCTTGTCAAAGGCAGATCTGACTGTCTTATTTGTTGGGTTATATGAGGCAGATGTAGCATGAACTGAAATACTATCCTATTTAAGTCCTTTTTATCTGCTCAAGAAGCATGTGTTAATCTTCTGGAGAGGTAAATGTTTTATAATCTACATACGTTAATATATTGAATTCCCAGTATATATATTCCTTACCCATTAGTAGCTAACAAAACAACATCACAAACATGGAAAGGAAAATACACAAAGATACCTATGTGCTGGACTATTTCTTTACCTTGTGTGTTGCCTTAGCATCTGAAGCAGGCCCCTGCTTCCCCTGAGAGGAGGTATCTGCTGGAATGATGCCTAGGGAGGCAGGACAGGGCCTAGACAGTGTGGTGAACTGTTGAAGGTGTGGACTTCTGAAACCACGTCCAGAGGAACTTTGGACTGGGGAGTCATGCATGAGTAGAAATCTCTCTCCTCAAGGAGCTGAAAGTTTCATGAACTGGACAAAGCACATGGGAATTTTCACGGGGGGTCATTTCATCCATGTGTTGCCCAAGAATTTTTCTTGCCTCTCTATTATCCCTATACAGTACTCTATTCACCCTGCCTTTTATCTTTGGTGAGTGAGCTTTGCCAACTGACTTCTTCGCTACCCCAAGGCCTCGCTCCAATACCATTCTCACCAGATATCTCTGCTTCTCTCTTTGACCACGCCTCGCATTGCATATTCTTTCTTCCTTGCAGCTAGTTGTGTCAATCTTATTATTCTCTCTTATTTCAAGCTTCTTAAGGGCTGAAATGCATTTATTTTACTATGAATCAGGCCAATTAGAAGTTCCTTAGGACTCCGCAGGTTGTATCCAAGCTCACCTCCTTCCCATTCTGCATTTTCCTTTTCTGAGTTAGCTGGTACCATTTGTCTCCTCTTTCTAATTTTGGACTTGGTCAGGGTCGGGTAAATTTACCTTTGGTAAGAATGAAAAGAAATTTTCAGTAATACATATATGGTAATGAGAAAAATCTAAGGGTGCTTTAGGCTAAACCTTATAATGGAGGATAGTCAATCAGAAGTCATTATTGAGCACCTACTGTATGACTGGGTATTACAAAGCTGAGAAGGACAGACATGGTCTCTGCTCTCATGGTGCCCAGGATCATAAATTGTAAACTGTAATGAATTCCATGAATGAGAATAACAAAGCAATGTGGGGAAAGAACTGCCAGATGGGGGAATAATTTTTTTTTTTTTTGACAAAGATCCCGAGGAAGTGCTCAGGGGAGAAGAAGTAAGAATTTGATGCATTGTGGTATCTGAAAGAAAGCCCTGTGAGTCTGGCATGTAGAAATAAAAGGTGTGAAACCAGCAAAGCCCAAATCTCCGACCATCTTGTCAGCTACTTTAAGGCACCTTTATTTCATTATTGTTATATTTGAACTCAGGGGAGTGACCTGATCCCATATGTATTTTTAGAGGTTGATCCTACCTGGAAAATTGAATGAATTTGATTACAGTGGGCCAGGGCAGGAGTAGAAAGATATTTTACAAGTCCATTGAGTAGCCAAGGTGATAGACATGGAGGCTCAGACCCTAGAATAGAAGCAACAGAGGTGGAGGGATGTTAATTTATAGGAAATAGAAATTGTAGGTGGTATCTGATGATGTATTGGGAGAAGGTGCAAGGAAATGAAAATGCGAAAGAAAACTGCTGAGGTTTGGGGCTTAAGGAAGTGAGTGAGTTAAGAATGCTATTGAGTGACAGTTGGAAACCCGGGGAAATAGTCCGTCTTGGAGTTGGAAATATAGAGTTGAGTTAGAGCACATTGAGAGAGAGATGCCTGTCTTTCACAACAGTGAGCTTGTTGTGATTGTTAGAATTTCAAGAGTAGAGATCAGAAAAGTGGTCTGGGCTGAAATATAAATGTATTTAGCATAGAGATGATTTATCTCTCTATGTATGTGTATATATGATATTCTAATGGATCTGGTGGGATTAGCTCATTAAATGTTCATAAAAACTTACATGAGGCTTTTCAGAGGTGTTAATTTAACCAAGATGCAGAAGTTAGGTCATTGCCCAGAGTAATACAGTTCTTGAGCAGCAAAATCTGGAAGCCTGACCCATGTAGCTTGACTTGACAGGACAAGTTTTCTTAACCAGAACATGGGCAGAGGTCAAAGAGCCGCCCCCCCCACCCCCAGTGGTCAGAGCAGCATAACAATGAAGGATGCATGCTGCATCAGGCCGAAGGTGATAGGAGGGAGGTGTTGGAGGCACCACATCCTGGCCACACTTGACAATTTAGTGGAAGGCTGCAGCCAGGGAGGGCCTAAGATGGGGGGAGGGCTCTCTATTTCTTTTTATTTTTGGAAAAACAAAAGAAATACCAGAACTTGTCTATCATGATGCAGAATAGCATGTAGATAGGGAAAGGCTATTAATCCTACCAGTGAAGCTACTGGAGGAGTCTCAGCATACGGGAAGACTTGTATTTATTGAGGGAATAGACACATTCTATGCTGGAACAGGAGGGAGGAAGGAAGTGGTGGTTTATTGATTGAATGTATTCATGAGTTGATGTTATTTTTTAATGAGAAATGGGATAGTGGCAGGGAGGCCTGAGCAGGCAGCGTGAACAGTGAACTTGTGAATTTCTCCAGTCCAGAGTTGATTTCTCTCTGTGAATGTCTGTAACTGTAAATGACTCTTTCAAATGGAATAAGATTATTGCCTTCAATGTTTTATCCATATCAGGTCCTACACCAGAGTTGTCTCTCTCTAAATATCTTAATAACCATCACCATTTAATTTCTCTTTCACAACACACATACACACTTAAATGTTGTTTATGAGATTATGTATGTTATAGATACTTCATTCTATGAGAAGGGACTATTGTATAATTTTTTCAAAAATTTAAATTAGTTACAGTTCACGTTTTTTAAAAGAAAGATGAATTTAAGTTCATATCTTAGTGCCTGAGATTGATTAAAAGGGGTAATTCCTCCCCCCCAAACTTGCAAGAATGGCACAGGAATTCTTTCTAATGGGGCTCCAGTTCTGATTTCATCCTTTTATGAATACATTGTTTTTATCCTTTTATCTTGAAATGTGTAATACAAATCTAGTCATAGTTCTACATAAAATTTATACTGGGAAATCAGACTTATGGATATGTGCTTTTTATTTGATATTTAATAATGCCCTAAGGCAGGTAATTCAAATTTTTATTAAAGTGAAATGATTTGACAGTCAGACTTTGAATTTAATGCATGAATGTTTCATTTAAGCTCTTGGAACTAAAAAGGGGAAAAAATTCCATAGTAGTTAGCTCTTCTCTAAAATAATGTTTAAAATATTTCAGATTTATTTTAGCGGTGTTTTACTGAAATAACCTTAGTTTTTGGACATAAAATGATGGGGCTTATTTTATTTTTTGCATGGATGTCTGGACATCTGGAGAGCTTTGATAACCAAGATTTACGAACACTCTGAGACTTTTTAATATTACCATTTAAGAAGTATGAACTGTGGTTTTGTACCTGTTAAAAGACTTAGCAAGTAGTTGGCCAATGTGCTAGAAATTCTTTAGCTTAGTATTGGTAGTTTAGTATTTTGGGAGCCACTTGGTATTAAATTATTGTTTATTCAATGAATTTTTATACAATGCAGAAAAACCAAATCATAACAACAACCAACAAATAGTAACACCAAACTTTATGACTGGTTTACAAGTTATACTCGGTATCATAATATTGGTACTAATCTTGTGACAAAGTAGTTTCTATTGGCCTATTTATTTCATTAAGCATTGGCCCATTTAAAAGGCAATTCTGATGTTTAAAAAACTATTTCATCTATGACTCAAATATCATTAAACAATGCACATGCTCACAAGAACTCTATTGAATTATAATTTTTTACTTTAAAAAAAAACAATGCTACAAGTCTAAATAGTTTGCTTTTCCCCCCTTAAAAGAGGAAAAATAAATTTGCTCCAAATAAATTAGGAGAAAAGAAGAAGAAGGAAAAGAAAGAAGGAAAGAAAGTGGCATGTGCAAATATCTTTGAATATCCCTTGGTCAAAATTGTCCTCTTTTTTCTTTCTTGGTCTTTGAAGTCTGGGTCTTGACTGTGTTGCATTCTTCCCTATAAATACTTTTGCAATTAGTACTACTGTCTTCTAAACTTGAATAAAGCTATACTTAGTGTCAATTTCATGTTCTCTTTTACAACCTAAAAGAGCTGTAGGTCAGAAAAGAAGAAAGCATTATAGGAAAGGAGGTGGCTGTGTGGGGAAAATGAAAATGTCAATTCTAAATAGTTGGTAAAAGCTGTTAACCTTCTGGGATAAATGAAAAGCCCAAAGCCACCTTTTCAGTCATCAGAACTTAGACTTTCCTCACTGTAATCATCTAATATGATGCACACCACATTAGGGTGAGAATCGAAAGCTCTACAGATATAGCTGCTTTTTATTTACGGAATTATATAGATGGATGCCCTCAAAATGGAATGGATTTCGTAAGTGATCACAAAATGATTTGAGTAAAATGCTAAAGCACCAAGGATACTCAAATGATCTAGAATGCTTTGATTATGTGATATAAAATTATTATTAACCCAGGAATGAAAAACATCAAAGCTGCCAAGGCTGTCTTCAGAATTACTGAACAAGGAAAATTATTTCTGCTTTGAAATATATCTCTTTTCCATTTTAGTTTTAGAAGTGTTTAATTTATTATGGATGAAAATTCCAAATTGATTTGGCTTTTTCTTGTGCGATGAATTCAAACAAAATTGTGTTTGAAAAGAAGAGGAGGACATTCTGCAGTCATGTACCAATGTGTAAAGTTGAGCATTAATATATCTTGATGCCTTAAATGTAGTAGATTTCATGATTTTCTTCCTAAAGAGTATATATATATTTTCCATAAGAAAACCACTGTGGCCAGTTTATGTCATCTAAAAATATTCTATTATGCCTTTTACTCATGTAGACACTCAAGAGGTATTTATTGATGTAAAAAATGGCTTTTAAGTATCAGCAAAGAGGATTTGGTGTAGCTAAAGAAAGAATTTAGTCTTAGAGGCTACATGGAAGACTTTTTAAAATAGAGAGATGGATTGAATCTCAGATTCAGCTTTCAAGGAATACTGTGACATTAAATGCTTCGAGTTCCTGGATAGTTTAGGTGGGAGCCTATGTGGACAGGAGGATGCTCTGAGAGGCCTCCCAAGGTGCCTTTGCTGGCTTGTGTGATGAATATGCTTCTCTCTGTCTCTGTTCACTTTATCATGGAAAAGAAATACGAGATAGAACAGGCAGCAGGTAAATGAGGAAGAAAATGAAATGAATGCTTTCTTATGAATAAGGTTGTCTTAGTCTCCAACTGGAAAAGATAAAGCTAAAAGATTGATTTGAAGACATTACCAAAAAAAAAAAAAAAAAACAAAAAACAAAAAAACGCTTAAAACAAGTGCAGAAATCATTGGAAATGATGTACAATTATATGAGTGTAAGGAGATATTTCTTTTTAGATAATGAATCTGGTTTTAAAAAATATTTCTGAACCTTCTAAAATGTAGGATGTTATAGGAACAACAGTTATCATAAAGAACCTATATGACAGCATTCCATTAGGATCAAAAACCTTAAAAATGAAAGTAGAGGGAAAATGAAACCAAAGTAGGGTTAATACTTAGATTAATACTTTTTACAATTAGAAAAACTCAGAAGTACCTAGAAATCTAATTCAGATTAAGATAAGGAATTGACTATTAAAAATTAGATTGTTATTAGGCAGATATAAAGAGTTCATAGCAGACTATAAAAGATGAAACAGAAATCTCTCCTGTTTCTGTTGTATAAGAATTATGACTATTAGGGGGAAATTACCATTTTCTTTAACTTTCAGTAACATTTTACCTGACCTACAACTTTCTGTTTGAAAGTTTCTCTTTCTTTTTTGTTTCTCTGATTTCTTAGTATTTGACAGAATTTGCCTAACTGTCTGCCTTATTAGATCACTCTAGGAATTTACCATTCTAATGTGCTCCTTTCTGTCTTTTGACTATTTAAATCCTGTTTAGATTTGAAGGACCAGATTTTATTTCCATGAAGTGTTTTCCAGGTTAACTGACCTTACTTCTTTTTACTTAGAGTTTATTTATTTATTTATACCATATTAGTTTAGTTCTTAATTCTTTTTGGTCTCCTAATAATGTACTTGACAATAAGTGTTAGTCCCACTTACTCCACTACACTGTAAATTTCTAGGTGCTAGAGTCAAATTAGTTTATAAGTATGGTTATCAAATTAGTTAGTAAAGTATGGTTATCAAGCTTTCTTCATGAAAAGACTTCTTAGATCCTTTAATATGCCAGGTTCCCAGAGAGTCTGGTATTCAACTGTACAAATTTATTAGACTAGAGAGCTATACAAGGATGCAGGATGTGTTTCGGTAAATGAGTGGCTATCCATAGTGTCTGCTGTGATTTTGGAAGTCTTGACTTGGAGAGGTATAGGCAGAGCAGATGTGGGACCAGAGTCTCTAAGTACCCTTGCCTCTTCTTCACAGACCTTCAGTGAACAAAGGGAAGATACAGAATATGTCTTGAGATTTGGCTAAGCTAATTTGGACACAGTATAAAGTGAGGGTAAATTAAAAGATTTGTGATTATTCTACACTTTAGTTAAAGCCTAAAACCCTTCATGAAGACCTTCCAGTAGTAATAGTCATCTATTTTCAGTAGTGGGACTGTGCCAAGCTCAATGTGAGGTGGCTCAAGCATGTGTCATCTCACCTCCCAGCAACTCTTTAGGATGGGCATTTCTTTTCAAAAATCTTTTCAATAAAGAAATTAAGATCCAGAAAGTTATCTTCAACCAATAAAATTAATAGAAATACTCACTGAAAAGTGATGTGCTTGAAAGTACACGTACCTGTTGTCCTTGTATCAGTGAACCCTGATCTGTCTAATCAGCTTCCAAGGAGGTGATTATATTTCCATTATAGACCAATGTGAAATTTCAAATTCCCAGCTTAGGAAATAATGAAGTAAACCTAACTGACCAATCTAGAACCTAATTGAGTATTTTACAAAGAGTAAATATTTGTTAATTAAATGAAAGTACTTATTTTCTTCTGTGAACTTTATATTTAACTTTGAATCATTTGGAGATGGTGAGTTGCATTGTGATTGTCTGTATATTGTTCCTTGCATATATTAGATATTATCATTTAATGACATGACAAAATAGGTGTCCATGTTTTTCTTTGCTAATCAATGGTGAGCATCTTTTTAAAAATTGTTTTATTTGTTCTTTTTAGTTATACATGACAATAGAATGTATTTTGACATATCATACATACATGAAATATAACTTCCCATTTTTGTGGTTGTACAGCATGTGGAGTTACACTGGTCATATATTTATATATGAACATAAGAAAGTTGTGTCTGGATTTATTCTGCTGTCTTTCCCATTTCCATCCCCTTTCCTTTTCCCCCAGTCCAGCCTTTCCAGTCCAGTGGACCTCCCGAGCCCATTGTGAGTCACCATCTGCATATCAGAACATTTGGCATTTTGTTTTTTGGGATTGGCTTATTTCACTTAGCACGACAGCCTCCAGTTCCATCCATTTATTGGAAAATGACATAATTTCATTCTTCTTTATGGCTAATTTTCCATTGTGTATATATACCACATTTTCTTTATCCATCATCTGTTGAAGGGCACCTAGGTTGGTTCCATAACTTAGCTATTATGAATTGAACTGCTATAAACATTAATGTGGCTGCATCACTATAATATATGTTTTAATTCCTCTGGGTATGTGCTGAGGAGTAGGATACTTGGGTCAAATAGTGGTTCCATTCCAAGTTTTCTGAGGAATCTCTATATTGCTTTCCAGAGTGATTGCACCAATTTGCAGTCCCATTGGTGAACATCTAAAGGGCACTAAATATCAAGGACATTTTCAGATCTCATCTTACTGGATCTCTCAGCAGCCTCTAACATTGACTTCTTGTCATTCTTTGTCCATAACACCAATTTTCTTTTTATTTTTCTACCTGGACCATCTTTGTATCCCCTACATGAATGTAGGAGGCCACTTAATATTGTGGTCCTCAGGGTTGTAATGTCTCTTTGGGCGAACTTGTTCTCACAGCTTCAGTTACTACTAAATGTATATGACTTACTCCTTTATATACCTAGCTGAGTTATCTCAGTTAAGTTCTAGAATTGACTCTCCAACTGTCTGTATAACTTTCTTTTTGGGTATGTCAAATGCATCTCAAACCTAACACATGCAAGATGGAATTTATGATCTTCTTCCACAGACCTGACCCTCTTCCAGTTTACTTTGAAATCTGAGTCACGCGTGACCCCTTGCTTGCTCACTTCTCCAGCATTCCCACTTTATCACCCATGTCTGCACATTTGCCTCCTGACATCTCCCAAAGCCGTCTGTGGGTCTCCATTTTCACCATCAGGACCCATAAAGTTAGCATCATCTCATCTAGACGACTGCATGTCTTCTATATGAGACAATTAAAGAACAGTTTATAAAAAGACATGCATGAGGGCTGGGGTTGTGACTCAGTGATAGAGTGCTCACCTAGCATGCGTGAGGCACTGGGTTTGATCCTCAGCACCACATAAAAATGAAATAAAGGTATCGTGTGCCCACCTACAACTAGAAAATAAATATTGAAAAAAAAGATATGGATGACATACAGCACTCAAATTTGTCTGCCAGCTCTGATTAGTTGCTATTAGCTCTCTGGAGAGTGTTGTAAGGGATTCTGAATCCACATGTGAACACAGGGGGGAAAGGGTGATGTGACCAAAAGGCAGTCTCTTCCATGGGTGGGAATGGGTATTGCTATTGCCATCAATAACGTAAGATCGTCTTATTGGCATCTGATTTAAATGTCTTAGGTATGAAGTATGAATGAATTTTGGAAAATTGACCTATATTAGATCTAATGATATGTAGCCAGCCATTAGCAGTTACCTAAGGAATACAGAAACATGGCAAAAATGACTCAAGTTCCCCAACTACCCTTGTCAGTCTTTTCTTCTTCTTTGTGTACAGGTTATGATCCTAATGTTTATGTATAGCAAATTGCTTTCATTCATCAAAGCTTAGAGAACCTGAAATCTCAGAATGGAAAAGAAATAGCATGAGGGTGAAGGAATTGACCCAGACCTCTTTGTTAGGGATGGAAGCCCTCTCCTGAAGAAGGAAAAGGGTGAAGTATCTGCCATTAAGGTTCTATAACAAAATAAACTGCCTGGCTTCTAAACAAGAAAAATGTGTTTCTCCAGCTTGGAGGCTGGGAGTCAACTACAAGATACGGTGCTACAATTCAGTGCCTGTCGAGGGCCTACTTCTTGGTTCATAGAACGGTGCCTTGTCACTGTGTCCTCATCTGGAGGAAGGAGCTAGCTCGTTCTCTGAGGTCTCTTTTATCAGGGAGCTAATGCTAATCATGAGGGCCCTAGGAAAGATATCATCACCTCTCAAAGCTGTTACCTCCTGACTCTAACACCTGGGGATTAGAACTTCAGCATATGAATTTGAGATGAAATAAACATTCAGACCATACCAGTAAGTTAAAGAAGAAACCTCACATAACATGACCCTCAGATGAGTAAAGTGCTGGGAATCAAACCCAGGGCTTCGTACATGCTAGGCAAGTGTGCTAGTATTGGGTTACATCTCCAGCTAAAAATATTTTTAACAAAATCATACCAAACTTTTTATTTAGCTGTAGGTTTTAATAATAGAACTATAGGTTTATATTAGTTTTTTTATATTAGTTACGTATAAGTCTGCTTCATTCTTTTGGCTACTTCAATTTTATTTAAACAATTTAGTTAAAACATGTTTTGATAATATACAAAGCTAAAATAATTTAGCTAATACCCAATTATTTAGATAGAATCTGAAATATTTGTTAAACTATATGGAGGCTTCTTCAATCAAGAAATGTGCCATTAAGTAATACCTTCTCCAAATAATTTATTGTTAAAATGATTGTTAAAACCATTCTGATTTTGTATGGGTCTGTTTTCCATTATAGTGCTTCTTAAAACAAACCTTTTCAACATTTCTGAATTTCCTATTGTTCTGAATTCCTGTTGTTCATTCTTTTATGAGTTTTATTTGAAACTCGGAAAGGTCTTTAGGGCTTTTCTACAGAAAGTATTTTCAGAGACATCTTAGAAGCATGGTGTTGAATTGGATTTCAAGAAATTCTTTAATCTAGTCTTTTGCCTGAAGAGGTCTTCAACTAAATTATTCTAGAGGTTTACTCCCCATACCTAGTGGTGGTGGGGGGAGAAGCAAATAAAATATCTTTTCTCTGAGAATACCTATTTCAGCATTTCCTTACTTCTGTATAATACAAAAATGATTTTAATAAAACCCTCATGAAATACTCTTACTATTCAGTGTTGGAAAGCTATTTTGATGGTAATATTCTTATTTTCTGTAGATAACTATTTTTGATGAATATAATTGGTTATATTTCAAGTAATAGTTTTTTTCCTTCTGTTAGCAGTATGTAGAAATTCCACCAACCTTTATGCAGCAGAGAAAGTCATGTAAATTTTTTGCAGATATGAATGTTCATTCTGATTTTAGTGTAAGTACAACCAATAGTTCTCTAATGGTATCTTTTCTTTCAAGAATGATTATATTCAGAGGGTCCCAGCAATAAAATTACTATAATGGGGGAATAAAGATTGTAAGTAAGAATAACAATGTTATTAATCATTGAAATTAGTCATTTATAGCACATTCCTGTACCTGAAATATTTCTGTAGGAAACAAGACTAAAACCCACATTTACTTATAATTAGACACAATACAAACCTTCTCTCATTATAATAGTTGCCCAAATCCCAATTCAACTTAATTTCATTGACTTTGATTTCTGGACTAAAGCATTAAGCTTGAACTAGTGAAAAATGTGTAATATGTGCATTCAATTAAGAAGTAATTAGATACTCAATCACCCTTACAACACACCAGGGATTAGGAAAGAAGGAAGAAAAATGTGACTCGTTGTAGTGTATAAAACAGTTTTGTTAATTAGTTTAGTGCTAATTGAGATTGAGAAAGTGTCAGAGTATCACATGAGCTTACTTCTGAATAACTTTAAAAGCTAAGTTTAGTGTTATATAATATGTTAGCACAGAATAATACACAAATTATTAAGTTACGTGATTTGGCCCTAAAGATTGGGCCACAGTTTATATACATGAGCTAGTGAACGATATGCATACAGAAGGAAGAGACACTGTACTGTACTTTATCTCATTTAATCCTCGTAACAGTCCTATGAGGCTTCTGCTTTTATTTTCATTTTAGAAGGTCAAGTAACTTGCTCAAGGTCACAGCCAGTAAAGTGCAAATCAAGATCACAGACCTAGGTAGGTCTAACTCTAAACGCTGCATGCACCTTTTTTACTATATCACATTTCAAAATAACAGAGGGCAAAAAATATGCACTTCTTTGTATATCTCAGCTTCCTTATCTGGAAATAAGATTTCTGGGAACAAAAGACCATACATGCTTTCACTTTCCGATAATATGTTGCTGATACCTCTATGAGAGGTATGCTGATCTGTGTTTTCAGCATTGATTGAATACTTTACAAAAAGTATTTGAGCCAACACTTGTCAATCATTCAGGATACTTTCTACCTCTTTATCGTTTTCTTCTTACCCTTCCACTTACTGAAATGTATTCATGTCATCAATTGAAATTGCTGTGCTAAAAGTTTCCTTTGATTTTTCTTTGTTCTTTGTTCCCATGGCTTCAAATATAATACCAGTTCATGGTGGAAAATGCACATGGTACAGAACAAAATGAATCAGCAGCACACATCTCTGAAACACTCCCCTCAGGGAGAGCCGTCACCAGCACCCAGTGTTCTGGTGCACATGGAAGCCCTGGCAGGGATAGGTAAATGTCTCCACTTCCATTCTCAATTATCATTCCACCATTCAAGAGCTGTGTGACTTTGGAGAAGTTAGTAATGTCTTTAAGTCTCTCTCTCTTTTTTTTAATCACTTATAAAAAAAAGGTCATGATAGTGTCTATCTCAGAGAAGATACAATAATATAAAGCAAATAAAGTGCTTAATGTGATTTGGGTCTGCAGTGTAAGTACCCAATAAACATTACCTTTATCATTTTTTTGTGCATTTGATCTGCGTGTGTGTGTGTGTGTGTGTGTGTGAGAGAGAGAGAGAGAGAGAGAGAGAGAGAGAGAGAGACAGAGAGAGAGAGAGGGAGGGGAGGGGTGAGAAGAAGGGAGGAATGGCTGTGTATATATAATATATATAATGTTCCTTATGAGGTTATACTGTGCATGCTGTCTTTCTGTTGATGTGAGGATATATCCTTTAATGTCATGAAATAACTTTTAAGTAGTTACTCAGCATATGTGAAAGCATGCATAAAGATTTATTGAACTGTTTCTGTATTACTGTACGTTTTTAGGTCATTTCCAGTGTAATGCTATTATCAACAATACTTTAGTAAACTTACCCACTATTTCCTTAAAAAATTCTTAGTAATAAGATTACCAGATCCATGTTTTATTGTAACATGTATGCAAATTGCTCTCCTCACAAGTTGAATCAATTTATGTTCCCACTAACAGTGCACCAAACCCTTCTCTTCATTTCACTAGTGCTAGTATTTTGAATCTTTCCATCATTGCCAACCTTATTATGATTCCTTCACATGTAAGTCCTGACTTATTCCTGAAGTCTTTCTTTTCTTCCATTAATCTGTATGCTCATGATCATGAACCACAAGGTTGGTGGCATTAGTGTCTCTTTCAGTGCTGGGTAGGAAAAAACTCCTTACAATATTTTATGCATAATTTTCCCATATGTAATTTTCCCAGATAAAGTATAGAACATTTTATCAGAAGGAAAGAAGAACAAAAGAGAGGGTAAGAAAAAGAGAATGAAGGTAAAACAGAAGAAATAAAAAGAATCCTGCTAAAATTTGTCATTTACATTGCATATAATTTAAGGGAATTTGTATCTTTTTAATGTTGACTCAACGAAGTAACAATGCATATATCTTTGTTTACTAAAGGATTTTTAAAGTCATCTATACATTTAATCGTTTTCTCTTCTCTCTGAATTTACTCTGGGTGGCCTGTTAGGCTCTGGTGTCAGCCTGGGGTATGGCATGGCAAGGAACACAGAACCTCAGCTTGCTGCTCCCCCAGTGGGAAACTAGTCTTTCAGCCTGTTTTCCTCACATATGAAGTGGAGACACTAAGAATCATAACTTCCTAGGGATGTTGTAAGGGTTAAATGAGATATGACAAAACGCACAGCACAGCTCTAAGCAGAGGGTTATCATTCACTAACTGTGAACAATCACTATTATTAATGTTATCATTGACTAGTGTCCTTTTTCATTGTTTTTACATTGGTTAATATTTTTTTTAATTTTCTTTTTTATTGTGGTGCTGAAATTTGAACCCAGAGCCCTGTGCATACAAGGCAAACACTCTACCAACTGAGCTATATCCCCAACCCCTATTTTTTTAAATATATATTTTTAGTTGTAGATGGACACAATACATTTATTTTATTTTTATTTTTATGTGGTGCTAGGGATCAAACCCAGTGCCTCTCACATGCTAGGCAGTGTTCTACCACTGAGCCACAACCTCAGCACCCCAAGCCCCTATTTTAATTTATTTTCATTTTTGTCCCTGGCTTTCTTTTGAATCTTTCATATAGTTGCCAGTGGGTTTCTGTTGATTATTTTGAGTTTTCTATATAGCCCATGATAGCACCTGTAAATAATGACAATTTTATCTCCTCCTTTCTAATTTGAATGATTTACTTCATTGCACCACTGAGTCCTTGCAGAATAATGTTGAATAAGTAACTGTGTTTTCTGGAACCCTTCTCCTGTTTCTGATAAGCTTTGATTTCTAGTTCCAATGGTTTGTTTTCTAGTCTCTTTCTTTTGTATCTTCAAAAGCATTTGGCACTATCCATCTCTTCCTTTCTCTTTCTTCTCTCTTTATTTTTCTTCTTATGTTTGGATGCTGTTATTAGTAGGTTCATTGAAAAAGGTGGCTACATGCCTTTGCTTTTAATAGAAGGGCATTTATTTTTAACCCTCTACGGGGTGTGTGATAGTATTCTAGGGACTCTGAAAATATAGACAGAAGCAGACATAGACTTTCCCCTGAAGGAGCTTCCAGCCTAGTGTTGGGTCTATAGATTCATAGTTAAATAGGTCCATAGCTGCTCAGGTTCACAGCTAAATCCAAACCTGAGCAGCATGTGCAGACTGCCCCCAAGGAATTGTCCATAGTTCAGGAGAAAGAGTACACTCTAAAAGAGAACCCTCATTTGGCATATTACTGTCCTAAAAGCTTCTTATTTTGGAATTGTGATCCTGAATTGTTGTACTTAAAGAGGGATGCTTTGAATGGGTTGTTTGTTAGCTGATCTGGACTTCCCAGACAACATGAGCCTGTGACCTGCAGCTGCCTCTGGGGGTAGGATGTGTGTGCACATGTGCTTTTTTATTTTTAGTAGCTTTTCAGGAAATTCCCCAGTAGGGGTTTGATTTGCACTCATTCCCTAGGGTCTCTTCATAGAAGATAATTTAAGGTTCAGAACAGTCATATGAAAGATGACATCTGTTATAATTGCACTGAAATAGCTGATGACTTAGAAGACTCCTTAGGATGTAGCCATCCTTTAAGGTCATCATTATGAACAATGATCATTGCATAATAGAATTTTTTATTTATATTTAAGCTTTCATGTTTAGATTTAGATAAATGGGGACTTGGAAGAATTTCCAAACTGATGAATGTAAACCTTTGTTTTTCAAAATATCATTTTCTTTTTCTTCCTTCCCCCCTCCTCCTCCTCTTCCTCCCCTCCTCCTCCTCTTTCTTCTTTTCTTTTTCCAGTACTGGGGATCAAACCCAGGGCCTCATATGTGGTAGGCAGGTTCCCTACAATTGAGCTACATCCCTAGCCCCTAAAGTGTCATTTCTTTAGATGTTTTACCTAATACATTTATATTCTAGTTTCCATGTATTTAAATTATTGGAGAAACTTCAGAAAATACACAGAATTCATGAAAAGGAACTTCTGGCATAAATAATGGTCATCCATTTAATATAGACAGTTAATTTTGTTTCCACTAAAACCCGCATTAGAATAACAGGAAAGAGATTTTTAGGTACACAAACCCACAAGGATGGAGAAAGCAAGAGGGGAGACAAAAGTGTCCATATTTTGGAATCCGGAAGCAGATGGTTGTGTGGTAATGGATGTAGCAGATGTGAGGAACAAGCCTGTTACTCTGATAGGATCGCTCCAAGTCCTAGGAATTGGCAACAGGTATCTCTAGACGTTGGAATGAAAGGAGGCTCACATCCTCTGTGTTGGTTAAGAGCTGTTGCAGAAGTAGTTACCTCTTCAAATCCCCTCTCAGGGCCTGGCGGATGTCTGGAGATGCTCTTCCTCTGGGGAGAATGAAAAGAATCTCTGTATGAAAGGCACAACTGAAACTCGTAAGACCTCAACACCACCACCCCTGACAAAAACAAAAGGGTAAATTAGTAATTTCCTCAGAATTCATGCTCCCTTCCTCTCCACTTGGCCTTCAGTACTACTCCCCATACAGAAAACTGGATAGAACTTCTGTGCAGGGTCTGACCAGTCAAAGGGCCAAAAGAGCCCCATCAGATTCATCCTGTGGTGAGCTCATGACAGACAGGCCTTCCCAGTGCCCTTCATTGTTGCAGTTGTTCTTCTCTCTTAGATATGAGTAGTTAAGGATTGTTTGCAGAGTGTCTGTACTATGAAATACCCAAATTAGAAAAAAGGCAAGTTTAAAGAAATACATACTTAACAGGAAGCAAGACTTCAAAATGTCCTATTTTCAGAGAGGTGATGAAAGAAATAGCAACCATATAGAAAGAATAGGATGTTTTTTGGGGGGAAAAGGGAGGTAACAGAGATTGGACCCAGGGGTGCTTAACCACTGAGCCACATCCCCAACCTTTCTTATTTTTTGAGACAGAGTCTCACTGAGTTGCTTAGGGCCTCACTAAGTTGCTGAGGCTGGCCTCAAACTTGTGATCCTTCTGAATTGCTGGGATTGCAGGCATGCACCTCTGTGTCTGGCAAGATGATTTTAAAAAAATATTCATGAATCAAAAAGCTTTTGGAAATTGAAAACATGGCAGCATATTTAAGCACTTTACTACAGACTCTTAAAAAATTTGTAATGTCTTAGTATACAGGGAAGGCTAAATGATGGAATATAGTAGAGAATAAGGAGAAGTAGAGGATTAATCAATGTGATTTATTATTAATAGGGAAACTAGAAAGAAAACACAAAATGAAGGAGAGGAACACAGCAACAGAATCAGTCAAAACATTTTTTTTCAGAACTTGGGGATGTAAATTTATAGATAAAATAGACCCAAAAGCTTTCTGGCACAGTATATCAAAATATACTCACATCAAGGCACCATCATTGTGATATTTCAGAACACTGAGAGAGAAATTAGGGGAAAAATAGGTAAATATCAAGGAACTAGAATTCGACTTTTGAGCAGAAAAGCTAAAGGAAAAAGTCAGTGATCATGACCCACAGAAATCTGCAGAAAAGTCTAAAGCACCTAAGGAATTCCTTACCCAAACTCCCCATCAAGGGTGTAAATAGCATAGTCATTTTCAGATATCAAGGTCATCAAAAATTTATTTCTCAAGAAGCTACTAGATGTGTCTCACCAAAGTGAAGAAATGAGCCAAGAAAAAAATTGTGATATCCAGAAAACAGGAAATCCAGCAAAGCAGAAAAGGCCAGGGGGAATGTCCAAGATGATGGTGGAGCAATCCATAGGCATGGAGGGCATTAAGGTGTGAACTAGGGAGAAGGCTCTAGATCAGCTTTCTCCCATGATACGATGCTGGGTTTGTCTTAACTTGAGAGTCTGGCACTTGGTAACTAATTTTGGTTTGAATCAGAAAACTAGATATAAAAACCCAAGATACTTATTCATTCTGACATAAACAAAATGTCATTCACGGAAGGGAATTTGAATGAAGACATGTAGTTCAGTTCTAATAATATTTATATTATTACAATAATAGAAATTGAATATTTTTTTTCAAAACAAAAACAACCATATTTATTTCATGTGTCCATTTGTCACATAATTCTCAGATAAGGATTAGATAAACAAGATTACAAACTAGACTTATTTATAAACATAACAAGTCTCAACAAAAATTACTGCATAACTGTTTGGAGGATGGGGTGACGGGAAGGGTTTATGTGTGTCTGGAGTGGAGTGTGTGTATGGGTGCATGCACACATGGTAAGTGAAGCTGACAGGGGGTAAGGAGGGCAGATCTTCAACCTCCACAGGGAAAGTCGGTATATAATATGAAAACAAATTGAATGGTAGTCAACAACCATGCCATTTGGCTCTAGAGTATCAATAAAATAATCAGAGAAAAGAGTAGAGGAATATGAAATTGGTTGACACATGGTATAGGGAAAAGATAGTTTTTATAGCAAACATGTTGGAACTATTTAAACCTTTAAACTATGTATAATTTTGACACAAAAAAAGCAAAAGTTCAAGCAGGAGTACTTGCTACTGTGTTCTCCACTTTTCTACACACACACACACACACACACACACATTTTCTTGGAGTGTTTGCTTTGGATAAGATGTTGTGCTGGGTCTTAACAACGCAGATGAGACCACACATATTTCTATCACATGGAAACTGACTGTGGGAAGTAAATTTCAGACAAATGACATGGGAAATAATGAGCCATTCTTCACATATTATACTTAGCATATTATACCTACTGTCATATTCTCACACACTCCCTAGGTAGTAGCTATTATTATTTGGGGATCCGAAGGGTCATGGGTATTGCCTAAAATCTTACAGCAACTTGGTGGAGGATCTGAAATTTGAACATGGGTTTCCCTGGTTCCAAATCCATACCCTAGAATGTGATCGGTTGAAGTGTATTTCCAGGTAACCTATACCTGCAGTAAATGACATCAAGTGTACATTTGGGAGGAGAACTAATATAAAGATCATTCTCAGAAAGCCTTGGCATTGGGGAATGTCATTTTCTCTGTTTAAACAATATCAGAGTATGAAAACTCAACATCATAGTGTATTATTTTTAGTTTTCTCTGTGAGAGAAATTTGAGGAGAGCAAGTATCCAAATTCACCAGCAGATTATACACCCAGGTAAATTAGAATTCCTTCAGCATACCCTGGGAACCCCCTGAATCATGCCCTTGAGCTTCAAAAATGAAAGGGACATAAGTGGGCATGTGTATCTTTTGCCCTGTAGGTGTGTGCTTGTGTTAAAATGTTGCCTCTTTGGGAAGACATGATCTGGTGGTTAGAGTAACTGCACATTTGCCTACCCATCTCTTCACTGATATGGTAGCTTAAGTTTTGAAAGTTTGTATATAGTCTTAAAATGAAATCATGTTTCATAACTTAGAAAATATACCTCTAGACCAGCCATTCCCAGGTGAGCTCTGTAGTGCAGTGGCCCACCAGGGTTATGGGTTAAATCAGGAGGGACTGGCCATGTGTGTCTGCAGATTTCCAGATAGCATATCCTCCCTGTGGATATTTACAGTGCACATTAGCAGATTATAGACTGCAGTGGTTTTGAATTAACTCTACTTTACCAGAGTCTCCAGTTTTTTGGGGGGGTGGGGTGGGGGTAGCAGGGATTGAACTCAGGGGCACTCGACCACCTAGCCACAGCCCCAGCCCTATTTTGTATTTTATTTAGATTCAGGGTCTCATTGCGTGCTTAGCACCTCCCTTTTGCTGAGGCTGGCTTTCAACACACGATCTTCTTGCTTCAGCCTCCTGAGCTTCCTGAGCTGCTGGGATCACAGGTGCATGCTACTGCACCTGGTGACTCCATGGTACATGGATTCATTTTTTTCAATCAACTTCTTTTGTTATATGGAACACATTTTGGGAAATACTGGGCTCAGGACTGTTTACTTTTGTAGAAAATTCATATAGTGTGACTTTCAGGCTCCATTTACCTCTGAAATGCAGTGATTTTACAATTTGATTATCATTTTTATATCATTTTATAATTTGGGACTTGTAAAAATATATACACAATGTCCTCTTTTACCTTTGAAAACCTCTCTTTGAGGCTCAATCTTACAGATCTGATTCCAGGAGATAAAGTTGGGAAGAGGTTAGTCAAAGTTTAGAAACTTTCATTTAGGAGGAGACAATATTATTGTCTATTCTTGAAAATGCTAAGAGAATAGATTTTAAGTGTTCTCACCACAAAATGACAACTATGTGAGGTAATACATTAATTTGGTTGATTTAGCCATTCCATTATGTACACAAACACATTCATACCTATATATTTCAAAATGTTGTATATGATAAATATATACAATTTCACTTTTTTATTAAAAATAAATTCTTAAATTTCATCAGGACTTGCTATCCTATTTGAAATGTGGTTTGGAAATACATACCCAAGATTATAAATATTTTCTGAGAGATTATTTCAGAAATTATACATATACACATACACTTATGTACATGTGAACAAGCAAATCCACAGATACACATCCTAAAGTACTTCACTGTATTGTGATTTATTAAGGAAGGAAGCCATTTTTTTCCACTTCTCTATTGTGAATATCTTTTCACATAAAATCTTTGTATGTTTGGATGATTTTATCTGTATTATAACTTGCCAGGAGTATAATCCTAGGTGAAAAAGTATATGCGTTTGGAATTTCAGTAGGTGCTTATTGTCTAAAAGATTGGACCAGTTTACATGAGGCATCTGTAGAAGTGTCATGTTCCCATTCTCTTTGCTGGTGTTGCAAGTAGAATGTTGTTGAACTAAAATATTAGCCAATGTCCTTTCCATAAGTAGAAAGCATGTTTTTCATCATCTCAAAAAGTGCTGTTGTCTCATATGTTAAGCAGTACTTATTATTTGTCAATGTATTCAATTGAATTTTAAAGTTTGTGAACCAAGAAGTGTTCTTTGTGCTCTTGGATTACCATTTATCTGTGATTCTTATACATGAATTTAATGGCAGTGATTTAAAACCTCATTTTTACTTAATAGATATGAAAAGCAATTTTTTTGTTTATGAAACAGTTCAAACATTTATTTATTTTGGTAGAAAATATTAGTTTCTGTGAAATTTTGGACCCATTATCTGTCATAGAAATAAAATCATGGTGAACTTTGTGGAAAAAAAATGCAGAGATAATGAACTTGAACATCAAGATCTTTCTAAATTTCTTATAAATTTGTTAGCTTTTCCTCTCTGTGATTGGACTGTAGAAAGACTTTTCAGTCTGCTGTGGAGGAATGTCCCTAACATAATTGATTCATTCTTTTTGCCTACAGGAGGAAGACAATGGTCCTATGGTGCCCTTGGATGAGAAATGAAAACTTTTGAGCTGCAGCTTCAGTTTATCCTCAAAGCCTGCATTGTTTGTCTTCCTCTAATCCAGTTTTGATGGACATCTATGACAGTTTCCTGTACAATGCTGTAATGAAATATTAGAAATGGCTGTACATTCAAAAGAAATCCCATATTATATATCCACATCACTGCTGCTAGTATTCATATTTTTGCACATACTGTTTATTGCTAATGTGTAGAAGGAATGAAACTAGTTTTCAGAGTTGTTATTAATATGAATATATATTATGTATTAATATTAAGACAGGAAAAATACATTACCAGCGTTAGCAGTCATTCATTTCCTGTCTCCAACAGAAAATTCGTTCATTCAAAGATGAGTATAATTCTTGGTAATAAAATAAGAATTTTGATCAAGAACAGCCTAGAGCTGCAAAATGCATTGTAAAAAAATAGTACAAATCATGTCTCATGTTATTTTTAAATACTCATACCACAATGTCAGACTGGTTGTCATGGAAAATATTTTGGGAATTAGTTCAGCATCATACCTTATGCATTACATTCTTAAAGGATTTAATTGAACATGTGAATGCAGTCATATTTATTTGACATATCTGAAGCTGTGGTTTCTAAGAATTTGAGAAAAGTATAAGAATCATGATTTTAAAAAGGTGGGTACAGTGTACCAGGGTTAGCTTTCTTTTCCACAAACAGAAATATAAATTTAATAGTATCCAGTATTAATTTAGTGCTTTACACTTTGTAAAACTTCAGAGTGTTTTGTTCTATGGATTTCACCTCTTTGTTATGTTAAAAACATTTCTTTCAAAAATGAACAACAATATTCTTATTTTAATTCATTTTAAGTACTACTGGTAAATTGAAGTATATACTTAGTTGCAGTTAAATGTGATAGAATTAGAGAATTTATGTAAAGAAGTAGAGTGCCTGATAAAAAGCAAGTACTCAATAAATATTTGTTGTTGTTATAATTGTTGTAAAACGAATGACTTCAATAACAGTTCCAACTTGAAGGCATTTTGTGATATAAAATGTCTAAGTTAGAAAGGTATAGAATAACTATGAGTTCAGAGGTTTGAGATGTGTTGGGTAGAGGTGGTATTAATAGGAGCATTAATACAAATAAAAATCATACCAGCTGGGTACCATGGTGCATGCCTGTAATCCCAGTGGCTCAGGAGGCTGAGGTACACTGATCAGAAGTTCAAAGTCAGCCTCAGCAACCTATCCAGGCCCTGAGCAACTTAATGAGACCCTGTCTCAAAAAAAAAAAAAGAAAAAGAAAAAAAAATGGGCTGGGTATCTGGTTCAGTGTGGTCAAGCAGCCCAGTGTTCAATCCCTGGTACAAAACGAACAAATAAAACCAGATTTCACTGAGAATGGAAGCAAGAAAGGTTCATCATGGAGTACTGGTCAGGAGCAGAAAGGACTAGAGCCACAGCAATGAGGAGAGCAGAACTTGCAAAGGGCTGGGATATCTCTGTAGCCCTAGACCACAGTAGGGCAGCAGTAGGAGAGCATGTGTAGATGGACAGAATATCTCAATTTATTTATTTTTGTGTGGTGTTGAGGATTGAACTCAGTGCCTCATACATGCAAGAAAAGCACTCTAGCACTGAGCTACAGTCCCAGTCCTGGATACTTGCTTTTTGTAATTCTTGATATTCACAAATGAGGAGTTAAACAAGCATTTTTGAAAAAAATTGTTGTACATACATCTTACAGCCAAGTACTGTAACCACATATGTGCAAAAGTGGGCTGCAGAAGGTAGCCTCCTGTGTAATTAACTTCCGAAGACTAGATCTGAAGCCCTACTTGTATGACCAGTCATGTGGTGCTACTCTTTCTCCTTTGGTAGACCCTCTTCAAGACCAGGGAGAAAACAGTGCAGAGATGCTGGTCTCTGCTGCTCCTAGACAGCCAGGGTCTGTGCTTGGACTTAACTTCTCAGGCTTCCTGCAGTCTCATGCCATCTCTCTTTGAAATATACAATACAGACAAACATAACAACAAAAACTAATATAAATGACTTCCATTGCGATATCTAGTTTCCTATATTTCATTCTCCAAAATGTTTTTCTTTTCTTTTTCCTCCCTCCCTCC
>NW_026000093.1:19070962-19108284 GCF_001458135.2 Marmota marmota marmota
CTCTCTCTTTCTTATTGAAAGGAACTACTTGATTCAGATTGTGAGATTGTGTGGAGGGTTAGTATTGTTTAATATGGAAAACCTTTTACATCCCAATTGCATACCTCAGACTCGGAACACCAGTGTTTGTAGGAAGGGCTTTGAAAGGGCAACTTGTCTATCAACAAAACCATAAATACTGATTTCTCTTTTGTTTTGATCCTAGGTGGGCAAAGAAAAGTAAAAGCTATGCAATGGGACCTGAAACAGGAGAGGGAGCCTATCAGAGCAAAAGGGGAGGTAATTAGCTGGGGATAATTGACAAATTTCACACATCTTGAAATTTGACTTAGGATGGGTTTTGTTTACAAAAACAGCAAAAGCTTTTCATACAGCTTGTAGATATCACCTGCATCTGCGTCTGTAAAGTAGTATTGTTCTCAGAAGTTTTGTCAGGTCAGATAATTTGAGTCTTCTTATTTTTGTTGTTGATCAGCCTACCTAAAGGATTACCAATTTTGTTGACTTTTCCAAAGAACCAAAATTTGATTTGGTTGGCTTAATCTATTGCATGTCTATTCTCTGTTTTCTTAATCTTGGCTCTAATCTTTATTTTTTTTCATTTTCTTACTTAATGTTTGCCTTGGATTTTATGTGTTTTTCCAGTATCTTGAGGGGGAAGGTTAGATTATTGATTAGAGGTTTTCTTTTTTAATTAAGGTGTTTATAGTTATACATTTTCCTTAAGCATTTCTTTGTCTGCATCCTGTGAGTTTTGGTATGTTGTTTTGTTCATTATTTCTTTTTTTTGCCCAGGGTCTTACCTATAGTTCAGCTATCTTTCTATTTTCATTCATTTCAAGTATTATCTAATTTTCTATTGGCAGTAGGGAATAATTTGTCTTACGGTTTATTTTTGACCCAATGTTGGGAGTGTACTGTTTAATTTCTGCATATTTACAAATTCCCAAAGCTTTATTATTGATTTATTTTTTTTCTATTGTGATTCTGGTCTTGAATATCAGGATGGGGTCCTTTTTCCCTTGATACTGAAGATTAAACATTTGAGAAGTGCCAAGGCAAGAGTAGAAAGCAAATTTTATTTAAGAATGGAAGACAGAATGGGGAGGTGGGAGGGAGAGAGAGAGAGAACAGAGAGAGACTGGCTCCTGAGAGGAGCCTGGACCCAGAGGGGGTGACCGTGGGAATGGTGGTGTCTTGCCCCTTCATAGATTTTAGGTTTCCTTTCTTCTCATGACCCCTCCTCCTCTTATCTTGCCTACATGACCACAGGCAGGAAAGAATGTAGCACTAGGGGATAATCCCAGGTGTTGGAAAGTGTCATCCTTCCCCTCCCCTGGAGGTGTTAGCAACTGGTCAGTGGGGAAATGCTGTCTAACTTTTTCTTTTTCTTTGATAACCAGCTACCTGTCCTTTGCCCCTGTCTCAGTAGTCAGAGAACATACTTCATATAATCTTGATTTTGTTAAATTTATTAAAGCTTCTCGTGTACCCTAGCATGTGGTTTGTCCTAGAGAACACTAAGTGTGCACTTATGAAAACTGCATATTCTACTGTTGTGGGATCATATGTTCTATAGATGTCTGTTAGATCTAGCTGTTTGATAGTGTTGTTCAAGCCTTCTATTTCCTTGTTAATCTGCCTATTTCTGTTTAATATTGAACGTAGAGAATTAAAGTCTCTATTATTGATGAATCATCTGTTTCTCCCCTCAGTTCTGTCATTTTTTTTTCCTTCATGCATTTTGGGTTTTGGGTCTCTGTTTTGGAAGTGTGTGTGTGTGTGTGTGTGTGTGTGTTTACAATTGTTACATCTTTTTGATGGAATTATCTTTTATCATTATTATAAAATATCCATCTTTTCTCTGATAACACTTTCACTTTAATATATACTTTGTCATATACTATTATAGCCACTCCCTTTCTTATAGTTGCTGTTCACAGGATACGTTTTTAAAATTCAGATTATTTATATTTTTTTGAATCTAAATTGTGTCCACGTAGTCAGTTTATAGTTGGATCATTTTTTAAAAATTCAGTCTTACACTGTCTCTGCTTTTCGGTTTATTTAACCCATTTACATTTAATGTTAATTTCTTTGATAGTTGGATTTATGTCTATCATTTTGCCTTTTGTTTTTAACATGTCTTTTTTTCTGTTATCGTTCCTCTGTTCCTCCTCTGCTGATTTTTTACATTAAATGAATATTTTTCAAGCATAAGGATTCAATTACTTTTATGACATTTTTCGCTTTTTGAGTTTATTTTCTTAGTGGTTGCTCTAGGGCTTTGCATAGATGTGCTAACTTATCAGAATCTACTTCCAATTTATATAAACTTGGTTACAGTGAGCTACTTAGTTACCTCTTAAACAGTTCTATCGTTTCTTCCTTTTTTGTGCTATATTGTTGTACATATATATTTACATATATATGTATGTGTGTATGTATATCAAATTCAATAATGGATTTTATGATTATTACTGTACATAATTATATGCATATTAAATAAGTTACACAAAGAAAGGAGACTAGGTATATGTGTATAGAGCTTCTTGTATTAGCCTTCTTGTTTATTGCTTCTGGTTTTCATTTGGTCCTGTGCATTGAGGTAACCCTCTGTAGTTGTTTCTTGCTCCAATACTGCTTTGCTCTCAGCTACCTTCTTTATGCTGATATTGTTAAATACATCTGTATATGTTCTAGGCCTAATGGTATAATTATATCATATTGCTTTATACAACTGTTTTTTTTAAATAAGAAATGTGAATTTACTCTTTTATAATTACCTAATTAGATTTACTTTTTTGTTGCTGTTGCTATTGAGAACTCAGATTAGTGTCTGGGATCACTTGGCTTCAGGCCAAAGTCTTCCTTTTGTATTTCTTAAAGGACAAGTCTGCTAGCAAGAGGCCCTCTTAGTTTCTGTTCACATGGAATGGCTCCATTTTACCTTTATTTGTGGAACTTGGTTTTGCTGGATGTAAGATTCTTGATTAACAACCTTTGGTTTTTGATATGACATCCCGCTGCCTTCTGGCCTCCATTGTGTCTGTTCAGATATCATCTTCTAAACTCAATGGAGCTCCCTTCCACATAACAAATCATTTTTCTTTTGCCTGCATCAGAATTTTCCTTTTCCCCCAGCATTCTTACTATGATAGGTTGGTGTGTGAATCTGTGTGTATAGTACTTGGGGTTTTCTGAATTTCTTAGATGTGTATGCTAATGTTTTTCATCAAATTGGAAGAGTTTGGGCCATTGTTTCTTGGAATAACTTTCTTCTACATCTCTTTCTCTTCAACTCACATTAATATGAATGCACTTAAAGGACTCCCATATTTCTGTGAACTTCTGTATTCTTTCTGATCCTTCCCTTCTTCACCTCCCGGGGGTTGTTTCTGTTGTTGCTTGCTTGTTTATTTTCTTAGTGACTTAGATGCACTATTTTTTATCAAGTCTACTACTCCTGCAATGTGAAGCCTATGATGTGGTTCCTCAGAGACCATATTCCTAGACATATTCATAGTCACCCTGAGTTGATGGTATTTTAACCTGTGTTTTTCCTTGGCTATCGAAAGTATCTGTTAGAGTCTTCCAGTTGCTGGATGGCTGCTGTATTGTTTTGGCAGTGCCTTGAGACATAACTTGCTCCATATCTAATTCAATGCAATCTGAGTTCCTTTGTAGAGGTAGCTTTGAGGCCTGTCTTTAAGGTTTGTTCTAGCCACCTGAGAGGGGTGGTAGTGGTGGTTGTTATTGTTGTTGTTCTTTTTTTCTCATCTTCCTCCTCCTCATTGCTACTTACTCCTTCTTCCTTCTTTCTCCTTTTCTGTTTCCTCTTCTTTTTCCCTCCCCTCCCCTTCCCTGCCCTTCCTTCCTTCCTCCCTTCCTTTGCTGCATTATAGTCTTATTTGTATCTGTTGTTACGTATTTGTTCATGTACACAATGTTATTTGGTCAGTATCACTCCCTAGCACTTTCCCTCTCCTTCCCACCTCCTGGTTCCTCTCCTTTACTGATTTCCTTTTGATTTTCATGAGATCCCCTGCCCACTTCTTCTTCTTTATCCTCTCTAGCTTCCACATAGGAGAGAAAACATGACTCTTGACCTTCTGAGTTTGACTTACTTAGCTTAACCTGATGGTCTAAAGTTCCATCCATTTTCCTGCAAATGACATAAATTTTATTCTTCTTATGGCTAAATAAAACTCCATCATGTATGTATACCACATTATCTTCATCCATTTATTTATTGATGGACACTTAGGCTGGTTTCACAGTTTGACAAGATGGCAGACGAGAGGAAGGATGAATTTCTAGTTACATTCAAGTGTTCTTCTTAATGGTCTTTTTCTGGCTTTTTCTTGATAAATTAGTTGATCTAGAGCTTACTTTGTTGCTCTAGTATAGCTAACAGCCTCCACCTAATTAACTGCCACAGAAATCTTCATTGTTTCTCAGTGCATCTTTGGGCTTGAATTTATCACACTTTTTTACTAATAAAGTCAGGCTTTTGCACAGAGCTGTGGTGCTCCGTGTTCTTATCTACTGTCTCTTGCCCAGTGAAAAATCTTTGAGCCACAGCTCCAGAGCTGTGGTTGGGAATGGTGGCTTGCTTTTCATGGAATGGCATTCTTCCCAGCAAACAGGGAGTGGGGTGGGGATAGTAGCCTCAGGACTTTGTGACTTGCTGTTCCCACGTGGAATCTCCACCATATGAGTCAGGGTCAGGGTGTTTCAGGCCCCAGTTATTGTCAACCTGCTGTATAGATTGGTCATAGTCCACCCCCACTCCCCCACCCCACCCCCTGCAAAGAGGTTTAATCGCACTGAATTGTGGTAGGGAAAGAAAGGAGTGGGTTTGCGGATCAAATTTCAAATCAAACACCTTCACTCTTGTTACTGAGATTTAGCAGATTTTCTGGGATAAATATTTCTCCATTTGTTGCACGCCCTTAGGACATTTTCCAGACAACACACACACACATACACACGCACACGCACACGTGCACTTGCTTGTACTCACATGCACACACATTTAGTAATTCCTACCAGTTGTGGTGGATTCACTAGGGAGCAGTCTGCAGAGTTCCTCACATTGCCATCTTGCCATCCTGGATGTAATTCTGGGACATTTAAGATGGTATGTCATTTATAATGTCAGACTATTGGTTCTTTTTGAAATTTTCACCTGAATAAGTGTATATTTTAAAAATTTGTGTCAAATGTCATCATTACAGTTGAAGGTGGGTTCACACATTTTTCGTCATTTAAAGTTTAAAAGGGAACGTTTCTTAAAATAACAATGAAGTCAACATAACCGTATCAGTCATTAACTTATTGCATTAATCACTCTGAAATTAAGTTTTTCCATTTTGTTTCCATTTTACCTAATTAACTAAAAGTGATTAATTAGTACATGTACACGATGGTAAATGATGTTTGAGTTGTAACTCCACAACCAAGAACAAGATGGCACCTGAATAGAGAGACACCCAGGAAACCTCAATTTCCTTAGAATGCTATTCATGTCCTCTATCAGTATATTAATATAAGCAAATATCAAGATGATAAAAGGCAATCTTTGTTGGTTAAATTCAGTGCATTGTCTTGGGTCAAAGTATAGAGTATTATGATAAAGATAAGGCATTTCACAGCCATGATGTAATGTGGCCCTAAGGATATGCACAAAGAAAGATGTTTTGTCTCTTTTTCTGTGTTCCCTTCTTTTGTCTAGAGTTATTTCTGGTGGTGCTTTTGTATGAAAGTACACCTGACACTCACAGCAATGGTCAGGTGGAGAGTTGAAGCTGACTCTTGAAAGGTTTTTCAGAAAGACAAAAGGAACACAGAAGAAAGTGTTTTAAATGGTAAACCTTGTGCTGAATCAGATTTTGTTTTAACACAGTATACAGAGGTTTTAAACCTCAGGTTATACAAGAAAGATCCTTTAAGAATGTACCATTGAGTTTGAAGAAACTTTTCCATTTCAAAAGGCTGAATGAATCTTCATAATGTGTTACCCACTACTGGAGTTTTAGTGAATCAATAGAATTCAGAATTCTTAGAGCTGCTCCAAAGACTTAGTTTTACTTCCTTTGGGCCTGATTTATTTCTAGGATAACTCTATCACATAATTCCTTTGATAAAGTTTAATTGCTTTCAAATTATATTGGAATTCAGTCAGCCTCAATAGGAATTTTTCTGTGAAATTATATTAGAATCTGGTCAAAAGGGATTTTTTTTTTCAAAATGCAGATGGAACTCTTTATACATTATAGGAAAAAATATTTTTCTTTGATACCAGGAGGATGCTTCTTTCTGGCATACAGAAAATTTATGCTATTATTACAACACAAGACTGGGATGAAAATCGACCCCTTGCCATTTCAGTCACATTAAATAAATTTCCTTGCAAATGTGTTTTTGAACAAATCTCATTTGAATGAAATAGTCTTCATAACCCCCCCTCATAATGCACATGATTTCTTTTTCCTTTTTTTTCCTACTTAATTATAGAAATTATTTTTATATGAAATAGTCACAAATATTAAAGAAACATATTTGTAACTCCTCTAAAAAATTCACACTCAAGTCCAGTGAAATCTCTTTAGGATTATTTTGAAGAAAGGAAACTGCTTCCATTCTCACGCTCCCTAGGCATGAAGGCCAACCTCATGCATGTTCAGAAACAGGCAGTTGTTTGGGAGAAAACAAAAAGATATTAAGAAAAGTCTAATTCTACAGATTTTTATTTTCTGAGCCCACAGTTCCTGAACAGAGGTCATATTGTGGGTAAACTGGTCTCCCCAAGAAGAGGAATTCATGCTTGTAGAACACAAGGAAATGATTTTTTTAACTTATATAAGTGTGAGCAAATGTACTAAGTGGCACTGTTGTGGGATACAAGTAACAGGTGAGCAGTTAACTCTGAGGAAGGGCACATCTCACATTGGTTAGGGCTGGATTACTGGTAGTGTTGCATAAAGCTATGCATTTGAAGCTTTTTATGGTCATCGAATATGCCTATTATTTCTCAATACAATTTTGATCCTTGGGCTCCAGCCTTGCATTCCTCTGATCTCAGAGTGTCTGCAAAAAGATTATTGGGTCCATTACTACCAACTGAGAGAGATTTGGGAGGAGAATATATTTTCAGTACTATCTATATAGGCCATACTTATTTTTACCTCTCTATACATTTATATTTATCAAATCTCCTTATCATAATCATGCTATTACAAAATTAGTTCAAAGGGGGCAGGCAATTTTTGAGCCCAATTTTATTTCCTTTCATTATTTCTTAATCACCTTTTTAAAAAACTGGCCAGTTGAGATGAGAAAATTGACTTCTGGCATTTCTTAATTCTATCCTCCGATTTATTTAAGTAAAACCTTCCTTGGGTCTCAATTTCTTCATCTTTAACTGCAAGACAGGAATCTTGAGATTGTTTGTTTTAATTTTAGAACTCAGGGGCATGTCTAAGCATATACTGTTATTATTCCATCACTCATAGGAATATCCAAAACGTGAGAGAAGCCCCTTTTCCACAGTTCTGTTTTAATGACTTACAAAAGAGCTCATTCACTCATTCTACAAGTGTTTATTGAACACATAAAAGTTTCAGGCACTGTGTTAGGCAGTAGTAATTGTCAACCTAAAAGGCAAGTTGAAGCACACTGAGTACAAGAACAAAATTTATTTTAACTAAAGTCAGGATGGATGCCTACTGGACAAAAAGCTCAAGTTTTAGTTGCCCAGAATAAGCTAAAGTTTAAAGGTTAGAACTAACCACATCATGAGACTTTGGGATCCAGGAGGGCATGACTGCTGACCCGTAACCCATGTTCACCAGTCCTGATAGGAGTTTGCCGACCCCTTTCTTTTATTTATGTATTCATAGTATAGCAGTGCAAGACAAGAGCACAAGCCTGACCCTTGCAGAGTTCAAAGACATCAAGTGGGTAGGCTGCCTGGGTGACCTCAGCTGGCCAACCCACTCCCTGCTCTTTCTGCAAACTGTATTATACATTCTCCTGTGTCATCTTCTCAGCACCCCAGGCTCCAGTGCCAAAAATAGCCTATTTTTAAAATTATTTTTTATCTTCCCAGATCTCATTTCAGATCCAAGTTGATGGACAAGGATGACCTCAGCTTTTCATTCCTAGGTCAACACCAAGAAGTGGGCTTTCTCTAACTGGTAATATCAGTATGTTCAAATAGCAAACATGAAAACTCTCATGCCGTAGACTAAGATATGAAGACTAAAGAACTGCTCAGTGCTTTGACTGCATCCCTTGCGTGGCTTGTACTATTCCTCTAATGAGCATAGAGCTGTGTTGTTCTATGCCCGGTGATGGCTGGCATGTCCACATCTTCACTGATAAGGGAAATGCTGTCATGCACACCAGTGATGCAGAGCCCTGGGCTGTTGGAATAGGTGCCCAAGGTCCCAAGGACAGCCATAACTTGTTTCTCTTCTTTCTCACTCATTTGTTTCTTTTTACCAGGAGAAACATTCCAAGGCCAATCTATTCCACCAAGGGACTTCAGCACAGACCGTCATGGACCCCTTTGTAGTTTATGTTCTGTTAGAATGTGCTCATTCCTCTCTCAGGAACCCCAGTCCCCAAGGCAGCCTCACCTGAGCTGCTTCTCACCTCTTTTCCTTCCCAGACAAAACCACTCTAAGATTTCATCTCACTTCAGTCAGAATGGCAGCTATTATAAGTGTTGGAGAGGATGTGGGGAGAAAGGTACACTCATATATTGCTGGTGGGACTGAAAATTGGTGCAGGCAATATGGAAAGCAGTATGGAGATTTCTTGGAAAATTGGGAATGGAACCACCATTTGACCCAGCTATCCCTCTCCTCGGTCTATACCCAAAGGACTTAAAAACAGCATACTACAGGGACACAGCCACATCAATGTTTGTAGCAGCACAATTTACAATAGCTAAACTGTGGAACCAACCTAGATGTCCTTCAATAGATGAATGGATAAAAAAATGTGGCATATATACACAATGGAATATTACTCAACAATAAAAGAGAATGAAATCATGGCATTTGCAGGTAAATGGATGGAGTTAGAGAAGATGATGCTAAGTGAAGTTAGCCAATCCCAAAAAACCAAATGCCAAATGTTTTCTTCCATATAGGGAGGCTGATTCATAGTGGGATAGGGAGCAGGAGCATGGGAAGAATAGATGAATTCTAGATAGGGCAGAGGGGTTGGAGGGGAAGTGAGGGGGCATGGGGTTATTAGTGATGGTGGAATGTGATGATCATTATTATCTAAAGTACAGGTATGAAGACACAAATTGGTGTGAATATACTGTGTATACAACCAGAGATATGAAAAAATGTTCTCTATATGTGTAATAAGAATTGTAATGCATTCTGCTGTCATATATAAATAAAAAATAAATTAAAAAAAGCAATTGAATTCCTCACGTAGGTTCAACCTAGAACAGGTGATTGAATAGGGACATTCTTGAAGGAAGATGATAAAATAATTCATCCAGGATGGGCAAAACTGTGAAATGAGAAATACAATTGACTGTATTTTGCATGCTATTGTTTATTGAGTCAGACAATTAAAAGAGTTAACCATGCCTGATTCTTCTACAGTTAGGCAGAGGGACTAACTTGAAAGTACAATTTTCTCTCCTTCTTTGGAGGGACTCCTTGTAAAGATGCAAATGTAAGCAACTAGGCTGTTTTGTGCTTGGGGAAAGGGTGCAGCAGGAACTTTTGTGGTCTTGATCAAGGCTACCTATCCTCTGGCAAAAATAGCTTTGGTTGAGGGGTCGAAGCTATTGGCACAAGGGACTATAATTCTTCTGGGAGGGAGGGAACTAGGTGTCTTAACTAAGTTTTAAAATTTAAAGGGAAGCCACAAGAATTTGCTGCTGACAAAGCAATGTACCCCCACGGAGGACCTGGCACACCTGTTGGCCCCTGATGAATGCTAAAATCTAAGAGCTGTTGGTTAGGACTGGTCCAGCATTTGGGGGCGCTGAGGATGGAATCTTATCAGGGTCTGTTTGTCCCTCCTAGCTTTGGATAACTATGCTGAATATGAGTAACTCTCAGGGCCTGGCTCCCTCCGAACTAAACTCTGGATGACTGGACAGCTTCAGTGGGAGTGAGAGGGAGACAGAGAGAGAGAGAGAGAGAGAGAGAGAGAGAGAGAGAGAGAGGAGAGAGAGACAGACAGAGGGTGGGGTGGGGAGAGGAAGAGAGAGAGACATGGAATAGCCTTCCTGGTAAAGTGCTTAGATTTCCTATAAATAAGTTTATGTTGAGGTGATACCAGAAATTGTGTTGTGCTCTTAGCTCTTATGCTCTTGTATGAAGAGATGTCAAGCAAGACGTGAGACTTGGTAGAATTAGAGCAAAGTTTACTAGAAGGAAAAGAAGAAAGGCAAAAAAATACTTTCAAAGGAGAAAGGGGGTCCCCTCACAAAGGAGAATGACAACTCATTTCCTTTATCCCAGCTTTTACTGGGGTAGGAGGAAGACGACTGAAGGTCCCACCCAAGAATCACCTCTCAGCTTTGGATTGATGTACTACATTAGCTAACAACCTAGGGGCAGATCTTGATCATCTTGGCCTAGCTGACAGGTCCTAACTGGAATTGGTTTTACAGAATTTGTGACTGGTTGGTTCTAGTCTTAATCATCCTACTTCCCTTGGCCTGGGAATCTCTGGTCTGTGTTGTTTGTGCAGGGTCTTGCTTAAGATCTCTTAGCAATTATTCCCCTTTCCAGCACATATATCCTTGCCCTTTGGTTCTCACCCCCTAATTTTATCTATCTTCCTTCGGTTGTAAGTGGAATAGTTTATAGAGCTGAGATCAGACAATGGTCCTGAAATAGCTCTCTTTTTAGACCTTGAAGGGCCACTGAGGCAGGACTGTTGATGAACTAATTTGCTCCTAAGTATTTTCTTAAACTCCTGACCCTCTGCTTATATCTAACTAACAGAGGTACAAGTCCTTCATTAAAATAAGAGCCCTGTCACCATTTTTGATGCCCAGGCGGGTAAAAAAAGTCATACCTATTATTTACAACAAACTATAAAGAAGATACAGTGGATTGGGTCACAATTCCCCAATTCTTCCTCACTGAGGAAGTGTCACTAGCCCTTAAGCAATGTGGCCGACGAATCATGTGGTTCTCTCTTGATTCCTTCCTTTTTTTTTTCCATGTTGTTTTCTTCCATACCAACTGTTTTGGGATTCTGTGTTTTTCCTCATGATAATTGTTCCCTCAGATCATTCTTAGTTTCTTGCTAGAGTAATTGCTCAAGTGCAGATTTTAGTCTTTCTCAATAAATATCTCCCCATTTCAGTAGATTGTTTTTTTTCTCTCTCTTCTTTCCTTTATAATGTTCTGTGACATGATGGTGACTCAGGGACCTCTTAATGAAAATGGCAGCAGGAGGCTTCAGCTCTCTGCTGCTCTCTGTCCTGTTGACTGCAACCGTGTTCGCTGTGGTAGCTTCTTTTCTCTTGTGATGCTGACCTTCTCCACAGTATAAGGACAGGGGACACACGTATCACTTATCTGGTCAGAAAGAGTCATTTTCTGCTTAGATCCCATTGGAATAATCTCCCTAATTCCCTTACAACCCACCAAACTTCTTAGGTAGTAACTTAGAACCTGGGTGATGTGGGTATTATATTTTAACCAATTAATTCCCAGTTTTGTGTATGCTATATAATTTTTTAGGATAAAAATTCCTAGGCTTTCTTTTCACAAGTGGAAATATAACTTTTTTAGATAAGAAAAAATGAAATCATTTTGAAGGTAAGTGAACTCCTGCTGTGGACTTCCTGTATCAACACTCATGTTTTTTGCTTCTAATATACATATATATTAGAAGCAAATATATATATATATATATATGTATATAGTACCACGGATTGAACTCAGGGGTGCTTAACCACTGAGCCACATCTCTACTCCTTTGTATGTCTTATTTAGAGACAGGGTCTAGCCAAGTTGCTCAGGGGCTCACTAAGTTGCTGAGGCTGGCTTTAAACTTGCGATCCTTCTGCCTCAGCCTCCAGAGCCACTGGGATTACAAGTGTCCACTGCCATGCCCGGCTGTCTTTTTCTTCAATAGTCAGTGTTTAACCTTATGTTGTCTTTTCATTGCCCACATTCATTAGGCATCTCCTAGGGCCAAATGAGTGGACAACAGAAAGATCCTCTACTGCTCACCTGCGCTGTGGATCACGTTTTCATGATGGAGCTTCAAAGGCAAATGAATGCAATGCATGGAGTCTTTGCCTCATCTTGGGGTGTGCAGAAAACCTCTGAAACCCCCACAGAGGCAGAGTTTTTGGCTACTTTTTAGTTGTCACACAAATTAACAGAACTTCCCCAAGTTTTCACCTATTAACACTCTAGCAAAGTAAGATAGATAGTCTTTTAATGATATGAACCGTAGGCTACTGTATTCAAGCTAGTTTCAGTACATTAAGATTTTAATAGTATTGTTTCAACCGGATTTTAGATAAAGTGCTTTCACTTCTTAAAAATAAAAATTGACAATTACTAAATGATTGAATTCACAGTTAGGAAATGGGCAGGGCTCACTGCAGCAGCACATTGAGTACAGAATTAAGTGACAAGGAGACTTAAGGGTCACTTAGGGACTAAAAATCTCATTCAGTTACACAATGGACAAGTCTGTCCTTGGACAGGATATTGGTTTGTGGGAGTGATTTAGAATATAAGTGTGAATTAACAATAGTTCCTTTAATTCTTTTCCCCAGCAATCCTAATTTATCACACCCTTTTGGATTACTGCCTTATTTTATGTTCCTTTATAAATTTATACCACAAAACTCCATTATAGTATTACAATTGATAAGTTTTCTCACTGTCTCACTGTCTTCCAGAAAATTCTTACTGAGTTCTTACAGTGTGTCAATCACTGTATTGGTGCTAAAGAAAATTCAATATATGTCCTAAAACACACCTGATTATAATACAGAGTATATTCTAAAAACCATGTCAGTGGCATAAATTATGTGTTTAAGAAAAAGAAGAAAAGCATCTTGAGGTGATCAGGGAAGGCTTCATAGAAGAGGTGACACAAAACTTGAGGATTAAAGAGGGTAGCTGAAAAAGCAGGTGTGGAGAAAAGAAAAAAGAAAAAGTGTGTATACCAGCATGAGGAAAGGTGTGAGGTATGAGGAGGCCTGGTACAGAGTCAGTAAATGGACCAAGTTAGCTGAATCTAAATATATGCAATAGAATGGAGAAAGGTTAGAATAAATGGCCAGGTGAAATGTAACTTTGAGAGTTACATTTTTTTTTAATTGAAACTTTATCTATTTACAGGAGATAATGAACACACTTTGCAAGTTAATGAGCATTTAAGTGGCAGACACAGTAACAGACACTGGAGATATTGGAAGATAAATAGGACTTCCTCCAAATAGAGACAGCAACAAGGCCTGGAAGAGGTTTGAAAGTGGGGTAGATGTTTTCCAGAGATGGGCTGCACACATTATTCATGGAGGACTAGAATGGAGAAAAACTGAGGGTGGGCAGTTGTGTCTCCCACAGGTGTGGGCAGTCTAGAGAGAGATCAGGGCTAAGAAGCAAATGGAAAAGGTGCCTACTCTGCCTACTGACCTGAGCTAGTGTCCAAGGCTCCTCCTCCTCTTCATTCCATGCTTTTCCCCTCTTCATAAAGGACTCATCAGGCATTTAGATAAATCCAGATGTAAGGAAGCCGCTCACTCTCAGCTTACCTTTTAGGGAGAATTATTTTTTAATTTGTTACGATGTTTCTGAGACTAAGAAATATTTTTTTAAAAATCTCTCATCTCTCAGGCTGTAAGAAATATATTTCAGAAATTTTCTCTTTTGCTCTGTCTCCTATGCCACTCTGGATCTTTTTATTTTTTTTATTCTTATTTTTTTTAAATTTATTGTTTAATTGTAGTTTGACACAATACCTTTATTTTATTTATTTTTACCTGGTGCTGGGGATTGAACCCAGGGCCTCACACGTGCTAGGCAAGCACTCTACCGCTAAGCCACAACCCCAGCCCTGCCACCCTGGATCTTGATTGTAAATTGTCCTTCAGAAAACTTTGTGTCCATGTCTGATCTTCCCAGGTGACATTTAAACCCCTCGGGGTAGCTAAGAATTAGTTTTCCATCTCTGACAGTTCTCACAGCACCTTGTTTCTCCATACACCTTTGTTGTCTGGCAGATTTTCTAATGAGATAAAAGATTTTGAACTTATGACAAGACACAAACAAATCCCAGTAACAACTAAATACGAATATATTTATCTTTTGGAACTGTAAAACATGACGTGTGTGTTCCCCCCACCTTTTCTGGACAATCATTGCTGAATCCATCATTTCATAGTAAGAATATTTTAAAATCTGGAAATTATCCAGTAGGTTCTTGGCCTTCAATGTTATCCTAAAACAATATCACCATTTTTAGATTGAGGACAGCACAGTTGTTCTGGGTCATACACTCAGGATGGGAGTGTCTTCTTGATAGAAGCTAAAGGATGTGTGGTTGTCTTATCGGCTTCTGGTCTTGTTTCTGGTTCTAAAAGTGTTCTCCAGGAGGATGCAAAGGTCAACTGGAACACACCCTTAGCTCTTCCTGAACATCCCTTATAACCTTGTAGATCTCCATATTATCTACAGGATTGCACAGGCTTATCTAGATAGCGTAAAACAAATCTAAAGATTTGTCTAAATGGGTAAATGGGTCTCTACAAAGCAAAGCCCAGGCAGTGGGTGCCTGGTACTCCTCTGCCCATGCTTGCATAGCTGGGATGACAGTTGATTGCAGGGATTCCCGGAAACAGGGCTCCACCCTCTGACGGAGGGCTACCTACTCTTGCAGACCAGGGCTAGACCATGCGTGTCCACAAAAGTCATCACCCACGGCCTCAGAGTGTCTTCCATTGCTCTTTTCCTTTTATTTTTTTAAGCACCTTTTTTGACTATTTGCATTTCTTTAAAACATTGAGTCATTCTGTTTCAGGGCATCACGAGTGATCTTTCTTTTAATGTAAGCTAATGCTGTTCTCCTTTTGACGGGGATTTGTCTTCAGAATTAATTTCAGTCATTTATTCTCTCTTTATCTTTAGTAATTCACACAAACATGACTTTGAAAGACTAGTTTTTAGGAGTCCTTGGATCTTAAAAACACTAATTTTTTTTCCTGTTCCATAATAATTAAACATTATGAAGTTATATATTTTTTTCTCATTTAGAATTTAACATGAAAAAACTATTTGTTTATATGTTAAATACAGGAAGAAAAGAAATATCAGGATTAGTTTGTTGTGTCCACGTATTTCAGTGGTTTTTCTTTAGTCTTTGCAAATACAAGAGCAGTACTATTATTTTTTTTTCTTTACTTTGAACCTACCCGAGAAAAGATAGAGCCTCAAGTAGTTTTCCAATTAGCTAGATCTTTCTTTTTACAAGAAAGCTTCCAACCAGAGAGTTGCGGGAAAATCTCCTTCCTTCATGTTGGAGTGATAAACCGTGCCAGGTGCAAGGTACTGCTTTTCTGCGACATCTTTTTCTGCACAAGTGTTCTGAAGTGACTCAGATGGATGGACTGTCTTAAAAGGACAGCCTACTGTGATTCGTAATCCCAGTACTGCAGCAGTGGGCAGAGCTTTTTCCATCTTTGTGTGAATCGTCACTCAAGCATTTAAAAACATGGAGTCCGGTTCTTTCAGTGTGAAGCACTCCTATTAATGTTAATGAAAGTCACACATTTATCTCAAAGTCAGAAAGGATGCCTTACCTTTCCCCCAGGAATCCTAGATTATAAAGAAAGATCTATCTTTCTTTCCTTTTTGTAGTGGAGCAGAATGGAATAATGCAGCCTAGGCAGAATCTGGCAACATTTAAACTAAAGCTCTCCATTTGTTGACACTAGAAGAATATCTTAGCCTCCTCGTAACATAAATGGAAATGCTTCCATCTATTCTTGATACTTTTCAGATTTGTCTTTCACTTTGAAAAGAAAGTAAAAATCCTTTTGATTTTTAAAAGATAAAACAGATTTTTTAAAAAAAAATACATTCACAATCCACTCATTTCCTCACTAATTCAAATCAAGAGTCCTTACAGGGTAGGACCTGAGAAAAGGAGAGGAGATGAAACAGAATAGATGAAAGATAAGATATAGTAACTGCATAATGGTCCTGTCCCCGTGTTTTAAGGAAGCATATTCCATCATTATTATTGAGCTAAACTGCCTCTGATGTTGGTTGACTGAGTGCACTGAAGATGTTTTATTTTCAAAGTATTAGCAGGATCAATTACCAAATCCTTACCACCAATAGTAAGAGAAAGCAGTAGACCATAGAGCAAGAATTTCAATTTTGTGTTTCAGATTTCTATGTCAGTCTACAATGGTGAATCCCATTCACTTTGAGAATTTTGGTAGTTCAGCATTTTACTTAAAAAATATGGAAGCTATATGCATATCATAGGAAGGATATGGGTTTGGGGGATTTAAAACACAGGCTCAAGTTTATTGAGTCAGCCCGATTCATATGCTATACTTTCAAGTACTCAGTCTTCTGTTTATGAAATTTGTATACAGAATGAGTTTTTCTGAACTTTGGTATTGTGGACATCTCCCACATTAAGTCTGCCCACCAATTTCTTTTAGGAACAACTTCTCTCCTACTTAACAAGACTGCCAATATGTTACTTCCTCCATAATGTGACTCAGGCTGAGCAATCCAAATTTTTGACTGAAATGGCCACAGTGATTAGTTTGAGGTGGGACACTTGGTTCAAATCAGGCTCATCTGGGAAATTTTCTGGAGCTTCCTAGAAAAATGAGATAGTGAACTCTTCTCCAGGATCATAAATTATAAGGATATTATTAATTCAGAATTTTCAGATACACACTTATAAGAATAAATTTCAACTCACAGAGAGGGAAACCCACGGGGCTAGAGAGAAAAAAGCCCACATGAGCGCTCTGATAACAAGTTTCCAATCACTGGGTCTAAACTAACCTAGATCCAGCTTTGGACATTTAGTTATGTGGGATCAAACATTTTTTCTCTTTTGCCTTTTGTTGTTTTTTGTTTTGTTTAGACTAGTTCAAGTCCTGGAAAGAATGCTTTGGAAATAAATGCTTTGTAAAGTATTTTTAAAAAATCTGTCTTACCTTTTAAGTGGTAAAATTGGAATTATAATAGCTTTTTAGGTTAAAAAGGTGTTGTGATTATTGAGAATGTAGGTGAAGGGGAAAAACACGTTATCTGTGGTGTGCATCGCTGGGCATGGATGAAGGACAGGTTATGGCCTCACTGGACTGAGGTGAGAAATGTGAGCGTCAACGTTCTGTTTAAGGTCTTCCATGATCTAGGGAGGTTTTTGTTTCTTAAGATGGATCTTGGTTTTCTTTAAGGAATCATTATTCCATGCAACTTATACTAACAGGAAAGTTATACTAACAAGAAATAAATGAAACCTTTATAGCCACCAGTATCTATTCATTCAACAAATATATGTGAGTTTGTATATTAGGTGCTGGAGATACGGTTGTGAATATACTAGATGGATTTCTGCTCCCATCATGCTTACATTTCAATACAAATGCAAGACCCTAATCAAAAAACACTCGAGTGGATTTTGGGTCAGTCTTTAGTGTCTGAGAAATATGAATAAGAATGTCAATTCCTTTACTTAGCTGCTTATGTTCCTGGTAGGAAACACTAAGAGGTTAAGAGCCAGGTTAATTGATTTCCTTTCTTCAATTACATAAATGTACATTTGAACCACATATGCCCTGATCTTTCTTTTCATTAAATTTGACACCATGAGAAGGTGTGTTTGTGTGTGTGTGTGTGTGTACCCTCTGTATTCAACAGCTGCAGAGTGAAGATATTAATTGAACATGTACACACCTTTTTCTTGTCAGTATTCCCTAAACAATATAACAACTATTTACATGACATTTACATTATATTATGTACTATAAGATTATTTAAAATGTACAGGAGAATGTTATAGGTTATATGCAAATACTATACCATTTTATATAAGATTTTGAATATCCTTGGATTTGACTTCACCTGTGTTAGGTCCTGTGTTGAGTTTGACTTTAACTGTATTTTACTCATTCTAGCATTGGGTACCTAATACAGTTTGCAAAAAGCAATCTAGTGTGTTTAGGGGAAGGATGTAAGCTTTGGAATCAACGATATTGATTACAGTCCCAGCTTTGTCATTTGGCATGTGGAAAAGAAGCTTTCGTGATCCATTTTCAAGATCTTTAAAAGACTTCCTAAACTTATGCTGCGAATTTCTATAGTTACTCTTTTCCTCTTCCTTCTAATCATCTCACATCCAAAGTCAAAGTCTCTTTAGAACCTACAGAATGGGAGAAGATCTTTGCCATCTGCTCCTTGGATAGGGTATTAATATTCAAAATATATAAAGAACTCAAAAACTTAAACCCCCCAAATAATTGATAAATGGGCAGAAGTACTAAACATACACTTCTCAAAAGAAGAAATAAAAATGGCCAACAAATATATGAAAAACAATGTTCAACATCTCTAGCAATTAGGTAAATGAGCATAATTGAGTTTCATTAGTTCTATCTCATTCCTGTCAAAATGGCAATTTTCAAAAATAAAAATAATAATAAGTATTGGGAGGACTTAAAGAAAAAGGTACATTCATACATTGTTGGGGAGGACTGTAAATTAGTCCAACCACTCTGGAAAGCATTAAGGAGATTCCTCCAGAAACTAGGAATGGAACCACCATAGATTCAGCTTTCCCACTTCTCAATATATATATACAAGATTTAAAATCAGCATACTACAGCGAAATGGCCACATCTATGTTTACAGCAGCACAATTCATAATAGCCAAGCCATGAAACCAACCTAGGTACCCTTAAACAAATGGATGGATAAAGAAAATGTGGCATATATACACAATGGAGTATTACTCAGCCATAAAGAAGAATGAAATTCTGTCATTTGCCAGAAAATGGATGAAATTGGAGACTATCATGTTAAGTGAAATAAGCCAGACCCAGAAAGCCAAAGGATGAATGTTTTCACTGATATGCAGAAGCTAGTCCAAAATAAAAGAAAAAAAAAGAGAAAAGAAATGGAGGTGAGGGAGATTTGATCAAAATAAAGATCAGTGGAGTAGAGAAAGGGTTTTGAGGGGGTGGAGGACAGATGGGATAAAGGAAAAACAGTGGAGTGAATCTGACCTGACTTTCCTATGTTCATATAAAATACACCACTGTGAATCTTACCGTATGCATATTACAAGACACTAATTAAAAATATATATAAGTTAATAGCAGAAAGATCAGTAGAGGAGAGGAAATAAAACGGGGAGGGAGGAGAAGAGAAGGGAATCACTGGGGACTCTGTGCCTCTATAATCACTTCAGAATGAACCCTACTATCATGTAAAACAAATATGAACCAGTAAAAAGTGAAAAAATGTTCTGTCTAGGATACTGTTTATATAATCTGATGGGAAGGGGGTGGGAGTCCACACAATTATCTTAAGAGGGCTGTGCAATCAGAGATACTTAAAAAATTGCCTCTAAGTCATATATATGCCTTGTATGCTACTATTTTTAATATAAAAATATAATACTGAATTAACAATTAAATCAGCTCATTTAGAAATATTGCCTCATTCAAAAGAGCTTTGTGTAGTTATTTCAATCACTGGATGAAAATGTATAAGTCATGTCATGTGATTTGTTGGATTTGCTTAAACTGCAAAGGGAGATCTCAAAAAAAATTATGAATTCAAAAATATTTTTCCCTATTTATTTTGCTCTTATTATTTTGACCTCTTTCTAAGACTTTGCTTCCTCTTCCCTTTTCCTTCCCACTTTTTTTGTCTCTCTGTATAAGATTCTACGTCCAAAGTCTTCATTGGTTAATACTGAATAGTAAACTGAAAAAAATATTGGACCTTGTTTTTTCCCTTGACTTTTCTTCCCAAGAGTCAAGTTCAGGTTTGTAAGTTGTGAGTGCTTCCATACTGTGCCACTAAAATATCCTTTCAAGATAGTTTTTAATCCTCTCATCTGAGGTTCTCCTTGGGGGTTCACAAGGTACACTTCAGTATGTCAGTTCTGTTATACCTACATCTAGATTCATAACAGTGTCCACTCCAGAGACTACAGACTATGAAATGCATTGAAATCCCTCCTGACCCCAGCTCCAGACATAGGTCACATTCACTCCGCTGATCAAGGCTCAGGGACACCACCCATCCAAACTACTAAAAGTAGGTGCTAAGCTCCTTCTTTGAGCATATTTTTATTTTATCTTCATTTAGTAAGTTTTAGATTTTAAATCTATAAAAATTTATCATATTTAAATAAATTTTATAAGTTTAAAATTTTAGAAAGTTAAAATAGCAATAATCATAAAAAGCTATAAACACTCATTTCCCCACCACCAAGAATTAACTGTAAAATAAAATGTTCTATTTGCTTACTCTGTTTGCTAATAAAGGGAAATATTTTTCCTACCATTACCAGTTGGATCCCCTAATCCATTCTTCAGAGGGAAATCTGAAAATGTTGTACCACTTTACAGTTCATTTAAATGCATTGCATTTTATTTACTCATTTATTATTATCTAATTATCATTTTATCTTGTTTTTTTACACAACTGTTTTTTATATTTATACATGCAATATCATATCTTATGGCTACAATTTGTTTATTTCCTACTTGATGGTAATTTAGATTGCTTCCATACAAAGTGATCATAATCTTATACATATGACAACACTTCAAACTTTTGTAGATTTAAAAATTGTGTATTACAGGGAAGATTACAATACAATGTTAGAACTTGAAAATTCTTCCATCATAGGGTTAACTTTTTGCAAACACTGTCTTCAATTTTTTTTTTTTTAGCATTGATGATATTGTTTTGTTTTGCCAAGAGTTCAAAGTCTCTTTCTCCTTATTTCCTTCAATTACCCTAACCCTGCCTTCTGTCCTTCCCCACAGGTCTCCTCAGCCAACATCCTATTCCATTAACACCTTAACCAGCCCAGTGACTCAGAGGATGTACACACATATTGCTTTCCTGTGGCACTTTCCTCAGAAATAGCAAAAATATATCTGATGGAGGGAAAGAATCACAGAGAAAGATCTATTCTTTAAAATGCCAACTATCAGGCTGATATGAATGACTCAGATTCAAGAAGTGACAAGTAATGTATTGTCATTTGGAAACAGAAATTGCTAATCTTTAACCCCTGACCACCCGGATCATCACAGATAAGATTTCCTAATTATTTCCTAAATGGGGGCAGCAGACCATCCTCAGCACACTATGCACATTCATTCCATCAAGTGTCAGACCTCATCATTGAATATTTTATGATGGTAGCCAGGTAATTAAGCAGATATTTGAAGGAGCACAAGGGGTAATAGAGGTAAGTGACAGGGTAGGGAGGAGAGAGGAAGCATTGGATACTCACAGGTTTTGTTATAGAATTTGATGAGATTAAAAATTCCTAGACACAAATAGATAAGGTATTTGCATTTATATATATACACATAACTTTTAGATTTCACCGCACTATTTAAAATCTGGTGTGTGAAGAAGAAACTAAGGCTTGCATGAGTCCACATTGGTTTAACGAGTGGCGAGATGGTATTGGAATGCCTGTCAGCTGCCCTGAGTTCAGTGTCTCTTTGAGTAACTACAAGGACCAGAGCAAATCAGGAGCTGAAGGGGTGAAAATAAATACTTGGCTTTTCTATGTACGTTGTTAAGTGCCGTTAAGTCAGTGAACAAGGTAGTCTGTAGTAGAGAGCGTCATGGCTTGTGGGAGTTTGTAATTAGAATCAAAATGGCATCTTAGCTGTGTGACCATGGGTCAACATCCCCATATCCCTATCAGTAATCAGCTATTACTATACCCATATGAACCCACAGGGTTCTTGAATTTCACCAGTGTCAAATATCACCTTCCTTTCTATTAGCTTCTTTTTCCTTCAGAACTCTAACAAGTAGCAAATGTACTGACTGAAGTTTCAGACACAAAAATTAGTGCTATTTAGGAAGGCAGTGGTTGGATGCATGAAAAAAATTCAGGCATCATCTTTTCCAAGAACATATTTACAAAATAATAGGCATGATACTTATAATCTCTCTTACAGAGAGGCTTTGCTAGATGGAAAAAAAATCATTTATGGCCATTATTATATCTTGGATATAAATACCTAGTAGTGTATGTTTTTTTTTTTTTTCAATATTTTTTGGTTTTCGGCGGACACAACATCTTCGTTTGTATGTGGTGCTGAGGATCGAACCCGGGTCGCATGCATGCCAGGCCAGCGCGCTACCGCTTGAGCCACATCCCCAGCCCCAGTAGTGTATGTTTTTTAGGTAGGTTTAAACATAGATGGTATTTGCGCTATTAATTACTAAGGAAATGTTAAAAATATAGACATTGCAGGACTCCTACTTTTACCCATGAAAGATGAAAAGCTTTGGGGGTTGCTTTCTTCCCATAAAACATGGAAAACTGGACTGTGATCCATGAAAGAACAAAACAACAGAATGGGCCCCAGTATTGTTGAGAGACAGTTTCCAGGCTGTGGTGCAGGGAAGGAGAGCCCAAGAGGAGCTGGTTGTTTGGTGACTGGAGAAGATAGAGATTGTCGTTTGGGGAGGTATGAGAAGGCACAGTTTGTGGGCAGAGTACCAGAGATAGAGGACAGAAAGGGAACTGCACAGACAGAGAGCTTCAGAGATTTACAGATGATTCCCTTTGAATCTTTGGCTAACAACTCATCAGCTCATTCAGGGGTCATAAACCAGTCAATGAGTCACCAGAAAGCTTTGGGTCCAACAATTTGAAGATCTTGTGTAAGAGTGGAGATTGTTCAATTCTGGCTAGGCCACCGAAGAAACCCTTGTGCTGTAGAGTTCTCAGATGGGTGACACCTATCTTACCACTAAATTAGCCCTAGGGTAAAGTCTACTGTGAACTCACTCTAATAAACCTCAACAGCAAGCCTCAAAGAGGTCAATATGATGTGCAAGTAAGAGTGCCATAGAAAGTCAAATGCTCATTAAAGTAAACTGCAAAATTCAACACTCAATAAACATTCCTGATGTCCAATAAATCATAAAAATTCCTCTTCTTGCCAATAAGCAGCAAAATTTGTCCACAAAACCAGGATGAAAGTTCATCAGTATAAAAGAACCCAAAATGACAGAGATGAAAGAATCAGGGCACAAGGATTTTAAAATGACTATTAAATAATTTCAAGGATATAAAAGCAAAAGCATGAATATGATATGGAGAAAAATGGCAGGAATGCTAAAGAAGTGAATAAAACATTGAGAAATGAATAATACAACACCCACAAAGAAAAACAGGGTGAATAAGATTAACAGCAGCTTAGACACTGCAGAAGGAAAGAGGCTAAAGACCAAGCAATAAAAATAATCCCAAATGAAGTAGAGAGAGAGAAAGAGCAAAATAAATAAATAAACAAACAGTTACAGCTAAATAGGAAGAAGTAGTTCTGAAGTTTTATCACACAGTATAGTGACTAAAATGTATATTTCAAACCAGAAGACATGTTTTGGATATTTCATCACAAAGAATGATCAGTGTTTGATGTGATGAATATGCTATTGGATCATTATACAATGTAAAAATGGATCACAACTTTGTGTTGTACTCTATGAATTTGTACAATTATTACATGTCAATTGACAATTTTAAAAGTGAACAAAATCTCTGGCTTTTGGGACAATATCAAGCATGTTTAATTAGTCAACAAACCACAAGAAAGATAAAAATAAAACACAGTATTTCAGTCAGAATTTGAAGAGATGATCCACACAATAATTTGAAGAGGAGAGTTTAATATAAATAATTATCAACTGGCCACAATGGCACTGGATTACAATCCTCGTGGCTCTGGAGGGTAAGGCAGGAGGATTGTGAGTTCAAAGCCAGCCTCAGCAATGTAGTGATGTCCTGAGCAAATTAGCAAGACCCTGCCTCAAAAGAAAAAATAAAAATAGGCTGGGGATGTGGTTCAGTGGTTAAGCACCCCTGGGTTCAATCCCCAGTATCAAATATACATATAAATTAAATATATAATGATTGATTGTAGGGGTTGTTGAAGTAATGAGAGCTTGTCCTGTAAGAAAGAGAACTCTAAAATAAACACACTGACTGTAGCTGTTAAGGAGCAGTCACTACCCTTGGGAAATAGAGCATTAGGTAGGGCTTTTTCCAGAGAGGTCTAGTCCTTGTTGGAAAGGGTTTAGCTGTGTCTCACTGATGGCAGAAGAGTCAGAGTGTTGCCATGCTGGTAGATCTTGCTTGCAAATATGCCTTATGGAACTTGCTAGAATTCCGTATTCTAGAGTTCAGGAAAAGTTGCTCCTGGGGACGTGTTCCACTGAAGGTACACATGAGGGGTGGCGGGGGATGTCATTGGCATGAAATACTGCTGGCCACCGTGTGCTTCAGGAGCTGGGCACCCAGCAGCACAGGTGCTGCTGCTGTTCCTGCCATAGAGCACTCCAGAATCACTATGGAAAGCTCCTTCCTACTGCAGTCTCTCTAGGACCCTGTATTGACAAAACTTACAGGAAGTGGGCAAAGGAAAAACAGTTAAAGGGTCAAGATCAGCAGGTGTGCACACATAACTAAGAGAAAATGCGCACACAGTGAAAGGTGTGGCAGAGGGAAGCTGCTTCCCTCAGGACAGCCATGAAGCAGATGGAAAAGGAGTCAAGGGGCTTCAGGGAAGATGAACCCTTCCAGGGCATACCCCAGTGACCTACCTATTCCAGCCACATCCCACTTGCCTACACTTACAACCCAGTCAGTGCATTCAAACATGGTTACAGTTACATGATTAGGTTACAGTTCTCACAGTTCAATCCCTTTACCTCTGACTATTCCTGGGTTAACACGTGAGTTTTGGAAGGACAACTTATTCCAAAGCATAGCAAGGGGATTATGGAGTCTGCTTCCTACCCTACCCCATTTCCTGGCTAATGATGTGACCACTCATTCGGACATGTGCTCCTGGAATTGCCATATGCTGCCCTCATCAGAGGCCAAACCAATGTACCTCCAGTGAGCTCAATAAACCCTAACTTGTCCTAAATTTACTGCCTCAGGTATTTCCTTGCAATAACATGATGCTGATTAATACAGGCTTCTTTAAGGATCTTTTAGGTCCTAGCCATAGTCCTTTTACCTCTTTTATAGCAGCAATTCATTTTTCTTTGGCAATTGAGTTTAATCACTGCAGTCAGTATTACATTTTTTAAAGAGCTATTGGTTTAATGGCACAAGAAGCCCAGAATGGCCACATGGAAATTTCAGTGACACCCTTTTTGTGTCCTCTCATGGAAACATTTTTTTCCTTTTGAGAACCAGCAAAATACTTTAAAAAAAAATTGAAAGCAAAATAAAGACATTTTCAGACGAACAAAAGCTCATTCTTATTGCATGTAATATTTAAAGAAAACATGTCTTTTATTCATTGCATTCTTTAATTTTTTTTTTATATTCTGCATTTTCTTTTTTTCTGTATTTTTTTTTTGGTACCAGGGATTGAACCCAGTGGTGCTTAACCAGTGAGCCACACCCCCAGCCCTTTTAAATTTAGAGACAGGGTCTCACTGAGTTGCTTTGGGATCTTTGCTAATTTGCTGAGGCTAGCTTTGAACTTGCAATCCTTCTGCCTCAGCCTCCTGAGCTGCTGGGATTTTAGGCATGTGCCAGCCACCGTGCTTGGCTATTTTCTGCATTTTCATTGTAATAATTTTAATAATTGTATTTTTCTGTTTTATAATTTCTTCTTGGATCTCTTCCAAATATCAATCTTGGTTTTTAATAGTCTTCCTTTCACTGATGATAATTTTAAGCTTTGTTTTTATTTATTTGTTTTATTATTAACTTATTAATAATAGTTGTTTTATACTTTGATGTATTCTGATATATTCACTATCTAGGGTTCTTACAGGTTTATTTTTATTTTCTGTCATTTCTCCTGATCCTTGTTCATAGGCTTTTGTTTTCTTGTGTGCCTGGTTACCAATGACCCTGTTGGACATTGAAATTATAGGAAATATTTGAGATTTCAGCTAACATAATCCTCTCCTGAATATCTTTATGGACTTTATAAATTAAGAAATATTGTGGTATTTATCTGAATTAACTAGTGAGCTACAAATCAATGAGATTCCATTTTATTATTGAGACATGTATGTGTAAATTTACCTTAATCTATCTATTCATATCATTAAATTCCATAATTTAGAGAAGTTTACTTGAATAGAAAGCTAACATTGGACCAGGTATTCATATTCCTGGGTTTTAAAATATTCAATCAAATCTGATATAATTAAAGTCTAATTCTCATTTTGAGATTCTTGTAATGCCACATTATCAAGAAATCTTAGATTTAACATTCTAAGTCACATGTACTCTTAGTTTTACTTAATTAGTATTTATCTATATGCTTGAGTTTAAAAAACATGTTTATTTTAAAAAATAATTTTCTATAGATGATTCCTATTTGTTCCTATTACTTTAATGATTGTTGGGAGTGCTGGTAATGGGACAGCAATAACATTTTCCCACAAGCACAGCTATATAGCTATTATCCTGTAATTTGTCCTGATTCTATTGATGGCATCTATAGAATCAGACAGATTGTGATCAAAGTGGTACAGTCCCTGAGAGCATCACCTACAGCTGCCCGCTGATACCACAGAAAACTGAAGATAAGAGAAATAAGTTTAAAAATTTACTTTGAAGTAATTTAGGTTTATTAGTCATCAAGCATGGAGCTCATAACCTTTTCTAAGAGCTGCAGATAATTGTGCCTCCTTGAACTCAGGATTAATTCCAACACAAAGAGAGAACCAAATTGCAGTAAGTCACAAGAATTCTTTCTTCCTGACTCCTGTTTTTTGCCAGAGTGTTTTATTTCATACTATTTTATTGTCTTTTTTCAGCTTTATTACCTCTAACCATGAACACTTTACAGTTATCTCTCTGATTATGAGATTGTTCCTTTGGGGAAAATGAGGCTTCAAATTATACTATTTTTCCAAATGCTTCCAGAATTGAAAATACAGTATTACTCAACTAAGTAATATACATATCAGCTTACCTAATATTTATTTCTTTGGAGACACCAGAATAAATATTGTCTCCTTATAACTGAATCAACAGATATATTTCTCTTTTGCCTTATGAGACAAAAATAGTACCCAAACTCCAGATATAAGAGCAAAATATATATATGTAAGGGAATTTAAGTTACTTTGAGTCAATCATCCTTTTTTCTACCTAGTACCTCTTTATTTCATTGTATTAGTTCTCCTCATGGAGACTCTATTGAAACAAAAAACACAAAGGAGGTAGTGAAGTGGAATTTTCCTTCATTCACATAACAAACCCTCCTATATTTTGGCCTACTTTGTGAAGAAACTAATTTAGCTTTTATTTTGTGTTTTTTTATTGGAAGAATAGAGAAGTAATTTCTCAGTGCAGTGTTTTTTACAGCCTCCTTTTTTTTTGAAAAAAGTATTTTTTAGTTGTAGATGGACACACAATATCTTTATTGCATTTTTATGTGGTGATGAGGATCGAACCCAGCGCCTCACACGTGCTAGGTGAGCACTCTACTACTGAGCCACAACCCCAGAGCCTCCTTTTAGAGCCTCCTTTTGTAAAAGAAGAGATAGTCGTATCATTTTCCTAGCAGTTTTCTCAAAAATTTAAATATGTTTTTTTTTTTTTGTATTCCGTTAGGTGTGTACCCAAGATAGCTTTAATACATTTGTCTTTTCACAGAATTAATGTTTTAGTCAGATTTTTCACTTCTGTGACTAAAAGGACCTGACTAGAACCACTGTAGAGGAGGAAAAGTGTACTTGAGGGCTCAGTTTCAAAGGTTTTAGTCCATAGAAGGCAGGCTCCATTCCTGGAGGAAGAGTGTGGCAGAGAGAATCAGCTCACATCACCATCAGAAAGCAGAGACTCCACTCACCAGAAACAAATCTAGACCCCAAAGCCACACCCACAACGAATCACTTCCTCTAGCCACACCCCACCTGCCTCCAGTTACCAATTAATCCCATCAGAGATTAATCTACTGATTAGGTTAAGGCCCAATCATTTCTCCTCCAAATCTTCTTATATTGTCTTACACATGAGCTTTTGGGGGACACCACATATAAACCATAACAGGTAGGATCCATAGAAAGTTCAGAGAGCTGTAAAAGGAGAGGGTTGAGGATTGAGTGTTCTTAAGTCTTGCAGGCTCTTTGACTATCTGAGGTCTACCAAAGGTGGAGACAGATCCAGACCTGCAGCCTAGAGTCAGAAGCCCCTACTGAACTTCTGAGCCTCCAAAGCACAACAGACCCAACTCCTGGCTAATGGAGCTGGTCCTCATGACGGATTTAAGGTAATGGATTTCTCTCTGGAGCATCCAAAAAGGAAGGCAGCTTGCCTGATACCTTGATTTTAGCCCAGTGAGACTCATTTCAGAATTGTGAATTACAGAATCAACTAGTACACTTGAACATGTCAATGAAATAATTAAAGGGCTGAATTACATACAAGTTACCCATCCTTAAGCTTGGATTTTACTGTGTGTTTGTATGGATGAACTAAAACAATGTATATTCATCATGTCGGTATTGAAACCTTTGCTTTTATCTTGTCTTCTTAGTTCTTTCATGAATACATCCCCTATTTCCCATGTACTGCTGTTAAAGCTTTTGTTGTATAGTTTTTGTCTTTGTGGCATCCACTGTGGCTGTGATTGTGATGCCTTTGGTACTTACATCTGGACAAAATATTTCTACTCTCTATTGTGTTAGAGAATTATTAACAAGCAGGAATGCAGAGGTCTACATACTTCATCACTCGAGAACTCCACTTACTAGTCCTAGTGCAAACCAATGTAGCATACATGCAGAGGGTCACCTGTGCCGTGTTTGTCACCCTGGCCTTGAACATGGAGGAAGAGACCACAGCCCAGGAGTATGGATGGCTCCTCAAAGCTGGAAAAGGTAAGGTAATAGATTTCTCCCTGGAGCATCCAAAAAGGAAGGCAGCTTTCCTGAGACCTTGATTTTAGCCCAGTAAGACTCATTTCAGAAATGTGAATTACAGAATCATAGCACAATAAATTTGTGTGTTTTTAAGCTACTAAGTTTGTGGTAATCTGTTGCAGGAGGAATAGAAAACAACTGTTTTTTTTTTTTTTTTTTTTTGAGGAAAATGCTGGGGATTGAACTTAGGGCCTTTGCTAAGTTGCTGAAGTTGGCTTTGTATTTGCAATCTGCCTGCTTCAGCCTCCCAAGCTGCTGGGATGACAGACGGGCACTGTGGCACCTGGATAACTTAACAACATTTTTATCTCGCCCTTTTCTTAGCTTGTCGTGGAGTTTAATGATGACATAGAACAAAAAGCATTTATTTAAAATTATTTAAAGTTCATTTACATGTATCATACTAAGGTCCTGGAACTGCAATTGCTAACACAGAAAGTTTAAGTGATAACAGGAGCAACTTTGTGACAGTTAGAGGTTGTAATATGGTGCAGGAAACTTCTGCCTCTGGAGTGTCCCTGGATCATTTACATAGAGTATTTTTTAAATTAAAAATAAATTTTAACTGTACAAGTTAAAAAAAAGACTAGTGTCAGTGAGGTGCTAGATTCTGGCTTAAATAGGCTTGGAAGACAATTGTTAAAATTTTAAGAATTTAATGAGCCATGAAATCTTACACAGAGAGTGTATTTACAGTATAGAAATCAATAGACACAACAGAGGGGGAACTGATTGCTAAATCTTTATCAGCACATACCAGATAGAGTCCTCTTGTACAAGAGTGTTCGTCATCCCATCTTTGCAAGATCCTCCACTTCTGTCAAGGTGGCATGCATCATCCACATTATTTTTTAAGTGATATACAGATATGCAAATATTTACAAAGAATTCACATGTGAATATAAGATTATATTTACATGTATTTATTTTTACTTAAAATATTTATTTATATGTATATTTACATATACATTTTATTTCCCAGATAAAACATAATTGTTAGCATTTTTTTTCTTTATTTCTTAAAGCATCACAATAAACTTATTGTTTATAGCTTGCTTTTTTTTTCCTCAGCAAAATCCTGGTGATCTGCCTATGTTAACTCATCTGCCTCATTTTGTAAACTATAATATTCCATATATATGGAATTATATATGTATAATATCATATATAATAATAAATATAACAATATATACAATAATACATAAACATGTGTAGAATACTATAGTATATATATACCATATATATATTATATACAATCTATTATATGGTTTGACTTGTATAATAGTTTCCCTCCCTATTTATGAATTTGTGCATAGCTTTACATTTTTTTCCTCATAACAAACAATGTAGCAATGAATATCCTTGTATTTTCTAGTACATTTAGGGTAAATATGATATTGGGAATTTCTGGGTCTGAGGGTGTAAGCATTTATAACTTTAATATCTACTGTCAAATTGCTTTCTGAAGAGGCTGTAATAATTCAAAGCTCTACCGTTAATGCATAGCAGTGCAGTTTTTCTAATTTTGACCTCAATATAGTCAACTCACATTTGCCAACATAGTGGGGTGGTCTCTTTAGCTGTGGTTCCTTGATCACTACTGAGGTGTAACATCATTGGTTTATTGGATACTTGTATATATTCTAGCCCGTTTTGATGCTTTTCTAGTTTTTATCTTTTTTTTTTTTTAAAAAAATATCACTTTGTAGGCTACATTCTGGATACAAATAATTTGTCAATTATTACGTAGTAAATGCTTTCTCCCAGGTTATCCCTTGATATTATTGTTTCTTTCCAACTTCAAATGGTCATTTTATTTTAGAATAGATTTCCATTTACAAAAAAGTCACAGATCTAGTGCTTAGGGTTCTTGTGTCCTCCTTGCCCCATTTCTCCTGTTGTTGGCATTTTACGTTGCTTTGGTACATTTATCACAATGAATGAGCCAATGGTGGTACATTATTATTTTAAAAAAGTTCATTCTTAACTCATGTTTTATCAATTTGTCCTTTTTCAGTTCGTGGATTCCATTTAGGATACCAGGCTGCATTTATTCACCACCACACCCTGGCTTCCTCTTGATTCTGACAGGTTTTCAGATGTTGTTTCTGTTTTCTTCTTTTTTTGTTACACTGTTTTTTTGTTACCTTTTTAGATATCATCATCCATATGAGGGAGGATGATATCTAACACATCAGATGAAGGAATAGCTGAAGTATCCCATATATAAAGTGCAGATAAATCATTATTTGTGTTTTTGCTATCTAGCTAAAACTAGTCCGAAAGCAGCAAGAGAAGCCAAATGTATTTTAATTAAATCTTTCAACTTCTGTCATTTATCTATCACCACTGAATGTCAATTTTAAAAAAGTAGTCATAGCAACAAATCTCAATGACCTCATTTACGTGTACCAGCTGTTCAGACGTAATAATAGCATATAAATACTTTCCACCTGCATATTTAAAAACGCACTGAATAAAATAATTATCTTAATCTTTCAAATGAGTATAAAGAAATGCTTTAAAACTCTCAAGTTATGTTTTAGAAACTTTATTGTTTTTATGGCATAAGAACTTATCAATTATGTTAGTTTTTATGGCTAAAAAAGCCATGTGAGTACCTAGTAATACTAATCTCCAACATCCCTTCTCATCTACTTCTGAGAGCACTGCTGCTTTACTTTCATTTGAGATTTACCTTTATATCTGTATATATGTTGTTGCCTTAAAATATTTTTTTCAACGATTCCTATTAATCAACCCACCTTAAAAGCTAAGGATCTGGCTCTGTTACTACTCCTTGGCACAACCCAACAAGCACCCTTCTCATCCTCTCATACTGTTATATTCTAATTCATTTATACCAATATTCAATGTTTCCAATACTTCAAGTATGTCAAAGCTAATGGAAGATGAACCTTATATTGTACCAAATTACTATACCCTCTGTTTCAGTTAGTTGTTTTGTTTGTTTGTTTTTTGTTTTGTTTTTGCTGCTGCGACTAAAGGATCTGACCAGAACAATTGTAGAGAGAAGGAAAAGTTTTTTTGAGGGCTCACAGTTTCAAAGGTCTTAGGCCATTGAAGGTCAGCTCCATTCCTCAGGGCTCCAGATGAGGCTGAACATCATGGCAGGAGAGGGTATCAGAGGGAAGCAGCTGACATTATGGTAATCAGAAAGCAGAGGGAGAGAAACTCCACTCTCTGGATACAAATATATACCACATATATACCCAAAGCCACGCCCCAGTTTTCACTTCCTCCAATCACATCCTACCACTCCAGTTACTACTCAGTTAATCCCTATCAGAGGATTAAATCACCGATTGGGTTAAGACTCTTATACCCCAATCATTTCTCCTCTGAACTTTCTTGCATTGTCCCACACGTGAGTTTTTGGGGGACACCTCACATCCAAACCATAGCACCTCCATATGCAATGGAAATTTCTGCCTCTGGAGTGTCTCCAGTCATTCAGAGAGAATGATGGCTTTTTGTTTTGTTTACTTAATATATGTATCAATAATTCGACCTCAAATTCTTGGTCAGTTATCTAAGTTCTAACCTTCACCTAGTATCCTCAAGAGGGTCTTCAGAAACCTGTCCTACTCCCATTGGTCTGACTGCTGTCTTTGCTGGTCATCCTGGACTCTGCTTCACACCACTGCTATATTGGGCCCCTGTTTTCTGAAGGTCATCTCTTTCTTTTGTCTTACTTCCTCTTTGAACTCTCTCCTTCTTTTGAAAAGTCCTCCAGGACTATTCTGAGAAAGGCTTTAAAAGAGGTGTAATTCTTAAGATTCTGCATATCCATGTTCTGCCTTCAAATCTAATTAATAATTTGTCTCTCAGGCTGAGCTATGGGGCAACTTTTCATGCTTATTAACCATCTGTTTATATTCCATTGTAAGCATTTATTCAAATATTTTACTCATCATTTTATTGGGTGTCTTATTGAATTGCAAGAATTTTATAGTCAGATTATTTTTTTCGCAAAAATGTTTTTTTTAATATGTGCTGAGATCAGTGTGCTTACAAACCAATGCAATAGGAATCATAGACATCTTAGATTATTTTGATTTGCAAATTTTAACACATTATCTTCAGCAGATCATTTTGAAACCCACATCACCCTAATTTTCTCTAGACACAGCCGCTGCTACCACCAATATATTATTTTAGTTTTGCATTTATGTCTGTGATCACTTTTAAAAATGTATTGGTGCATTATAATTATGCACAATAGTGGGATTCATGCTTACGTATCTGTACATGCACACATTATAACAATATAATTTGGTCCATTTCATTCTCCATTCCCCACTTCCTCTCTCTTCTTCCCTCACTCTGGTCCCCTTCATCTACTCTATTGGTCTCCCTTCTAGTTTCATGAGACTCTTACCTTTTGGATAATATAGTGTAAGTGTGGATATTATATTTCACAGCACCCTGAAAATTGGGATATTCATTTATTTACCACCACTTGTTGAGGAGATTTTCCTTTTTCCATTGAAGTATTTTGATACTTTTGTGTTGACTATGTATATATATAGATCTATTTCTGGACCCCATTGATCTGTAAATTAATGTATACTAAGAGTATGCATTATGTACATGTTAGCTGTGAGAGTCTATAAAGATGAACTAAGAGGTTAAATAGTGTAATTCAGACCCACCATGTGCATACTGAATTTTGCCTAGTTGTATCAGTGTTAAAATCTCCTACAATGCTTATGAAATTATTTATTTATGACTTTATGTCTGCTAAATTCTTTTACATATATTTTGAGGCTTCGTTATTAGGTGAATTCACATTAATGATTGTTAGATCTTTATGATGAATTGTCCCTTTTATGATTATGAAATACTCCTTTCTATTTTGATAATCATCTTTCCCTTGCAATCTGTTTTGGCTGTTATTGTTTCTATAGCATAGCATCAGATTTTAAGCTATCTGCAACTTTATATTATAGTATGTTTCTTATAGAAAAGTTTGGCCTTGATTTAGTATCCATTCTGATAATCTCTTCTATCCCTTTTCTTTCCCTCTGCTCCTCTCTCCTCTCCTTCCCTTCCTTTTCCCTCCTTTCTACCTCCTTTCCTGTCTTTTTCTGTGTTTGCTGGGGTTCAAACCCAGGGCTTTGCACATGCTATGCAAATGTTCTACCACTGAGATATACCTTCAGTCCTTATCCCTTTTAATTTGAATGTTTATTTCATTTACATTTAATATAATTATAGACATGTATGACTTATTTCCAGTATGTTCTCTTCACTTTTTATTTCTTTGTTTCAATCTTCTTGGCTACTTTTTGAAAAGTTTAATATGTTTTGAAATTTTTTATCAATTGGCTTTAAAAAAATTTTTTAGTTGTTAATTAACCTTTATTTCATTCATATGCAGAGCTGAGAATTGAACCCAGTGCCTCACCCATGCTAGGCAGATGCTCTACCACTGAGTCACAACCCCAGCCCTATCAATTGGCTTTTTAGCTATATCTTGTGACATTATTTTAAAATGATTGCTCTAAGGATTAAAATATCCATATTTAACTTTTCACATTTAAAATTTTTGCCACTTCTTGTCAAGCATGAGAACATTACAATATACACATCCATTTACCTCTGTTGTTCTTCAGGTTTGGCTTAGGTATTGTGTTATAAATATTCCACAGCAATGTAATAGTTGTGCTTCAAATGGTATTATAAATTTTAAATAAAAATGATCTTTCAGGTATACCTATACATCTTTATTATGTTCAGTGCTCTTCTAATTACTAAAGATCTGGATTTCCCTGTGCTATGCATTCCCTTGCACTGAAAAAAATTTTTCTTTAGCATTTTGTAGTGCAGCACCAGAGGTAAAAAGAAAAAGAAAAAAAAAACTCTTAGTTTTTCTTTATATGAATATGTCTTAAATACACCTACCTTTGAGGTTATTTTCATTAACTATACACTTCTGGCTTGACAGTTTTTAAAAAATCTTTCTTTTGTTCAGAACTTTACTAAATTTCCAGTCTTTTAGCTTCCATGATTTCTCATAAGAAGTAAGTAGCACTCCAAATCACTGTTCCTCTACCATGTGCCATTTTCCTCTGGTTATTTGCATGATTTAATCTTTATTTTTTTTAAACCAGATTGTTTCTGATGTGCTCAGGCCTCTATTTCTTTAAACCTATAAATATGTAACTTTCATCAAATTTGAAAGATTTGAATTTTCTGCCATTATATTATTTTCTCCTCCACTATCTTATTCTCCTTTCCATTTTAGACTCTACCCATCTTTTAAAATTATCTTACAGGTTCTAAAACTTTCTTATTAATAAAAACAATAACTACAACAACAGCAAAACACATTTTTCTTTTTCTAGTTTAGATTGAGAAAAACTAATTTTTTTTATCTTCTAAATCCATTTAGCTTGTCCAAAATATTTTCTATTTCTGGTATATTTTTTAATTGTAAAATTTTGTTTGCTTCTTATTCTCAGTTTTTATTTATCTCCTGAGATTCCCTATCTTTTAATTAAATCCAAACACATTATCTTGTACCATTTTCAGCACAAATAGGTAATTATTATAATTTATTATTATAGTTTAACTCCTGAGTTGTGAGACAGCATCTGAGTCATTCTGGGCTTGTATGATGGTGTTTATGCCTCATAGCAGTTAGAACACTTGTAGACACCAAACTACAACTAAATCTTGGCAAGTTGGGGGATAACTCAGGATTCTGCTCACCACAGGTCTGACAGGGCCAAACTTTCTCTATGTTTTTCACTGTTGTTTTTGATGCTGTCATATTGCTTATCAATGACCTGGTTTCCATGTATCAGAGATAAAATTCTATGGACCCTCTGACTTGGCCCTTTCTAAATAAGTATTGGGGATTTCCAGGCCAAGGGAAACTGAAACCCTATGTAGCTGCTGAAATTGCTGCAAGTCTTAATATGGATGTGTTTCACTTAATTACCTAATCTTTATCCTTCTATTTGGCATAGAACTTAGTAAAATATATTGCACACAGTAGGCATTTAGTAAATGTTTGTAAAATGGTACAAAAGCAGTTATGTTTCTAAATATTCTGTATTCGCTAAACAGAAAATAACCGTGCTTCAGATTCATGTCACAAAATATTATGGGGAAGATCTTCTGAGTCTTTTAGCTCTACAAATGTACTTGCCCAGTAATTCCTTCCAACCCAGTCATTTGTTATTCTAGACATAATTAGACTAACTTTTCTGGTAGAATCTTTAGATAAGAGCCAGAGAGCAGATTTCCCATGTTTAAATGACCTTGACAGTTGAGGAGTACTGGTTTGGTGTTTTGTAGAACACCTGATGTTTTTCTCATGGCTTTACTGGCCTCGTAGTTTGGATAAGAAGATCATAATATTGAAGTGCCATTGTCACCATATTTTATTTCAAAAGCACTGTGTTAGTCAGCTTTCTGTTACTGTAACAAAACAGTTAAGATGATTAACTTAAAAGAGAGAAGAGTTGCAGGATGTGGTGGTGCATGCCTGTAATCCCAGCAACTTGGGAGTTTGAGGCAGGAGGATTACAAATTTGAGGCCAACCTCAGCAATTTACTGAAGCCCTAAGCAACTTAGTGAGACCTTGTCTAAAAATGGAAAATAAGAAGGGTTGGGGGTATAGCTTAATGGTAGAATGCCTCTGAATTCAATTCCCTACCATCCGCCCCCGCCCACCACCAAAAAAGATGAAAATTTTATTTTGGGTCACAGTTTATAGATTTCAGCTCATGGTGGGCTAGCCCTGTCTCAAGGTAGGAACTTGTAAAGAGTAAACCTATGAACCTCAAGGCTCTCAAGACTGGCAGGGAAAAAAAAGAAAGGAAGGGGACTGAAGGATTTCCTCTAGGCCCTGCCTCTCAAAGGTCTCACCACCTCCCACTAGCCCAAGCTGAGGACCAGGACTGGAACATGTGAGCCTTTGGGGAACATTCTGGATGCCTACTAGAGTGGGTATGTGCTCTCATCATGACTCATGATGATGTTAACCTTCACCACTAGCCGAAAGGGAGTGTTTGAAGTAATGGCCAATATAGACTTGCAATCATAGGTCTGATTTTGACTCCCTTCCTTTCTCCCCTTTCTCTACCCTCCCTCCCACCCCTTTTTTCTTT